>NC_061798.1:26585319-26940319 GCF_021462225.1 Girardinichthys multiradiatus | reverse complement strand
CTGAGGCTCTGTAGGCTTGGCTGCATGCTGTGAGTCTGAGACATCCGGATGATCTCCAGCAACTACAGGTGCTTGGGCGTTCAAGTGACCTCCAGCGTCAGGCTGAACCCCAGCGGAAACTGAAGCTGGGCTATTAGCAGATTCTTCAGAGGGCAGAAACTGAGGATACCTTGTGCTTCCACCGGAAGCCACAAGGGGGCAGCAGAGGATCGTTGAAAAGCTGAGTCGGACCTTTGGCTTGGGATGCCGGAGCTGAGGACCGCTGCATCGGACCAGACTGTAAGCTAGAAGCCGGGAGGAACGCCGGAGATGCCGGGGAAAGGCGAGAGTCGGTGGTCCAACCCTCCGGGAGAGAAGAGGAGGCGTCGGCACAACCCTCTTAGCTGGATCTGCGCAGGGAGAGTGCAACCGAGGCGGAGAGCTGTCTCGCACCGGGCAGAGGAAGCGCGCAGCGCCGAACTCAGGCTCCGAACTGCGGCGCTGGGAAGTAGTGGCTTCTGGAGGTGGTGGCCGTCTGTGAAATGGAGGAGAAGTATGGTAGCGCAGCGGACCGGTGCCAGGAAGGGGCCTAGCCAGTCTTGTGCCCCAAAACGAAGACCGCTGCTCTCTCTCCTCCTGAGCCTGACGTGCGCTCTTCTCCGCGGCACGTCGGAAATACTCAAACAAAGTAATCATCTCATTGTCTGCTTGGTGTCTCTGTTCTGGGCTGGTTCCTAATGTCGGGGGAGGATCTTGGGTCGGACCAAAGTGCAGACAAGAGCTCGGTAGCCGCATCATATTTTATTCCTCAAAGGCAAAAACGTAACAAAAACACTGCAGATATGAATCAGAGTCCAAAATAGAAAACTTACAAAACTCTGCAGATACTAATGGCAAAACGTAGCATAAGATCCAAGCGAAGCATAAACAAAGCATAGACGTGGTAGGGAACGGGGTAGTAACAGAAGAAACCAGCGAGGAACTAAGCAAACAGAACAACTAATATACAGGTCCTTCTCAAAATATTAGCATATTGTGATAAAGTTCATTATTTTCCATAATGTCATGATAAAAATTTAACATTCATATATTTTAGATTCATTGCACACTAACTGAAATATTTCAGGTCTTTTATTATCTTAATATGGATGATTGTGGCATACAGCTCATGAAAACCCAAAATTCCTATCTCACAAAATTAGCATATTTCATCCGACCAATAAAAGAAAAGTGTTTTTAATACAAAAAACGTCAACCTTCAAATAATCATGTACAGTTATACACTCAATACTTGGTCGGGAATCCTTTTGCAGAAATGACTGCTTCAATGCGGCGTGGCATGGAGGCAATCAGCCTGTGGCACTGGTGAGGTCTTATGGAGGCCCAGGATGCTTCGATAGCGGCCTTTAGCTCATCCAGAGTGTTGGGTCTTGAGTCTCTCAACGTTCTCTTCACAATATCCCACAGATTCTCTATGGGGTTCAGGTCAGGAGAGTTGGCAGGCCAATTGAGCACAGTGATACCATGGTCAGTAAACCATTTACCAGTGGTTTTGGCACTGTGAGCAGGTGCCAGGTCGTGCTGAAAAATGAAATCTTCATCTCCATAAAGCTTTTCAGCAGATGGAAGCATGAAGTGCTTCCAAAATCTCCTGATAGCTAGCTGCATTGACCCTGCCCTTGATAAAACACAGTGGACCAACACCAGCAGCTGACTACGGCACCCCAGACCATCACTGACTGTGGGTACTTGACACTGGACTTCTGGCATTTTGGCATTTCCTTCTCCCCAGTCTTCCTCCAGACTCTGGCACCTTGATTTCTGAATGACATGCAGAATTTGCTTTCATCCTGAAAAAAGTACTTTGGACCACTGAGCAACAGTCCAGTGCTGCTTCTCTGTAGCCCAGGTCAGGCGCTTCTGCCGCTGTTTCTGGTTCAAAAGTGGCTTGACCTGGGGAATGCGGCACCTGTAGCCCATTTCCTGCACACGCCTGTGCACGGTGGCTCTGGATGTTTCTACTCCAGACTCAGTCCACTGCTTCCGCAGGTCCCCCAAGGTCTGGAATCGGCCCTTCTCCACAATCTTCCTCAGGGTCCGGTCACCTCTTCTCGTTGTGCAGCGTTTTCTGCCACACTTTTTCCTTCCCACAGACTTCCCACTGAGGTGCCTTGATACAGCACTCTGGGAACAGCCTATTCGTTCAGAAATGTCTTTCTGTGTCTTACCCTCTTGCTTGAGGGTGTCAATAGTGGCCTTCTGGACAGCAGTCAGGTCGGCAGTCTTACCCATGATTGGGGTTTTGAGTGATGAACCAGGCTGGGAGTTTTAAAGGCCTCAGGAATCTTTTGCAGGTGTTTAGAGTTAACTCGTTGATTCAGATGATTAGGTTCATAGCTCGTTTAGAGACCCTTTTAATGATATGCTAATTTTGTGAGATAGGAATTTTGGGTTTTCATGAGCTGTATGCCAAAATCATCCGTATTAAGACAATAAAAGACCTGAAATATTTCAGTTAGTGTGCAATGAATCTAAAATATATGAATGTTAAATTTTCATCATGACATTATGGAAAATAATTAACTTTATCACAATATGCTAATATTTTGAGAAGGACCTGTACACAGAGCACAGAGAGGGAAACAAAAGGCAGGTAATCAAAGAAACAGGGAATAGGTGAAACAAATACAAAGGCTGAGGAAGAGTGAAAGGACTAAACAAACAACAGAAAACACAAACTAAGTAAGAGAATAAATCAGAGGAGGAAATAAAGAACTAGAATAACTATGAACTAAAGTAAACAGAGAAACTAGAGGAGAACATATTAAGCCCACACCTGCAGAAACTCTGGATATGGCTACTGCAGAATCCTGAACACTAATGGTGAGTCAGTTCAGTGAGATAAAGTCACAAAATAATGTAGATAAACCAACACTGATAAAATATGGTGTTTTTGGTTTTTATTACACTTAAAAATTAGGGAGTTTTCAAGCATATCTCTGATTTTATTACAGAGTTAGACTGGGAATGGAATCACTAAACATCTAATCCAATATAGATATGATCAGTATCAGGTAAAAAGATCTTGAATGAAACATCCTGAAATTTAACATTTACATATAAATTCCAAGGTTTTGCTGCTTAAGAGGATCTGGCCTTAGAAATCATCCCTTGAAAAACAGTTAAACTCCAGGGAAATTCACATTAAATAACGTTAAGCAGGTGCAGCATGTCTGGAATGTACAGTTATACCTTTTATCCCCTGAAATATTCAGTCCCTTCTGATCACAGCATTAATATTTTACACCCTGAGCCAGCAGCATTATTGTGGATCTCTGAACCCCCCTGGTAGCTTTATCTTGGAAATGTGGCTCCTTATAGACTTCTGAGGTGCTTGAACTCAGTTGTTCCCATCCCAAAGGAAGTGTGGAAGGAGGAAAAGAGAGATGGAAGAAATTATGAAAATCTAATTACTACGCTGAGGGTTGAGCAAATGGGTGTGAATTTTGAAATTCCCAACATTTTACTGCTGTTAAAGTATTATACTCTTTCTGGCAGGTCATTGAACTGATTGGCAGGACTTTTTATTCTGTTTTTCAGTATTCACATGAGTGATGTAGTATGCAGTTTTAACATAATGTTTTCTCTCCTTCTCTGTCGGGTCTTGGTGGAACTGCTCATAACCCATCACACATTAATATTTTTAAACAGCACGTTTTGGGACGAGTAGTTTGTCCTCAAACGACTGGCGAAAGGTCAGTTTCACAGCCAGGTATAGCGCACAGGACAGTCATTGTGCAGATGCAGCCCTTATAGTTGGTGGTTAAACTTCCCCGCTTCGGGATATGATTAAAAAAACATTTGGTATTAATGTGTTGACTCTGTGCAACGTGAGGTGAGGACACTGAACTGAGAGGGAGCAGCTGGAGTCTGGCTGGCTTCCGAGATCGCCTAAAAACAGCTCATGAGAGATTTGAAGGGTAGCAGCTAAAGACTCCACAGAAATACAGAAAGAAGTGTTTGCTTGAAGCAAAAGGATGATGAATGGTCATCTTATTACCAGCTGTATTGTTTGTCTTGGCTGTCTTCCTCCATTTTTATCCAATTATTTAAAAGTCCTCCCATGCCTTTGTTCATATTGATCAAGTTATAGCCAGTCACTACGGGACCAGTGCCAGCCACATGTATTGGTCATCTGTGTATTATGCATGAAAAGCCTTAAAATAAATGTACCTTTTATGGCAGCAGCTGTTTTGCTGCTGCCATAAAAAAAACTGAAACATTTATCAAAAACATTTAATTTAAGCACATTTAATCTGTGAGGAACGAAGAAATAATTGTTTTTGATGATAATTAGATGCCAAACTTATTTCCACCCTCTGTTGTTCTCCCCTTTGACAACAGGAACAGTTAGACAGTTAGGTCATTTTCAAAACTGGGGATTCAGTTGGATTGGGGTTGCCAAATTGTTCCAGTCCAAGTTTCTTTCAAAATACAGTTTATCGAATGATCTGAACCTTTTGAAAGACTTATTCTCCTCCTCCCCTGTGTTGTTTCTGAGACAGCCAAGAATGGGATCTAGTTCTTCATAACATAAACATTTGTCATTTTCTGCTGAACTGCCAGTTCTAAGCATGTATTTTTTTTTTTTTATATTGGTGGTGCTGCATCTTTCTCCTTTGTGCAACAATGCTACAGTATGGGTGAATCACAGGGCCTTCATTTTCTTGCTGTTTAGTTTGAAAACTTCATTGTTCTCATGAGAATTTACCAGCATTTGTTTGACCATGTTTCTATGAGAGCTTTTAGCTTGTCCTCACTCCATGTCTGGCAGCAAACCACTTCTCCTGGCTTACCTTGCTACACGTTTGTTTTGGTTTTGCTTACCAACAATGTCCTGTGTTGTTGGCAGGCTTTTTGCTTTTGGTCTACATGAGTCTGACAAAAACCTTTGTTTTTAGGCAGACCAGAGTTTGCTCCTTGGATCTGCACCAGTTAGAGTGCACAGTCTCACCATCTTAAAGAGGAAATATCACGCTTTTAAATTGTTCCTTTTTACCCTTAAATCATTCAGTTGTGAGGTGCGTCTGAGAGCAACTCGTTTTGGTGTGGTCAATTTAAATGCTACTGAGGCCCTTCACACCCCGCCCCCCTCCAGGTCAAATAGCACTGCAATTTAACCCATTTGGCCATTTTTGAAGTTTGATAACAATTATCTTGCACTGCAGAAACGAGACTGCAAAAACAATGCTAAACTGTTTATGTAACAGTTTCTGTTCAAACATGCAGTACGGTTCTGTCCTCAAGAAGCTAAAAGCAGCACACAGCACTAACTTAAGCAGGAGGCACGATGCTACTGCTATCAAAACAATGGCCAGGAGGTCATATCAACACAATAAATTCATGTCCAAAATAAAATTTGTTGTCAGTTTAGCGTTATTTACAGCTTACCGCTTTGCTGTGTCCGTTGTTACCACAGACAGAAGTAACAGACCCCTCAATCAGATGAAGTCTTTCAGCAAATCCTTCTTGATACTTGCGGAGGTTGCTGAAGGCACTCATCCTTGAAGTGGGGGAAATAGTAATTTCACCACTGATGTGGGGACATTTCCATGAAAAATTAAATGCAACCAGGCATTTCGAAGAGGTTCTGATGCTGGGGGATGATGTAATGAATTGTGTGGGTTAATACACCCACAACCACACAGAACTTATCTTCTTGCAGCGTAGGCATACTTGAGCTTGGACTACAAAATTGCAGCGAGAAATAAACATGGCAGATACGCGAAATTGATCAGCCGGACGTCTATGACCTTATTTAGCTGTTCCGCAGCAAATACTGTGACGTAACAGTCGGCTTTCAGAGCAAATGAGCTACAGTTTGATTCGGCAAAGCTGGTGTGAATAGTTTATAGAATATAGATTTATAGATAGATTAGTTTTCTTTCTCTTTTTTATGTAGGGTATAAGTTTGCAATGAGCCAACAATAGTCATATTAACTATTACAGCAACTATCAAGATAATAATGCTAATAATAATATCATAAATAAATGATATAGCTTCCTGCTCTGCTGGAATCAGCTAAGTTACTCAGCCCCATGGAGAAACCCGCAGTGCCAGTTAGAATCCCTGCAGCTTTTAACAGATCTCACGTTTACTTCTGTGATGGTAGTACAGAAAAGCCCTTATTCTGGCATATCTCTGGTTGTCATGCAAATATCATCTAAAACAGTGGTTCCCAACCTTGGTGTTCAGGGCCCCCTGTCCTGCATGTTTAAATGTATCTACGTTCAAATGATGCATGACCTTTGCATGCCACCAAGTGCTGCTGCAGTCTGATAATCATCCAGTTTTTAGGTCAAGTGTGTGGCAGCAAGGAGACACCTAAAACATGCAGGACAGGGGGCCTTGAGGAGCAGCATTGAGAAGGAAGGTTATGACTGTAACCCAGATGACCGCCAGATTAGTTGCTTCAAACACTGAATGACCACTCTTTCGCATGCAAAAGGTCGAGAATTAATACCAACAAAATCACCTGTGACCTACCGGGGACTCACGTAAGTCACGTGTCACGGGAGCTCAGTACCAATAAACTTTTCGCAAGCACGCGTAGACTGAGGGACCGAGCGCTCTGGCGGTCATCTGGGATTCACAGAACCGTAGCTACAATCATAACTTTCATTCTATTTCATCCCTACTGACCACCAGAGTCAAGTCAAGTCAACTTTATTTATATAGCGCTATTCAGCAACAAGGCACTCAAACGCTGTACATGAGGAAAAACATTACAATGATACAGAAACAGAAAAAAAATCAAATGACACTAATAATCCTTGGGAGTAACAATAATTAATAATCCTTCCGGGTTTACTGGTAGAAATTGGTTCCAAGCCACTCTTAATAATAAAGCATTTTATGCTAAAAGATGATAATATTGATAGTCTCATCATTCCACTGAATTCTAACTAGGGAAGCTGAGTCACTGGTACAAAACAGCTTTAATCCATGTTTTCAGGTGCTAATAATATATTGGTTTTTGCTGGTAATCCTTCAGATAAAACTAAAAATCTATGAAAAAGTAATGAAATCAGGCAATTAGGTGCCGGGCTAAACAACACACAAGAAAAGATTTTGCGAGGGTGCGGTGGAATCCTGGGGGTGCGAATATATAACTGTGAGTGTGTGTGCAAGAATTAGACTGTCAACACAGATAGAGCGCCATTGTCCTTGAGGAGAGAGATGGACGTTTTCTCAATCGGTCGCAAAGTCTTATCTGGGTCACAGCTGTTCGGGGTGCTGGGAAATAGCGCCATGTTTACATAACATCCAGGAGATATTTTGTCGACAGCCACTTAGTAGAAGTTGCCAAGGCCATGTTGGGGCACCATATTTAGAAAAACAATAAGTGTTCTGGTTCAAGCAGTTGTGTGGATTTCCAACCACTTTAAGAGTTTTCACTGTTATCTCTCAATTGTCAATCCAAATATCCAAATTACTGGGACTTTTCTGCAGTTCTGGAGCAAACAACCTTCTCCATGATTAAATCCTTTCACCTCTGAGTCCAAAAGCTGCTTCCAGGCTACGATTCTGTTCAAGAACCATATCCAGCTTGCGGCTTAGCTCTCTTAACAATTCAGTCTGAGCATTGATCGCTCTGCAGATTCCATCCAGCATCGCAGGCAGCTTTGGGATGCTTTGAACAGCTGTCCACGTTTTGCTACTCACTCGATAAGTCAGGTAACCACCGGCTCCAAAAAGCAGGAATCCTGTTATCAAAAATCCAAATATATAAACGTCTTCTGCGTCCTCAACCGACATTGTAGTCAAGCACACAATCTTCCACTGTTGCCAGGAATCCATTGTATATCCAGAGAAGAATGTAACGGCTGGGCAAGAGGGTTCTCCTTTACCCTGTCTTCCCGTGGGAAAAATTTGGTCAATTGCGTTGAGAGACCAGCTGACCAAATCCATAAGTTGCAAGTTTGGAAGATATGTAAAGTGAGGCTCTGAGAAAAACACAGACAAAAGCAAAGGCAGAAGCAGGCTAGAGGGAGGGAGGAAAAACGTGTGCTTCCTCCAGCGAGAGCAGATCCTGCAAAGAATAAGCCACAGAGATAACCCCCACAATCCAACATGCCAACCACTGCTTAAATAGGGCCTGACCTTTCCAACAGCCAGCATAACAGACAAGAGGCTTTCTGTCTGCCGAATGGTTGCTGTGGAGCGGACATACGCCTCAAGCGCTCAGACAGGCCAAAGAGGCTCAGAGGGGTTGCCAGGTTCGAAACGGAAAAGCCGTAGCACCAGAACGCAGCCAGCCACAGCAGGCACCTTCGGAACAAAGGAGGCATTAGTCCACAGTCCACAGTGTGCATGGCCACCAACAGAAGCCTGTGCCTCTCCTGAAGAACCCTTAGGGTGTCTGTAAGATTAGGGCGAACGGGGGAAAGGCATAGAGATGGGTCCTGGGCCAATCGTGCACCAGTGTGTGGCAGCCCAGAGGACTGGCACTGTCCGTCAGGGAGAACTAGAGGGGTCAGTGAACCGCATCCCTGGAGGCAAACGGGTCCACCTACGCTCTGCCGAAGGTCGTCCAAATGCACTTCACCACCTCTGGGAGGATGCCCTTCCTAATTGCGTGACCCGAGAGGGGCGCGTAGCCTGGGGTCCAATCTGGCCAACCTGGTCCCGAGCCATCTGTGGGCTGGGATTCAGGGGCACAACAGAAGGGGCGGGAGGGTGGTAGGAGCGCTGTGACAGACCAGCAGCCCTCTTTTACGCCTCATAAGGTTGACGGTCACGCCTATGAAGCCCTGCTAGCTGTTGCTGCATACGCGCTCTACACACCTAGAGGATTCCTACTTAATCTGGAAAAATAGCCTACTGTTGTATAAAAAGACACTTCGCCAAGCCAGAACAGCTTATTTCTCATCATTAATAGAAGAGAACAAGAATAATCCTAGGTTTCTCTTTAGTACAGTTGCTAAACTTACACAGAGTCATAGCTCTGTTGAGCCATCCATTCCCTTAGCTCTTAGCAGCCATGACTTTATGGGATTCTTCTTAAATAAAATTTATTCTATTAAAAATAAAATCTTTGACATACTCCCGAAGATGATTACTTCATCCTCAGCAAGTGAGACAACATTGGAAATAACTGCAGAACCTGTTTTGTGTTTGGACTGTTTTGATCCTGTGAAGCTTCCTGAGTTATCAGAAATATTAACTTCATCTAAACCTTCAACTTGGATGTTAGACCCAATCCCAACCAAATTATTTAAGGAAGTGTTCCCTCTGATTACCAGCCCCATTTTAGATATGATTAATGTATCCTTAGTAAATGGATATGTACCACAAGCTTTTAAGTTAGCTGTAATTAAACCTTTACTTAAGAAACCTTCGCTTGATCGAGATGACTTGAAAAATTACAGACCTATATCCAATCTTCCATTCTTATCTAAAATTCTTGAGAAAATAGTTGCTAATCAAATGTGTGAGCATTTACACAGCAATGACCTGTTTGAAGAGTTTCAGTCAGGCTTCAGAGCTCATCATAGCACTGAAACAGCTCTGCTGAAAGTCACTAATGATATTCTTATGGCCTCAGATAATGGACTTGTGTCTGTTCTGGTTCTGTTAGATCTCAGTGCTGCATTTGATACAGTCAACCATAATATTCTCTGAAAAAGGCTGGAATATGCTGTAGGGATCAGGGGAACAGCGCTAGGCTGGTTTAAATCTTATCTGTCTGACAGATTCAAGTTTGTTCATGTTAAATAATAAATCATCTTTAAACTCCAGGGTTAATTGTGGAGTACCACAGGGTTCAGTACTTGGGCCAATTCTCTTTACTATATATATGCTTCCAATAGGTCAAATTATCAGGCAGCATAGGATACATTTTCACTGTTACGCTGATCACACTCAGCTTTACTTATCCATAAATCCTGATGAACCCAACCAGTTAGATAGACTACAAGCATGTCTTAAAGATATAAAAACTTGGATGACTTTAAGAAAAGACAGAAGTTGTCGTCTTTGGACCGGAGTCTTTAAAAAAGAAACTGCTTAGTCAATCACTTAACCTGGATGGCATTAAATTGACCTCCGGTAATAAAGTAAAAAACCTTGGTGTTATTTTTGACCAGGACATGTCATTTAAATCCCATATTAAACAAGTTTCTAGGATTTCCTTCTTTCATCTCCGGAACATTGCCAAAATTAGAAATATCGTGTCCAGGAGTGACGCTGAAAAACTAGTCCATGCATTTGTTACTTCAAGGCTGGACTATTGTAATTCTTTACTATCAGGATATCCACAAAATGCAGTTAAAAGCCTTCAGCTGATTCAAAATGCTGCAGCAAGAGTTCTGATGAAAATTAAAAAGAGAGATCATATTTCTCCTATTTTAGCTTCCCTTCATTGGCTCCCTGTTAAATCCAGAAAAGAATTAAAAATTCTCCTCCTCACATATAAAGCCCTTAATGATCTAGCTCCATCATACATCAGAGATCTGATTGTTCCATATATTCCTAACAGAGCACTTCGTTCTCAGACTGCAGGTTTACTGGTGGTTCCTAGAGTCTCTAGAAGTAGAATGGGAGGCAGATCCTTTAGTTATCAGCTCCTCTCCTGTGGAACCAGCTCCCAGCTTTAGTCCGTGAGGCAGACACCCTGTCTACTTTTAAGGCTAGGCTTAAAACTTTCCTTTTTGATAAAACTTATAGAGTGGCTTAGGTTATCCTGAACTATCTTCCTTATTTTTTTTACCTCAGTCTTCCTCCCTCCCTGTTGGTTGGAGTAAGGTGGAGTCAGGTTTAGCCTAAACCGGCTCAGTTATGGTTGAGGTGCAAACACACCCTCCATTTCTGCTACCTGTATGACCCCTTCTCTTTTCCAATGTTTATAATCAGTTTGACAAAGAGAGATATCCCAATCCATGTGGTTTTTAGTATAACAATGACCATCAGTGGGACCCTTTGTGGGGTGCCTTGTGACGACATTGTTGTAAATAAGCGCTGTTTCACTAAATAATCTGAACTGAAACTATCTCTGTAGTTATGCTCCTATAGGCTTAGGCTGCTAGAGGACATAATGACCTCTTTCACCCTCTTTGCTACATTCTCACACTACTCTCCAGTTTTGCATTATTTGCTGTTATTTCAGCTTTTAACTTTGTTCTCTCTTCTCATCCTAGAAGCTACTCCTGGCCTGGCTCTGTGTCTACCCAAATGGCTCTGACATTTTCTCCATTCAACATCCCTCGTGGCCGAGGCCCTGCTACTAAACCAACATCTTCCAAATGCCGCAGACCTCCACCACTTCCTGATCTATCTCCTCCTAATCAGGACCTTCAAATCACTTCTCTGTGATACAGTCTGGGCCCCAGTTGTAACCCTGTCAGAAATTAGCATGTCCAGGAAAAACTTGGGCCCCTAATAGGAGATAGTTGTAAAATTTCTGTGCTTATACGTGACAGAAAGAGCAAAGCAAAAAGGATAAGAGACAGTAATAAACAATCAAGAAAAGCCATAAACTGTCAGGTACAACCAGACACAGAGTTAATATCAGCAACTAAGTCAAATAAACTGGCTTTACTGAACATTAGATCTCTGTCAGGAAAATCATTTTTAATCAATGACTTCTTTACTGACCACGATCTTGATGTTATGTTTTTAACAGAAACATGGTTACATGAATTTATGAAGCTCCCATTCTGATAGAGGCAACGCCTCCGAACTACAATTTTCTTTGGGAGAGCAGACAGCAAAGAAAAGGTGGAGGGGTGGTGTGATGGAAATTATTTTATTAAGTGTTCCAAAGTGTATGACCTTTAGGTTACCTCACTCCTCAGAACATCTGTGTTAGAGGAGGAAGGTGTAAAAGCCATTATCAGAAGTTTAATGGTTAAAACCCATGCTTTAGGGTGATGCCTCAGGAAGAGCAGATGGGTCTGTTCGTAGATAACTTTGTTACCTCTGACCTAAGGAGGGTCTAGGGCCATAAAACACAGACTCTTTGAAGTTGAGATAACACTGTCATGTTTGGTATAAATACTGTGTGTAAATGGTGTTCGTGGCTCTGCTTAACTGACTTGCTCAGTGACAGAGTCATTCAAACGCTGAATGTCTTTGAATAAAACTTATAAAGACAAAGTCTGGATTTTCTCTTTAATGAGTTAATTTTCTCTCCCACTTTGATAAGAAAATTCCACTACAGGTGGCCACTTTGTTTAAAGATTTATTAGAGTGTAAAAAATATTTCTGGGCAAATTTGACTCTTTTGAATATTTGGCTCTCTGGGTAAAGAGCCCTGTCCGAACCATGTTCTTGAATATTTGCAGGCCTTCTAAGTCCAAAACAAACTTTATCAGTGATTTTAATGAGCTTTTATCTGTGATTTGTGTTTATTATGACTGTTTAATTATTGTGCGAGACTTCAACATTCACATGGACAATCCTGAAGACAGAAGTGCAATAGATCTATGTGACACTCTTAGAAATTTTGGTTTGACTCAACATGTTAAACAGCAAACGCACAAACAGGGACATATTTTGGACTTGATCATCACTAAGGGTCTAAACATTTTTAAGGTGTCTGTAACTGATGTTGCCCTATCTGACCACTTTTCTGTTATTTTTGAAAGCATCATCTGCAATGACTCAGTTTGCCAAAGAGACATGATAAGAAAACGCATCTTTAAGGACGGTGCTGCTGAAACCTTTAACCAGATTTACTCTTCTACCTCCACTTTGCCCTATAACACTGTAGATGAGCTGGTAGACAACTTTCCTTCTAAAATCTCGGACATCATTGATTCAATTGCTCCAATTAAATTGAAAGTCGTTTCTGGGAAGAAAATGTCTCCGTGGAGAAGTGCTCCACCAGTCAGAAGTGAAAAAAAGGAGCGTCTAAAAGCTGAACGCAGGTGGCGAAAGACTGGAATCCAGGTTCACTATATAATCTATAAAGATACAGATATAACTCACAACTGAAAAATGCCAAGGAATCCTTCTTTTCTGAGATCATCAGCAAAAACATTAACAATGCTCATGCATTGTTTGCCACGGTCGACAGGTTAACAAACCCTCCTGTAACTGTAGCATCTGAACTCCACTCTACCAGGGCCTGCAATGAATTTGCTAAATTCTTTACTGAAAAAACCCAAAAGATCAGACAGGCAGTCAGCATATCCACATCAACTCCAGTACCAATGTTGTCTCCAACTAGAACTGATTTTGACAAAATTTCCCAATTTCACCAAATAAACTGCAAAATCTTAGAAGAAATTATACAGCAACTAAGCTCTTCTTCCTGCTGTCTCGATGTTTTACCCACAGCTTTCCTTAAGAAAGCTTTGTCTGTAATAACATCTGATTTAACACAAATAATAAACATGTCCCTTTTGTCAGGTGTTTTCCCCCAGGCCCTAAAAACAGCAATTATCAAACCTCTATTGAAAAAGAGCAACTTGGACAAGCTGCTACTACAGAACTACAGGCCTATATCAAACCTCTCCTTCATCAGTAAGATTATTGAAAAAGCTGCGTTTCAGCAGTTAAACAACTTCCTAACAACGACTAACCGCTTCGATGTCTTCCAGTCAGGCTTCCTGCTCACCACAGTACAGAAACTGCTCTTGTCAAGGTGTTCAATGACATCCATATAAATGCAGACTGTGCAAGAACCACAGTGCTGGTATTATTGGACCTTATACTGCTCTATATTTACTCTCACTCACTTAAAACTGTGCACTTTTATTTATATTATATTGTAGATATGTTTGTACTGTTTAATTTGTACTGTATTGCACCGACTACGCCAAAACAAATTCCTTGTATGTCCAAAAACGTACTTGGCAATAAAGCTTTTCTGATTCTGATTCTGATTCTGATTCGACACTGTTGATCACTGTTTTATTAGAGTGCCTGGAAAACTTGGTTGGCCTTTCTGGTACAGCACTCAACTGGTTTAAATCCTACTTGAAGGACAGGGACTTTTTTGTGTCAGTAGGTAACTTTACATCAGAGACCACAAAAATCACATGTGGCGTTCCCCAAGGGTCCATCTTAGGGCCCCTCCTATTCAATATCTACATGCTCCCCCTAACTCAGATTTTAATAAACAACAACGTAAGTTATCATAACTATGCAGACGACACACAGCTATACATTACGATGTCACCAGGTGACCATGAACCCATTCAACGCTGGGTAAATGTTTAGAAGAAATCAATGCTTGGATGTGCTAAAATCCTCTTCAGCTGAATCAAAATAAAACTGAAGTAATAATTTTTGGACAAAAGGAAGAGCATTTAAAAGTTAGCACACAGCTTCAGTTAATACAGCTAGAAACCACCAGTCAGGCTTGAAACCTGGGTGTAGTGATGGACTCAGACCTGAACCTTCAGAGGCACATAAAGACAGTAACAAGGTCGGCCTTCTATCACGTAAAAAACATCTCCAGGATTAAAGGACTAATGTCTCAGCAGGACCTTGAAAAACTAATTCATGCGTTCATCTTTAGTAGAATTGATTACTGCAACGGTGTCTTCACAGGTCTGCCTAAAAAGTCGATCAGACAGCTGCAGTTGAACCAGAACGCTGCTGCCCGCGTCCTCACTAGAACTAAGAAAGTGGAGCACATCACTCCGGTTCTAAAGTCCTTACACTGGCTCCCTGTAGCTCAGAGAATAGACTTTAAAATACTTTTGTTAGTCTATAAATCACTGAATGGCTTAGCACCAAAATACATTACAGACTTGTTGTCAGTGTATCAACCACCCAGACCTCTCAGGTCTTCTGGCTCAAATCTACTCTGTGTACCCAGAACCAGAACCAAACATGGAGAAGCAGCTTTTAGTTCTTATGCTCCACTAATCTGGAATAAACTACCAGAAAACTGTAAAAGCGCCGAAACCCTAAGTTGCTTTAAATCAAGATTAAAAACGTATTTCTTTAGAGTGGCCTTTGACTGTGCCATCTAGGCATGATTGGTTATGTTTTCAGTCCAATTTTCCTGTCACTTTCTTGTCCATCATTCTATTCTCTTTATTTTATTTAACTTTTTTAAATTACCTCTGTTTGATTTTATCATTTGATTTGTTTTTCTGTGTCTGTATCTGTGTTTATTTGCTTTGTGATTGTATTGTAATTGTATGTACAGCGCTTTGAGTGTCTCGTTGCTGAAAAGCGCTATATAAATAAACTTGCCTTACCTTACCTTACCTGTGACACCTTTCTGGAGAGGGGAATCGTCCAAGCTTCTGCTGGCAACAACTTAATGCTCACCCTCTACCGATGATCCACATAGCCCTGTCTTTTAGTGTTTAACCCTTTCTCTCTCCTAGACATGGCGATTGACTGAGCTTTACTGTGTGATGGAAATTCTTGCAGTAAGCATTCCACAGTGTATGACCTTTGGTTTACCTCACTCCAGTGAACATCTGTGTTAGAGGAGGAAGCTGTAAAAGCCATTATCAGAAGTTTAATGGTTAAGGGCATTTGTTAGGGTGATGCCTCAAGGAGAGTAGATGGTTGTTCCTAGGTAACCTAGTCACCTCTGAACCCGAGAAGGGTCTGGGGTCGTAAAACACAGACTCTTTGAAGTTGAGATAACACTGTCATGTTCTGGTATAAATACTGTGTGTAAATGTTGATCGGGGCTCTGTTTCACTGACTAACCTCAGTGTCAGGGTCTTCAAACGCTGAATGCCTTTGAATAAAACTTATTAAGACAAAGTCCGGATTTTCTCTTATGAGTCAACTTCTACCCACTTTGATAAGAAAATTCCACAACAATTTTGGCGTCACGAACAGGATCTAGCGTGCCAGAGGAGACCGCAGGAGGGGGACACGGACGCCTGGCCAGCCTGGAGACGTAGTCCTCAGTCCACCTCCATATTACAGTAGTGGAGTCCGGGTGTCCGCCTGCGGCTTCTGGCTGATTAGATCCGAACTATTTGTCTTCAAATAAATCGGGGTGAGAAGTTGCTCTGTAGGATATAATGTATATTATTATTTTTATTACACATTAACCATCATCTCCTAACTAATTAATTAGGTTCCAGAGTTGCGAGAGGGAGGACATCAGCTGAGGGCCCAGTTACCCTGCAAAAGGAATGGCAGGGAGGTTCTCATTGGTAACAATGGGATAAAGCAAAACACAGGGTTTTGCGGGTGGTTTTTAGCAATTTTCTACACCTCATAAAGGAGAAAAGCCAGTGGGCAGACGTGCCGCTGAACAGGTAAAAAAAAATGGTTCCGGAACCTTGAGGCATCAGGGGTGTCTCCTTCTTCATACTCTGATTTATAAAATAATGAAAGGAAAAAGTGGGGATGATTGTGTTAAATGTGCTTTAATTTGGAAGATAAGTTTGGTTTTTCACAGCGTGGAAGTTTGAGTGTAAATAAGTTAAATAGTTAAAAAGTTTCAAGTAAAACAGTTGATGGAAAAATAAATAAAAAAAACATAAGAAAAGATTAAAAAGCACAGAGTGCATCAATTAAGGGGTTAAAGAGTTAAAACTTTCCTGAAGGAAGTTTTGTTTGTCTTAAATATTGCGATCAGTCGGGAAAGAAGGTAAAAGTGAAAAGGGACATTAGAGATGCGAAAAGAAAGTTGTTTTAGAAAGGAGTATAGTTCATGTTGTGGAAGGAAGTGACAGGCAGGGGGACAACTGACTGACTGACTGATAATATTTCTTTGTACAAAATCTAAACCTATACTAAACCTTTCTTCTGCCTCTCTCACACACAAATACACACATATATGGGATTTGAGTTCAACATCTGCGTTTTTGAGTCTGGATTTTAGAAACCTGCCCTTCTCCATGGCTACTCCATCAGAGACGCTTCTCCAGCACGGCCTGAAAGAGAGAGATCTTCCTTCCTGCATGTTGAAAATTGCAGTGTGACTTTCAACAAGAAAAAAAAAAAAAACTCAGAAGAAGTCTGGACCCACTGAGATAGACAAAGATCCATGCTGTTTGCAAGAGCCAGAAGAGTGATACACTGGATTTATATTGAAAGCATCTTATGCGGGCAGAAGAGAAACCGGAGCAAAGTTTCTTCTTTCTCCCTCCTGGAGAAGTTAAAGTGGACAAAGAATGATTGAATGTCTCACCAACAGACCTGAAAGGGCCTGGTTGTTTTTTGGACTGATATAGGACTGTGTGCCATGACAGTCTGACTCTGGAGCGATTTAGAAACTGATGGGGGTAACGTACAAACACACATTTGCATAAATCTTTTCCTATTTTCTGCAATGAAGAACGCTTATTAACCGCTGCTCATGTGACGCTTGCTTGACGTGGACAGATATAGCGGGTTAAAATATTATTTTAGGGTTAGAAAAGTATCTTTAAAAGGGTGATAACTTAGTTCATTTGATACTTTCCGGTTAATTCTTTCAGAGAAGCAAGTTCTCTTTCGTCGTGGAATATTCAGGGTAAATTATTCTAGTTATTAAAAGTTATGAAAATGCAGAGGAAGTTACAACATCTCCAAAACTCAGCAGTAACCATGTGTTTCTATGTTATTCTCAGGACAGATCTCATGAAGGAGCATTTTTAAAACCCAGCGAATGCGTAAAACCTGATGGGTTTCTCCTTCAGGTATTATTTTCTGTTGTCAGAGTTTGTATCCCATAAATCTAATGGGTAGAGACCTCATTAAAACAGGCTTAGTTCTACTGCAGATTGTCTTCATACAGTCTCTGACACAGTACTTAAAGTTTGGTGCAGTTTTTGTCCGCAAGTGTTAACTGACGCTTATGGAAAGTACAAATTCATTGTTTTTCACAGCAGCTGCTGGGAAGAGGTTATATTAGGTTTTTTTCTTCCCTCTTCTGATTCATGCAGCGTGTTGATTTACACTGTACCTTATATCAGATCCTGACAAGAACTATGAAAGGTTTGGTTCTGCAGGTTCTTTTTTCTCCCTTTGGAGAAGGAAAGAGAAACCTGATCAGTTCTGTGTTGCATAGAAATATTAAAACACTTGTTGTTTTCTAAGATATCACCAGCTAAAACTTTTAAAACTTTGAGAGTAATTGGTTTTGTTAAACACATTTCCCTTGGTAAAACAAACCTTTAAAATGAGTATGAAAAATTGGGTTATTTAGAAAGAATCTGATTGGACAGTGGTACCACACAAAAATTAAACTAATCTCATGCTTCCTAAAAGACTCTGCATGAAAAGGCCTTCAGAACCGTGGAGTTATTTTCCACCACAGTAACAAGTTTTTTTAAGCATGCTTTTTCTTTATTTTAAAACAGATCTGGTTTTTTGTTTTGTTTTTTGTTTTTTAGCATAATGTTTGTCTGAAGCTTCTTATGAACTGGGTTAGAAGCAAATATGATCTGAGGTAAATTAGGAGCTGTGAACTAATAATTTTAAATCTGATTATTGTCCAAGCAGAAACAATATATTTAGACAATCCTTCAATCTCTGCAGAAAGTTAACACCATTGTTCAATGCAGTAGTACTCAACTTGTGGTTCCTGGACTCCTGAAGCCTGTAAGCCATAGATTTTGGGTCCATAAAATTATAATACTTAATTAAAGGTAGGCCGATTACTTATTAAAACAGATCTAAGCCAATGATGAGTTCCAGTCATTTGGTGGCTTTGAAATGCAATAATACTCAAAATTTCTACTCTGGGGAACACAGATTGGGGTTGAAGAGTTTAGTTTTGGAACCAAGGTTAGGATTTTTGTAACAGAATCAAGACAAGTAAAATCCTTCATTTTAGGAAAAGAAAAGAAATAAAGGCCCTCTTAACAGTAAGAGGATGGTCGGCTCAAACTCAAGTCTCCTTGTTTGATTTCTTAGGGTTTAAAGATTAAAGGAATACATATGAGTACAAAGATAGGTGATTTCAGATTACTAAGAGATAAAATATTGGAATATTTATCAGCATTTGGATTGTAAAAGAGGGGTTCTAGTAATAGGTTCTCCCCAACTCTCAAAATTTAAATAGCCCAAATTAAAGAAAATGAGAAAAAGTCCAGTTTGGAGACAAGCTTCTTATCTTAATTTATGATTAAGTCAAACACTGCAGTTTGGTTTAGTTTGGGTATAACATGAAAATGTCAACGCTGACTTTTCTAATTTCCCCTCGGGGATCAATAAAGTATCTTTGAATTTGAATTGAATTAAATTAAAAATACTTCTTTGCATTTAACTTGAAATTCTGCAATGCAGCTGCGATCAAATTGAGCCAAACAAAAAGAGAATTATAACAATAACTCTCAGGATTGTAGTTATTATTATTACAGAGTTACAGTACAAAGAATAGCAAAAGGTTTCAGCATCAGTAAATTTGGATTCATATAAGAGAAAACTGTTGCTGTGCTTCTAAATACTTTGAGATCTCTTTGGACTATGTGCACTCATTTTTAAAAAGGATCCTGACGATTGTCATAACAAAATTGATCAATTATAGCATTAAAAGATATGGCTGAGAAAACATATTCTGAAAAGAGATTGTTAAAAATTTCTTTGAATTCTTGAAGCTTCAAATTTGGCCATTTGTCTGTCTTTGATGTTTTGTCTTTGTTTTGTTGGTATGAATGTTTGATTATATGTTGCATGAAACAATAATCCATGTTTAGAATAATGTTTCTAAATCTCAGATTGATTAAACTTTGAGTTTTCAGGAGAGTTAAGAAGCAGCTTGTTTCTGAGGTAGGTGCATGTTAATAGTTTTGCAGTTTAAGTTACACTAATGTGGGATTGGATGAAGAAACTGTGGGTCCGCCCATAGGCTGTCAATCAAAGGTTAGTTCTGCCTGACTCCGCCCACCTACCAGGTTGGTTCATGCCTTTGTTGTCATGGTAACGCTCAGCACCTCCCTTCCTGAGTTTTAACACTGTTTAAGAGACAATAGAATCAAAATGCTTGTAGTGATTGTTGCCTTAAAAACATGTTTGTTTGTTTGTTTGTATAATGATTAAGGATGTAGCATGACTTTTGGATTTATGTGTTTTATTATTAAAAGGTTAATGAAATAGTTTAAACTAGTTTGAAGAATTAGTTTTACATACAGAATCATTGGTCATTTATTAGATTGAAAGTTTCCCTGGTACCATTAAACTAGCTGACAGTTCAAGATATGCAAGAGTAAGGAATATATTTTTGATAAAGAATCTGAGTCATGACTTTATACTTGGTGGGAATTATTTATTAGATTCGAATTTGTAGGGTTTATGCATCTGAATTACATTAGATGTCCATTAATCTAATACTCATCTTCATACAAGACAAATCAGGATGATATGTGACTAATTTCTAAGTGAGACATTGATGAACTGAATAACTAAAGTTTGTGTTTAGTTGTTAATGGAACTGAATTGCAGTTAAAAACATCTGGATTTTCTTTATGTTGCTTTTGTTAAATTCATAGTGACACATAGTTATGTCAGAATTCATTTCTTTGGTTCTATGTAATGTGATCTTGGTTATTAAAACATTTTTGTACAAACTTTTTGCTGAATTGTCGCATGGGTTGGACCCTGCGCCAGGAGAGGGGAATGTCAGAATAAAGTAACATGGGGTTCCAAAAGTTTTAGCACTCATGGGAAAAAGGGTAGCTCAGACCTCCAGTGAGGACTTAGTGACAATGCGAGAGAGACGTTGTACTTTGTTTATATAAATGGTGCATAGCTCCCTAAGACCACATTATGATAACCTCTCTGAAATTATGGTGTTGATTTTTTGTGAAATTTTATATCTCCACAGATTAGACCATTTTTTAAATTCTTTTTGGGTATTCTGAAACTATGAAATATTGACCTGTAATCAGACCTTCCTCAAACATCATGTCACATTTTTGATATTCAGAATATTTAGCTGATGGTCACTGCTAGTATATCAGGTGAAGTCAGAAGATCAATTCTTTGGATTTTGTTGGATGTTTTGATGAAGTTCATGTAGTTAAGCACTTAGGTTTGAGAATGGGACTTTGAATTAAAAATTAGCCAAGTGTTGTGAAGGCTCTACCTATTGTTCTCACTTATGTGAGATTGAGACAAAGGACACAGGCAAACCTCAGTCCTTTTGAAGTGCTGTGTGGCAGGTCTCCTAATTTGGACATGCGGATATTGCCAAGATCATTTTCTTCCACATCTTTGTGTGAAGATAGGATGTTGTTTTACTGTCAAAACCTGTCCACTGTGTTTTCTCAAGTTTCACAGACGGTGAAGGCTGCATTACCAGAAACAGCCACTTCCACCCTCCAGTCCTTTATTCCTGGCGACTGGATTCTGGTCAGAGAATTTAGGAGAAAACACAGGAAGTCCAGGGCTGGAATGGCCCATATCAGATCCTACTAGACACCCAGGAAAGCTCCAGCTCCTCCAGCTTCATCTGGCTTCCAGGACACAAGTCATCTTCTAACTGGATCATCCACGGCTGAAAGGTGTGAGGACAGCGGACCACCACAAGATAAAGAACTGTAAGCTGATCACTGGCGAGTGATTGAACAGGTGGTTGAAGAACACTGTTCTTACAAGGGCACAATAATCCATTGGGCAGTGCAACGTTATTTCAGAATCTACTTAAGGCCGTCGCATTGCCTGAAAGTTAGAAATCATAAGGTCATTTGCCTCACTGCACACACACCACAGTGAGAGATTCTTTCCTCCCACTTTGACAGCGAAACTGACTCTGAGGAGGAAATCTCGGATGCTTTTATCTAACTTTTATGTTTATTGCTTGATATTTATCGTTATGGTATTATTACAAGTTTGAATGTGTTCATTTCCACCGTTGTTTAGTTGGACTATGGAAGCCTAACTTCTAGCAGGTTAGAGTTCCTGTTTCTAAATATATTTCTAGAGGAGCTTCCTACGACCGCCCACCTGTACCAGACTGGTAACAGGGCAGCTTGAAGCCACTCAGGAGAGTCAGCAGGATTTTTTGTTTTTTTTGTTTTTTAAGTTGTGTTTATAATTTGTTTTCTTTGAAAAAAAACTGTTTGCTTTCAGTACCAGAAGAAAGGACATTCAACTTCAAGGTCACGATGCAGCTATATGGAAGATGGTCTGTTCTGATGCTAATGATTGGTATTGCAAGTATTGTTATAACTCTTGTGTTCATTTTGGGACAGGTACAGCAAAGACAATGTGAAAGTAGACCTTATTTCCTTGGAAAGACGGAGGGTTGTAAAACTATTATACCAGTTTCATGTGCCTTGACCCACATTAATACATCTAGACCTTGTCCTGTCAGGACTGATCCTTATACTATTTCAGAATCTTTGGCTCCAGATCCCTTTGTGTTAACTCTTAATCTTACAGCCTTACCGAATGGAGGTTAATTGTATGGCATGGCAGGTAAATTAACCAGGGTTCTTGTTACTTTTCCTAGTAGAGATGGGTTTTTGTGTCCCAAGAACATGGGTTGGATGTGTGGAAATAGATCATATCTGTATCTGCCTGCTACTTGGTCTGGAGTATGTTATCTAGCTCACTTACTACATACGGTCACAACTTATACTTCAATCAGCCTAAGCTATTAGAACGATGAGTTTGCAAACTAGAATGGCTTTGGATTATCTGTTAGCTGAGAGGGGTGATGGTTTTGAAGAATTTTCCTTTAGTTGTGATTATCTTGTAATCAGAAGAAAGGAGTGTGATGGAAATTCTTGCAGTAAGCATTCCACAGTGTATGACCTTTGGTTTACCTCACTCCAGTGAACATCTGTGTTAGAGGAGGAAGCTGTAAAAGCCATTATCAGAAGTTTAATGGTTAAGGGCATTTGTTAGGGTGATGCCTCAGGGAGAGTAGATGGTTGTTCCTAGGTAACCTAGTCACCTCTGAACCCGAGAAGGGTCTGGGGTCGTAAAACACAGACTCTTTGAAGTTGAGATAACACTGTCATGTTCTGGTATAAATACTGTGTGTAAATGTTGATCGGGGCTCTGTTTCACTGACTAACCTCAGTGTCAGGGTCTTCAAACGCTGAATGCCTTTGAATAAAACTTATTAAGACAAAGTCCGGATTTTCTCTTGTTATGAGTCAACTTCTACCCACTTTGATAAGAAAATTCCACAACAACTGTAACTAATTATATGTGCTCTTTTTCAGACTCTAACCTTGAAAACTGGCTCAGAGTTTATCTGTTCTTTCTTTCTAGGTGAAACGACTAAAGGAGCTACATCCATTAACATTTACTTTTCCTTCCCATAGAAAGTACTCCTGGATCAGTGCTTCTTTGTTCTCTTTGTGTCTCTGCTTTGTTCTCTCAAACCCCCAGTCGGTCGTGGCAGATGGCTGCTCATACTGAGCCTGGTTCTGATTGGAGGTTTCTTCCTGTTAAAAGGGAGTTTTTCCTCTCCACTGTCGCTACATGCATGCTCAGTATGAGGGATTGCTGCAAAGTCAACGCCAGTGACTGTCCACTGTCTCTACATGCTCATCCAGGAGGAATGCTGCAAGTCACTGACTGGATGCAATCTGCTGGGTTTCCTTAGATAGAAAAACCTTTTATCCAATTTGAATAAATAACTAACTCCGACTGCACTGTTTAATTGTTAGGACTAATTGGAATGTATGTACCTGACTGTTGTGAAGTGCCTTGAGACGACATGTGTTGTGAATTGGTGCTATATAAATAAAACTGAATTGAATTGAGAAGCCTGGGCAGTACGCTCCAGGGCCTCAAGCACAACAGAACCAAAAAGTTCCCCAGGGACTACAGGCAGGACTCTCAGGGTCCATCTACAGGGCTCAGTAAGGGGCAACTGTGCCAGCCACACCTGACCTGAGTATGGACCAGTGGAGAAGTTCCTTTATCATGAAGGCAAAAGCCTGCAGGGACACATCCACCATGCCCTGAGTTGAGCAGAGCAGATCATCAGTAATGCAAATAAGAATTTATACCCATTGTTATGATCTTGGAGTGTTTTTTATGTGAAGTCTGAGTTCTTTCCAGAATTGAGGATCTTTGCTCTGACTGCAGGCTTCTGACATCACACCTGTTGTCAATCATCTAATACGGCTGCTTGAGATTGAAGGAGCTGTTAGTCTTTGCCTGATGGTTAACCCTGCTGGTTAACCCTGCTGGTAGACTCAAGCCTCTGATTCCTAGTGAACCTTGCTCCTTGATAGTTTTGTCTATTTTCATGTTTTTGCCTCTTTCTCCTGCCACTCCCTGCCAGTCCACTCTCAGACTCTGCAAACTACCCATGGACCTCTTAAGACCACTAGGCTCCCATGCCTTCAAACACACGGATCAATTGCTACCAGGGTCATTAGACTCCACCACCATACTGGCAGAGATCTCTACAACCATCGCTAACTCTCTTCTCCCTTTGCCAGATGCAGATGAACCCAATCGCCTGAAGTAATCCATTATTATTGTTGTAAATAAATATTTAAACTGCTTCCTGAGTCCTGTCTGATTCTTCGTGTGGCTCAAAAAACTCCCTAACACTTTGACACCCATGAAAAACAGAAAACATATTTTAATATTTGTTCAGAGGGGAAAACAAAATGTACGATTTTTCTAAATTTGCAATTAACGTTAAATTAATTTTAAAGCTTTTTACACATTGTTACCAATAACTGTGTTCAGCATTGCAGCTTTAGGCAGCTGGTATAAGCTTATACAGGTCCTTCTCAAAATATTAGCATATTGTGATAAAGTTTATTATTTTCCATAATGTAATGATGAAAATTTAACATTCATATATTTTAGATTCATTGCACACTAACTGAAATATTTCAGGTCTTTTATTGTCTTAATATGGATGATTTTGGCATACAGCTCATGAAAACCCAAAATTCCTATCTCACAAAACTAGCATATTTCATCCGACCAATAAAAGAAAAGTGTTTTTAATATAAAAAACGTCAACCTTCAAATAATCATGTACAGTTATGCCCTCAATACTTGGTCGGGAATCCTTTTGCAGAAATGACTGCTTCAATGCGGCGTGGCATGGAGGCAATCAGCCTGTGGCACTGCTGAGGTCTTATGGAGGCCCAGGATGCTTCGATAGCGGCCTTTAGCTCATCCAGAGTGTTGGGTCTTGAGTCTCTCAACGTTCTCTTCACAATATCCCACAGATTCTCTATGGGGTTCAGGTCAGGAGAGTTGGCAGGTCAATTGAGCACAGTGATACCATGGTCAGTAAACCATTTACCAGTGGTTTTGGCACTGTGAGCAGGTGCCAGGCTGTGCTGAAAAATGAAATCTTCATCTCCATAAGGTTTTTCAGCAGATGGAAGCATGAAGTGCTCCAAAATCTCCTGATAGCTAGCTGCATTGACCCTGCCCTTGATAAAACACGGTGGACCAACACCAGCAGCTGACACGGCACCCCAGACCATCGCTGACTGTGGGTACTTGACACTGGACTTCTGGCATTTTGGCATTTCCTTCTCCCCAGTCTTCCTCCAGACTTTGGCACCTTGATTTCCGAATGACATGCAGAATTTGCTTTCATCCGAAAAAAGTACTTTGGACCACTGAGCAACAGTCCAGTGCTGCTTCTCTGTAAGCCAGGTCAGGCGCTTCTGCCGCTGTTTCTGGTTCAAAAGTGGCTTGACCTGGGGAATGCGGCACCTGTAGCCCATTTCCTGCACACGCCTGTGCACGGTGGCTCTGGATGTTTCTACTCCAGACTCAGTCCACTGCTTCCGCAGGTCCCTGTTAGGTTTAAACACCAAACACTTTCACAATTCTGCACAAAGAAAGACACAGAGAAGTTAGTTCATTTTAACCTGCAGGTGAGAGTGTCTCAGAGGCTGCTCAGTCACAATCCTCCACACCACACTCTGAAACAGCCCCTGCTCTCTCTGCCTTTTATTGATAAGAGAAAAGGCCCTGGTTACAGAATGTTCCAAGCACAAAAGGGAGGGATGCACACTCATAAGATTAGAAACAGCTGCACCGACAGAATGTTCTAGAACATCCTGTCTCTATCTTGCAGCTCTTGTACATATAAGATATAATCACTCTGAACAGCAAGCTTCACTTCTATTAAAGTTAAAACATATATAATCATTAATTAACCCTAACATTTTCCTCCTCTTTATAAATGTTTTTAACACTTGATACATCAATCATTAACCTTTTCTTCTCAGATTTTCAGTTAAGACATCATGGTGTGTTTTATCTGTACATGTCATTGAAAAAGTAGCAGGAGGTCTTTAAGTTTACTGTATACAACTAATTGTTGTTAGGGTCAGGATACAGATCAGGGAAATGCAGAGAAGTCTCTTCTTCTTCCTGGTCATCATCATCATCATCACTGGCTCCTTCTG
The DNA here is from genome assembly GCF_021462225.1 of Girardinichthys multiradiatus. Taxonomy (NCBI): domain Eukaryota; kingdom Metazoa; phylum Chordata; class Actinopteri; order Cyprinodontiformes; family Goodeidae; genus Girardinichthys; species Girardinichthys multiradiatus. The sequence continues at coordinate 26,914,063 of NC_061798.1, read as the reverse complement.
TCTCCTCAGGTCTCAGGAGGGCATACATCTCTGACATTTCTGTTTTGACTGGCTGAATAGCAGAGGTTATTATGCGAGTGCACAAAGCTCTTATACACGGAATACAGCAACATCCACACAATGTGAGAATAGCTGCAAAGACTGCTATTGACATAAGGATAGACAACACTAATTGTTTATATTTACCAAACATTTCTCCAAACCCATCCCACATTGTGGTGTCAACTCCAGAATGATCTTTCATTTTGCTGTTAAGTGACCTAAGGCCCTCCAGGGCCTTGGTGAGGCTCCCATCAGCTGCGGTGTTATTTGGAATAAATGTATGCCCAAATATTGAACATACTCCACCTTTTTCAGCTAAGAGCATATCGACAGCAATTCTATTTTGGAAAGCCATTAAAGAGGTAGCTGACAATTGTTCATGGATGGCTGAGAATCCTTCTTCAGTTTTATTTCCTAGTCGTTGCACATTGTAATGGATGTAATTTATTCTGTCAACATTTTTATTTATTGTGCACCACCAGCATATGGTGGATTCAAAACCTGCTGCTACTTGATCTGCTAATTTATATTCATCAGGAACTCCTCTTGGTATTCCTATGCTATCTATATAAGTAGGGTCGTCTTTACTCCATCCTGATCTTTTTTCTCTATTTTTCCAGGTGTGTGGAAATATGCTGGCTACTGTACCCAACAAATCTGCTACTGAGAGTGGAATAACAGACACGGGAAATATTAATGACACTGATGCACACAAACCAGTTGTGTTGTATGGCAACCTGTCATACAGTTTATCGTCTCCACACCACCACCAGATGTCGCTGCGTGCTTTAGGTTTAAAGCTGACACCTACTGCTATGATGGAGTGACATTGATCTTTATTGAGTCTGCTTATGTTTGATCCCACACCTGTTCGGTTAATGCAGGAAAAATTTCCTGGAGCAATCTTATTTGAGAACATCGGTTTTTGTTTTTCAGCTGTAGTTAAGGGATAAACATTATCCCACATTGTACAATTTGTTGAGAGTCTTGTGCTGTTCATTACTTCCACTAGACATTCTTCTGTCAACGTTGAGGGAACCACTTGTAGCAGTAATCTGGCTCCCATGCACACTACACAATCTGTTTTTGCTGCCTGGGCAGCCTGTTCTGCCATTAAGAGCCAGTTGTTATCTATTTTAGATATTCCTGTAGTTATTTTGAACCAGTCATCTGGGGTTACTGGTTCTGTCTTGAACTCCACTAATAGTTTTAGCCCCATATGCCATTTGTTTGTTTTGTTTTCAGGTGTGGCTGCATCATGCCGTATTACCGCAAGTGGCTCAGTAATGTTTTTAACGCATATTTGAATCTGCCAGTAATATTTACTTTGGCTATAATCTACATATGGTGCCGCCACAAAGTCTGTACATCCTGTGTTGTTGGGGGAGATTACAGTCAAGGTTAAACCTCCTCCATCTTTTATCAGGGTCAATTGTTTTCTCCATTTAATCGCTGGGCCTGTGGACCAATCAGACCAGTCCTGTCCTGTTTCTGCTACTAGGTATTTCCAACTCCACCATTGCACATTTCCATAGGTAAAGTACCAATCCCATTTCTTATACATTGAGGCTTGTTCATTTGTGCCATCACGTGCTGTTCCAAGCGTTCCCCAGGGTATTTTTACTGTAGTGGTTTTCTGTACTGGTACACATAGTTTTGTGGTTCTGATGCTTACATCATTTGGGCAGGAATTAACATTTATTTGTCTTTTACTCAAATCTTTTCTTTCTTCGTAAAAACGTTCCCATAGTAAAATAGCTCCTACAATTACCACTGAGATTATTCCAGCTACTAGCACTATTTTCTTGTGTGTGGGGGTGTACATCTTACTTATAGATTGGAACCTTTCCTAAGCACCTTTAAACAGAGTTGTGGAGATCTTCACCGGTTTGAGACAATTGTAAACTATAATTACAATTCCCTTTGTAGCCGGACTTTTCTCTGTAGGTTTGTTGAAAAGTCACAATGCTACAGCAGATACCACAATGCTATGACCACAACACAAATTATGATGGTTAGAATATACACTGCTATTAAGAAACTTATTTTAGTCATGTTCTATTATTCTTTTACAATGTGTCAGATGGATCCATGAGTTTCTTTCTGCAATCTTAATTGCAGTTCCAGTGGTCAACAACACCTGATAGGGACCTTCCCACTTAGGTGAATGCCAATGCTTCTACAAAAATTTTTGAATAAGAGTTAAATCCATATGTTGTGTATATTTTGTTCACTAATCCTACCATTCCTCCTCTCGAGACATGAGAAACTCCATGACTCGATATTGCTGCCCATTTGTATAGGTTTTTTGGTAGGATAGGTTTATTTTCTGGTCAGGTGTATATTCCTTCTTTAAGTTGAGCTCCCTTTTTTAGCCAGGTTTGTATTTCATTTTGGGGTGATTGTTGTTGCATTTCCAGTAATGTTTCATCTTTTAGTTCTATTGTTACTAGGAGAAGACTACTTGGTTGTTGTTCTGCAGCTGCTTTAGCAGTTTTATCAGCAAAGGCGTTGCCTTTAGTCACAGTGTCTGTTCCTGTGGTGTGTGCCGCACATTTGCATATTGCAAGCTTTTTTGGCAGTTGGACTGCTTGCAATAACTCTGTTAATAGTGCTGCATGTGTTACAGGTTTTCCAGTGGAGGTAATCATACCCCTATTTTTCCAATGTTGTGCAAAAGTATGCGTTGTTGCATATGCATACTGGCTATCAGTGTATATTGTTGCACTTTTTCCTGTCATTAATTTGCATGCTTCAGTTAAGGCTACTAACTCAGCAGCTTGCGCTGAGTAGTGTGAAGGGAGTGCTTCTGCTTTCAGTACTTTATCAAGAGTTACTACAGCATATCCGGTTTTTGTTTTACCTTTCTCATCTTTTTTGGAAGACCCGTCTACAAATAATGTTTCTCCATCTGTCAGAGGGGTATCTTTTAAGTCTTTTCGGCTTTTTGCTATTTCTTCAGATAATGTTTGGTTTAGTTCTTATTAAAAATAAAAAATAAAAACTCACTCACTGATGAACACAAAAAATGAAGGGCATATTATATCTTATAATCTTAGTTTGTTTTACCCAGTTTTATAGATACAACATACAGTTTCAGTCAGCTTTGTATTTAGTTCAAGTAACTAAAGTTTGTTTCAATTAACTCAAGTTTTCTCTATTTCAGTCCAGTCCAGTAATTCTGTTAAGGTTAATTTAATCTTATGTTAAGTTTGAGTCTAATTCAATCATTTTGAACCTGACTGGAAAAAGTCTAAACATCTGTTAAAATCTTTTTGTTTTACCATAGAGAACTGACCTAATATTATTATGGTATGTTGAGGACTCTAATTTTTACATAACATGAAACAGACATTTATTTCACAAAAACAGAAAGTCAAACACAGACATTTGGCCACATGAAAGTTTAAATAACCTGTTTGTAAAAGAATTAGGAAAAATTGAAGACAGATCTATGAACTTTCCTATAGTTATCAGTATTTTTAATACAGGTAGAACCTTTGCTATCTTTATATGATTTTTCGGAAAAGATTCTGGAAACCTTATTAAGATATAAATTTGGCAAAGATCATCAGAACATCAGACCTTTATTAGCGCTTTTAATGTCCCTCAAAGATGCATTACAATGAAATCAGTCATTCCCATTCACACACATTCACACACTACTTACTTATTTCTCTGTCAGAGTAATTTTTATTTGCAAAGATTTGAACATAATTTGACTTCTATTATTCTTAAAATGCACATTGTTTCCTCATAACCCCTTTTGTTTCCACAAGGTCTGTTTTGAACGCTTCAATTCTTTTTTTTTTTTATTCACCAAGAATCAATAAGGTGGTCTTAGTGGATCCACCTTAAAGGTGTTATCTGTTGGGTGTCATGTTATCATTGTCAGGTCAGTGAGGTTCATAAGTCAGTCAGAACCTTGGTCATTTGTTCTGTGCACATAATGTTTCATAGATCCAGCCTATGATTAATCAGCAAAACGTCCACCTATAGGAGAAAAAATGATTGTTAATGAATGAGCTGCATTTCCTAGGAACACTGTCTTCCTCCTGGATGAGCATCACCTGTTGAAAAACTTTCATCATTGTTTGTTTCACATATTCACTCACATCTTTATATTATATCAGTAGGTGAAGTTGTTAGTATCTCATGTAGACTGACATATACTGTTGCATTTGGAGAAGATCTCAGATTAAATAAACTTAGTTAGAGCTTCAATCCAGGTTCATTTTATGTCTGCAGACTTTAGCCAATTTTTCTTTTCTTTCTTTTTTTTTTATACATAAAGAGCAAGATTCAAAACATTTTCAAAAGGCAGATTGTGGCAGAATGTAAACAAAACTGCTTATTGATTGACAAAATAACATTCAAGCACACAATCACCATATTAAAAGGCTCTACTTCTAGAGAATCACTAAACTTCTGGGGTCCGGTTTTGGCCCGCGGACCTTGAGTTTGACACATGCAGGGTAGAGTTACAATTTTTTCAGACCTTTCAGCAGAGACAGGCTTCTGCTGTTTGCAGAAGTTTTATCTTTGTTTTCAGGCAGCTGCATCTCTTTGTCAAGGTCATTTCACAGAGCTGAAATTTAACTTCTCTCAAAGAGGAAAAATCAAGAATGCAAACAATCTGAGCCAAATATGGAATTATTTCCCTGTAAAATGAATCTTTTGCATTTTATCATGATATTGTTGGTAGTATAACACCATAGAATGATTTTTAAAGCACCTGTTTCTCACTAATGCTTGCCTACAAAATCTTTTACTCTCAGATTACTTCTTTAACAACTCTAGTCATTGTTCACTGGGTTGTCCAGTTGGACAGTTTCCATGTTGTCCACATTGTCACCTCCTCTTTTAACTTCTTTTACCACGTCCTCTAAAACCACCTCTTAGTCTTTATAATTTGGGGCTACCTTGGTATTCTAAACTGGGATGGGTGGCAGTCCGCCCCCCCCTTTATTTGTTTTCAGTTAAGCTGAAAGTTTTTTTTTCTGTGCTTTTCTTAAGGCCTCAGTATTATGGCTGTCAGTTAAAAGCTGCTCTTATTGTTGTTTTTTTTTTTAATTCATCTTTTTGTTTTAATCTGTTTATCAACTGTGAGCACTCAGGGACTGAAAAGTCCCCTTTGAAATTATAATCTGGCAAGGTTTTTTATTGTCTCTTGAATCTTTTAAATGCATAATCTCCAGTTTAAGATCCCCGTGTAGTTTTAGGATTTCAGTGATAATTAAGTTACCTGAAAATCCGTATTTTTATGCCATCGTGTACATATTTCTGTTAAATCAGAGCTTTTTCTCTGTTCTTCCCCCATTGTTCTTTGTTATTTTTCTCTTTTTAGTTTTCATTATTGCTAATTTTAGATCCCCTTGTAATTTTAAGACATCCTTTGTATCTAATTTGCCCAAAAACCTATGTTTTTTATTTTTTATTCCATCTATGACAGATCATACCTGCTCCTTTTACATAGTTCTCCATAAACTTTACCTCCCCTTCTAAGTCAATTAGTTTACTTTGTTTCTCTTTACTTTGCCCCTTTCCCATTTTGAACTAGATTTAGATCCAGTATGTTTTTTAATACCTGGTGTATTCTAAATACTGGATTTATGTATTTGAAAACAGGATGGTGATCAAGAAGTCAGTTGTGGTAAAATCCACTTCAACCCTGTTCAGGTGGGATTTTCTTGCCTACAAGCATCCACAAAGGCTCACCATTTACTATTTGTTTTCAGTTTATATGAAAGGTAAGGACCTAATGGTCGTTACGATTCCATTCACTCTTCCACTCGTTTTTCAGTCACACTTTTTTACGCGTTTTACTCTTACTTTAATTACTTTCACAAAAACACAACAGAGGACTCCGCCGTCCTGTGTAGAGTTTAATTAGTCTATTTCAACTAAGGGAGTCTACCCTCCTGCGGAATTTAACTGTCTATTAAAATACAACAGAGGACTCCGCCGTCCTGTGTAGAGTTTAATTAGTCTATTTCAACTAAGGGAGTCTACCCTCCTGCGGAATTTAACTGTCTATTTTAGTTCACCTGATAGTGTCTAGAATTGTCAGGGTTTCTCTATACTGTACTATTTTAGGTCATTTGCATTTCATCACTCATTCCTTTTAAATGAAAGACCTACTCACTGGTTCTCTGTGTCCTCGGGAGTACCGTCAGCCGTCAGACCCCAGCCTGTCAGGGAGGGACCAGTCCCGGAAAGGGTATTAGTACTGTGGCCACAGATTTGTCTGGAATCTCACTCACCCACTGGGATCGTCAAGCATCTTGGCATCCGGCTCGAAGGACCATTTATGTTAGGTTTAAACACCAAACACTTTCACAATTCTGCACAAAGAAAGACACAGAGAAGTTAGTTCATTTTAACCTGCAGGTGAGAGTGTCTCAGAGGCTGCTCAGTCACAATCCTCCACACCACACTCTGAAACAGCCCCTGCTCTCTCTGCCTTTTATTGATAAGAGAAAAGGCCCTGGTTACAGAATGTTCCAAGCACAAAAGGGAGGGATGCACACTCATAAGATTAGAAACAGCTGCACCGACAGAATGTTCTAGAACATCCTGTCTCTATCTTGCAGCTCTTGTACATATAAGATATAATCACTCTGAACAGCAAGCTTCACTTCTATTAAAGTTAAAACATATATAATCATTAATTAACCCTAACAGTCCCCCAAGGTCTGGAATCGGCCCTTCTCCACAATCTTCCTCAGGGTCCGGTCACCTCTTCTCGTTGTGCAGCGTTTTCTGCCACACTTTTTCCTTCCCACAGACTTCCCACTGAGGTGCCTTGATACAGCACTCTGGGAACAGCCTATTCGTTCAGAAATTTCTTTCTGTGTCTTACCCTCTTGCTTGAGGGTGTCAATAGTGGCCTTCTGGACAGCAGTCAGGTCGGCAGTCTTACCCATGATTGGGGTTTTGAGTGATGAACCAGGCTGGGAGTTTTAAAGGCCTCAGGAATCTTTTGCAGGTGTTTAGAGTTAACTCGTTGATTCAGATTATTAGGTTCATAGCTCGTTTAGAGACCCTTTTAATGATATGCTAATTTTGTGAGATAGGAATTTTGGGTTTTCATGAGCTGTATGCCAAAATCATCCGTATTAAGACAATAAAAGACCTGAAATATTTCAGTTAGGGTGCAATGAATCTAAAATATATGAATGTTAAATTTTCATCATGACATTATGGAAAATAATGAACTTTATCACAATATGCTAATATTTTGAGAAGGACCTGTATATAAGGGCATATGGATGTAAATGAAGTCTGTCACGCAAACGGTCAAATTAAAAAGTAAAGAACTTGCCTATTTCACTGAATGCCTCTGAGTGATTTCATGTAATTTTCCACTTAGACAATTTTTCCATTTTGCAAACCTCCACAATGTACAGGCTAAGAACAAGGCAAAGAAGCGCATGAACAGCCTGTTATGAAACTGCATGAGTCAAAGACCAAGGAGCCAAACTCCACTTGTTCTCTCAACAAGAGCTAAAAAGCGGTGGGCGGCTATAGTAACCTGCTGACTAAAAGCACAGAAATATAAGTGAGCAGCAAGCTTTGTGGGATTCTGCTTGCTTCCCAGTCAATTTCTTTGGTTCCTTATTTGGAGTTTGCGCTGTGCTGCTCAGTATCACTTTGCAGCGGAGGAGTCATGTGTTTATATTGCAAAACAAAGAGTCACTCAGTGTTCGGTAACAAGACTAATACATATTTTCACCACTCTTCAGATTATAAGAAACGCATAAATGGACCATAAAATGTTCCTGTCAATAAAGGTACAGTTGATATCTTTATAAAACCACAACACATCATGTTTTACAAATGATTATTGAGACTTTGGTCTGATTTTTTATTTAGATTTAACACAATATTAATTCAGTTAGCTGATGTTGCCTTTTAAATTACTGAAATACATAGACAGCTTTTCTGAAACAGCTTCAGGCAGGACCTTTACCTTAAAATAACCTCCATGTGTGGAAGTCACTTGTTCTGCTCATTTATTAATCTACCAGTTCGAAACTCCTGGTTAATTAACATTTCTGTCGGTTGCTGAATCTCGACTAAAACACACAAGCATGGGTAAAAATTGACAAATTGTGACACTGTAAACAGTCACAAACCCCAGCTGGACGGGATAATTTTCCTGGAATTAACTTGTAGGATTTTGATGAATCAGTCTCAAAACGTTCCTCTCATAAATAAGGAGGGATACCAGAACAACATCATCCAGATAATCAGTTCACCAGTGAGGGTAAAACTTTAAAGTTTACACAATGGACTTATGATGCACTTCATTTGAACTTCAAAGTTGGACTTTCCAAGGCAGAAAAATCTACAGGAACACCTTCCAAAGATGGAAGTTCAGCTTACAAACCAGAGGGCTTTCCATACAGTTGTGCTCAATTGTTTACACACCCTGGCAAAAAATTCATTTCTATTTTATTTTGGATCTTGTGGAATTGGTTCTTGCCATTCATTGCCATTTAGTTTCTATTCCTGGCTAGTTTTTTGCCTCTGCCTCTGCCTCTTCGTTATCAGTCCGTATAAAAAGTTTGCTGTTTCTTGTTCAGAGTAAATAAAAATGTCCTAATCTGTGCATTTAAAAGCTCCTTTGAGTTTCTCTGTAGCCTTTTCTGTCCACATTTTCACTGACCTGGTAACCACTTCAGGAGTGGTTGTGGGTGGGGATTTTAGAAGGGATTAACCGTTGTGATCCATTTTTGTGTTTTGCATGACCTACAAATAGATAATTAGATAATTTGCATTGATTATACTTAAAGGCATCCTGTCATTAGTATGTCTTCGACTTGCGGAGCGGTGCGGTGCGGTGCGGTGCGGTGAGGTGAGGTGAGGTAATTTATATAGCGCTTTTCAGCAATGAGACACTCAAAGCGCTGTACATACAATTACAATACAGATACAGACACAGAAAAACAAATTAAATGATAAAATCGAATAACAGAGGTAATTTAAAAAAGTTAAATAAAATAAAGAGAATAGAATGATGGACAAGAACATGAAAGGAAAATTGGACTGAAAACATAACCAATTATGCCTAGATGGCACAGTCAAAGGCCACTCTGAACAAATAAGTTTTTAATTTTGATTTAAAGCAACTTAGGGCTTATGCGCTTTTAAAGTTTTCTTGGAGTCTATTCCAGATTAGTGGAGCATAAGAACTAAAAGCTGCTGCTCCATGTTTGGTTCTGGTTCTGGTTCTGCAGAGTAGATTTGAGCCAGAAGACCTGAGAGGTCTGGGTGGTTGATACACTGACAACAAGTCTGTAATGTATTTTGGTGCTAAGCCATTCAGTGATTTATAGACTAACAGAAGTATTTTAAAGTCTATTCTCTGAGCTACAGGGAGCCCGTGTAGGGACTTTAGAACTAGGGTGATGTGCTCCACTTTCTTAGTTCTAGTGAGGACGCGAGCAGCAGCGTTCTGGATCAACTGCAGCTGTCTGATCGACTTTTTAGGCAGACCTGTGAAGACACCATTGCAGTAATCAATTCTACTAAAGATGAACGCATCAATTAGTTTTTCATGGTCCTGCTGAGACATTAGTCCTTTAATCCTGGAGATGTTCTTTAGGTGATAGAAGGCCGACCTTGTTACTACCTTTATGTGCCTCTGAAGGTTCAGGTCTGAGTCCATCACTACACCCAGGTTTTGAGCCTGACTGGTGGTTTCTAGCTGTATTAACTGAAGCTGTGTACTAACTTTTAAATGCTCTTCCTTTGGTCCAAAGATTATTACTTCAGTTTTGTTTTGATTCAGCTGAAGAAAATTTAGGCCCATCCGTGCATTGATTTCTTCTAAGCATTTACTCAGCGCTTGAATGTGTTCATAGTCACCTGGTGACATCGTAACGTATAGCTGTGTCGTCTGCATAGTTATGATAACTTACGTTGTTGTTTATTAAAATCTGAGTTAGGGGGAGCATGTAGATATTGAATAGGAGGGGCCCTAAGATGGACCTTTGGGGAACGCCACATGTGATTTTTGTGCTCTCTGATGAAAAGTTACCTACTGACACAAAAAAGTCCCTGTCCTTCAAATAGGATTTAAACCAATTGAGTGCTGTACCAGAAAGGCCGACCCAGTTTTCCAGGCGCTCTAATAAAATGGAGTGATCAACAGTGTCGAATGCTGCACTAAAGTCCAATAATACCAGCACTGTGGTTCTTCCACAGTCTACATTTATACGGATGTCATTGAACACCTTGACAAGAGCAGTCTCTGTACTGTGGTGAGCAGGAAGCCTGACTGGAAGACATCGAAGCGGTTGGTCGTTGTTAGGAAGTTGTTTAACTGTTTAAACACAACTTTTTCAATTATCTTACTGATGAAGGGGAGGTTTGATATAGGCCTGTAGTAGCAGCCTGTCCAAGTTGCTCTTTTTCAATAGAGGTTTGATAATTGCCGTTTTCAGGGCCTGGGGGAAAACACCTGACAAAAGGGACGTGTTTATTATTTGAGTTAAATCAGAGTCCTTTAAAAAAATAAAAAAATAAAATAATAATAATAATCCTTGGGAGTTGCTGGTAAGAAGTTGTTTTAGTCCAATATTTCTGTAATTTTGGCTAACAGATAAAAACTTAGGAGTAAAAGAATGCAAGCAAGCAGGGAGCTTAGGAGAAAAGCATCTGAGCAGGCAGAGAGGTAGAAGTGACAGGAAGCAAAAATTGAAAGAGTACGGCACAACTGCCAACCTACCAAGATCTGGTTGTCCTCCTCAACTGATAGGCTGAGCAAAAAGAACAATTACCAGAAAAAGAGCTAACTCTGGAGGAGCTGCAGAGATCCACAGCCCCAGTGGGGAAATCTGTTGATAGAGCTATGAGGTGTACACTCTTCAAATTTGGCCTTTATAGAAGACTGGTGAGAAGAAAGCCATTGTTAAAAAGTGGCCATAAGCAGTCTGTTGTAAAACACAAGCAGTCAACATCCAAAACAGTGTTATGGATTTTCTTATCAAAGTGGGAGAGAAATCAACTCATTAACAAGACAAAGACCGGACTTTGTCTTTATAAATTTATTCAAAGGCATTTCAGCATTTGAAAACTCTGTCACTGAGTTTAGTCAGTGAAGCAGAGCCCAGAACAAGGGTTTACAGACAGTATTTAAACAGTATGTGGGTGTTACCTCAACTTAAAAGAGTTTTAGAATTATGATCCCCAGACCCTCCCCGGGTCAGAGGTAACAAGGTTATTTATGAGGGCACCCATCTACCATCCCTTGAGGCATACACTTCAGTAATTGTTAACCATAAACCTCCTGATAATGAATTTTCAGACCAACTCCTCTAGGGTAACAAAACACAGAGGTCAGAGAGGAGAGAGGTAAAGGGAAGTTCAGAGTATTAAAAATAATTTTCCACAACAACGGTCATAGCCAATATGTAAAAGATGGTACTCTGGTCAGGTGAGACTGGAATTTAATTTATTGAAATACATGCAAAATGTCATGTGTTAGGAAAACTAACATTGCACATTTCCCACCCTCAAACATGACAATGGCAGCATCATGTTTTAGCTTTGGAGGGATAAAGATAGTTAGTTGATGTAAAGATGGATGGAGCTTACAGCCAGAACTTCATTTAAATGGTTTAAATTAAAGTATGTTAATGTGTCAAAGCTCATATCTCAATCCAGTTGAAAATCTGCATCAAGACTTGACAAGATGCTTTCCATCAAATCTGACTGAACTTGAGTTAATGTGCAAAGAATAGGCAATGTTTTCAGACTGCAGATGTGTAAAACTGGTAGAGACAAATACAAAAGACCTGCAGCTGTAATTGCAGCAGAAGGTGTTTCTACAACGCATTGATTCATGGTGAAGATGTGTGCCTGCGGTGAAGATGGACCCAATGCAGAGAGGAGGACAGCAGTCTCATATTGAAGATATGAATATTTAATGAAAGTTCACTTACAGAATGAGGGAAGCTGCAAACAATACAGAAACATGACCATGAATGGGAGGCTTTGAGTGACAAAAACAAAGAATAGCAAGATGAAATGATTCAACTACAAAACCAAAGTTACCAATTAAACATCAGGACCCACAGAGCATGACACAGGGAGGCTGAATATTAATGCAGAAATTTCCAGTTACTCAAGTCAGCCTCTGTTGCAACTGTATTATCAGTGGATCACCATCTGAAACGCAGTTCCTTTTATATTTCAACAGGGTAATTTCTGATTTCCGATTATAAGAGATCCACCTAAACTAAACACGCTATTGTTTGAAGTAAATATAGACAACTCTTATGCAGAGTAGTTACAAAAGCTAGCGTTTAAATAATAAAAAAAAGAAAAAAAACATTTTTTAAAGCAGACATAAAAAGGGACCTTTAAAAAATGTAAATCATATTATTTCCATTTATAATGTACTATCACACTTGGGTAGTCATGCACTTGTTAAAATACTGCTCATTTGCTCCTTAAAGTCTATGGATCGAAAATTAATAAAACATATTGCCATTAAGGTTACAAAAATTATGTAATTTGTTTGAAGGCTCTTTTGTTTGTAAAATTTCATTATTATTAATTCACATTCCTTTCCTTTCATTAAAAGCATTACAGCAAGTGTAACCGCCAGATTGTGCTAAACTCTGTTGCTCTCTTGTGGAAAATAAATCCATCGTAAATCTTTTGCTATAAGACTCATAAAACCCCAAACTGTTCTGCCAAGTGCTTCAAACCCAGAAGCCCTGAGAGACAGATGACCTGCTGATTTGGGATCTTAGTTCAATAAGTGCTTTGAAATTGCTGCTTTTAGTCCCCTGTGCCTGACTTTAAATGAACAGACATTGACATCTGGGTCGTTACTCTGTTGGGTCCTGTCAGGGTGGAAAGCTTGCAAAACACCGTAAATACCTCTAGGTTGGCACGCCATTAGAGCAGCACCCATCAGAATAATCCATAAGTAGCTGGCGGCTGAATGCTTCTGGCACAGAGTGAAGCCCGAGAGGCTGTCATTGTAAAGACATCTAACAGAAAAAAAGAAAGGACCATTAACAGAGACTGGAAGGAAGTATGAAGCCGAAGCTATAATTATTAGAAATACCAAATACAGTGCCTTGTGAAAGTACTCGGCCCCCATGAAGTGGTCAACCTCTTTCCACATTTCAGGCTTCAAACATAAAGATATAAAATTATACTTTTTTGTGAAGAATCAACAACAAGTGGGACACAATCGTGAAGTGGAATGAAATTTATTGGATGTGTCAAACTTTTTCAACAAATAAAAAACTGAAAAGTGGGGCGTGCAATATTATTCGGCCCCCTTGCATTAATACTTTGTAGCGCCACCCTTTGCTGCAATTACAGCTGCAAGTCGCTTAGGGTATGTCTCTATCAGTTTTGCACATCGAGAGACTGAAATTCTTGCCCATTCTTCTTTGCAAAACAGCTGGAGCTCAGTGAGGTTGGATGGAGAGCGTTCGTGAACAGCAGTCTTCAGCTGAAATGAAGCCTGAAATGTGGCAAGAGGTTGAAAAGTTCAAGGGGGCCGAATACTTTCGCAAGGCACTGTAGATTCTCCTGTCTGCTGTTACTTTGCTCAAATATATCAGATACACCCCATCTTTTTACTAAATATCATAAATTTCCAGTTCTGAGCAAGAGCGAGACTGGTTCTAAATTGTCTTTCAGATTTCACTCTGACCCATCTGTAGTGTTTGAACAATCACCCCCCCTTGTATTGTTTTGAATACACTTTAACTCTTGATTTTGAGCATGTTTGGATAGTTTATGCCATTTAAGGCTAAACCTGCTGCAGAAAATTACAAGTGCAAATAAAAAATTAAAACCACCCAAACTATCCCAATTCCTATTTAAATCCAAACTAGAGAATTAATCCAAAAGAAAATTAAATATTGGAGAAGCTGTGATATTCTTTCTTAAAAGAGTTGTTATAGATCAGGATTTTTATGCAATTGTTAAGTAGAAAACGAACAACTAATATCTGAAGAAGAATAAAATGCTGGTAGTGAACAGAGCTGCTGCAATAAGTGCAGTTCTTAAGTTCAACGGAAGTCCTGCTGTAAACTCAGCCTCTTAAATGCAGACTTAAAAAATAAAAATCATTTATAAAATTCCGATCAGATTGGAAAAAAAAGTCAGTGGCACAAAGAAACTTATAAACTGAGAATGTAGAAAAACCCAACCTTAAATCTGAATAGACTTTATTCCATGAAGTAACATTAATAAAACAGGATTTTCAGTTTCCCTGGAGTAAAAATATGACACAGCTCAAAGCCCTAATTCTCTTAGCCACTTGTGAAAATAGGAAAGACAAGAGAACATGTCATTCAAGTAAAGCAGATGTGTTGCTCTTCAAAACTAAAGGGTTCAAGAAAATAGGTGCTTGCCTGAACTTGCCCATACAGTGCAAACAATAACTAAGAAGTTTAAAACCACCCGAGCAGTGACAAACAAATCTGAGTGAGGTTATCCTTCCACCAACACAATCTGTAAGACTATAGCTAAAACAATTCTCCTAATGTTAGCACAGTGCAGTATCTAGAAGAATACATTTTGGCAAAAATATTGTGCACATCACTATAATTAGCCAACAACAAAAAAGAAAAAATAACTCAGATAAAATACAAATAGTCATAAGTTGTTGTGAAACGCTTTCTGCTGTATTTTACCTGATTCAGGGAGAGATGTAGCATCAAGCATGCCGTCTCTCAAGATTAACCAAGAAATGCAGAGTTGTGGAATGTGGTCCAGCCATCCTGGGCTGGAATACCTGCTCACAGCTGCCAGATGTTGGTCGACTCCACGCAACAGATGTGAAGCAGTTCTCAGAAAGAACGGTTATACAACTAAACATAACTTCAACGATTTACAGGAACGCTAGATCTTCCAAGGATTTTTTAAATTTATAACATGAATGTCAAGTTTGTAAAAAGAAATAGGGTTGTTGGTTAGGTTAGAATAAACTACTGAGTGTTAGAGTTTGGACATTTTAGAATGGGCTATGGGTAGGGATACTAAGTCAAATAAACTGATAAAGTTTGTCCATCTAGAGCCCACTGGTGGCCATTATTATACTAAAAACCACAAAGATTGGCGGTACCTCTCTCTGTCAGGCTGATTTTAACCATTGGAAAAGAAAAGGGGTCGCACAGGTAGCAGATATGGAGGGTGTGTTTGCACCTCATATATAAACGAATGTGAAGGGCGGTGTAAATATCTAAAGCAACATACAGGTCCTTCTCAAAATATTAGCATATTGTGATAAAGTTCATTATTTTCCACAATGTAATGATGAAAATTTAACATTCATATATTTTAGATTCATTGCACACTAACTGAAATATTTCAGGTCTTTTATTGTCTTAATACGGATGATTTTGGCATACAGCTCATGAAAACCCAAATGGGCTACAGGTGCCGCATTCCCCAGGTCAAGCCACTTTTAAACCAGAAACAGCGGCAGAAGCGCCTGACCTGGGCTACAGAGAAGCAGCACTGGACTGTTGCTCAGTGGTCCAAAGTACTTTTTTCGGATGAAAGCAAATTCTGCATGTCATTCGGAAATCAAGGTGCCAGAGTCTGGAGGAAGACTGGGGAGAAGGAAATGCCAAAATGCCAGAAGTCCAGTGTCAAGTACCCACAGTCAGTGATGGTCTGGGGTGCCGTGTCAGCTGCTGGTGTTGGTCCACTGTGTTTTATCAAGGGCAGGGTCAATGCAGCTAGCTATCAGGAGATTTTGGAGCACTTCATGCTTCCATCTGCTGAAAAGCTTTATGGAGATGAAGATTTCGTTTTTCAGCACGACCTGGCACCTGCTCACAGTGCCAAAACCACTGGTAAATGGTTTACTGACCATGGTATCACTGTGCTCAATTGGCCTGCCAACTCTCCTGACCTGAACCCCATAGAGAATCTGTGGGATATTGTGAAGAGAACGTTGAGAGACTCAAGATCCAACACTCTGGATGAGCTAAAGGCCGCTATCGAAGCATCCTGGGCCTCCATAAGACCTCAGCAGTGCCACAGGCTGATTGCCTCCATGTCACGCCGCATTGAAGCAGTCATTTCTGCAAAAGGATTCCCGACCAAGTATTGAGTGCATAACTGTACATGATTATTTGAAGGTTGACGTTTTTTGTAATAAAAACACTTTTCTTTTATTGGTCGGATGAAATATGCTAATTTTGTGAGATAGGAATTTTGGGTTTTCATGAGCTGTATGCCAAAATCATCCGTATTAAAACAATAAAAGACCTGAAATATTTCAGTTAGTGTGCAATGAATCTAAAATATATGAATGTTAAATTTTCATCATGACATTATGGAAAATAATGAACTTTATCACAATATGCTAATATTTTGAGAAGGACCTGTAGAGTCAATAAAAGAAAGAAGGTAAACATGACAAATTTTATTTACAGGTAAAATTGACTCAACAGAAAACACCCTGGATATATGGAAGGTATGCATGAATACGGCTAACAACCTGCTGTTTTTTTACCTCAGTAGAAAAGGATGTTAATAAACTATCAGTGAAGCCTCTTATCAAAACAATGAGTAATGAATGTTGAATTGTCATTCAGCTTTTAATGCATGTTGTTTGGAAATTACCAAAAAACTATTAAAAAAATAAATATGTGACATAATTTGATTTTTTAAAAACATTTTCAATTGAAAAAGCAGAAAAACGTTTAAATATATTTTCAACATAAAATAGATCATAAATGACAAGGTATTAAATGCATGAGGCAATTTAAAAGTATACAATGTAAATGTGATCCAGACCAGTAAGTAGAAAACATACAAAATAAGACATTTAATTTGCCCAAAAATAACTTTTAAGAGCATGAGGAGGACACTTTATGATCAGACGTGTGGCCTTGTGTATCAAAAATTGGATTTTACCTGAGTGGATTATATTGAGCAGTCTCTCTCTCTCACACGGCTCATGTCTGCCCTCTCATGGACAAGAAGAGAACATGTCTTTTATTTTATGCTGACAAAGACTTTGCTTCCTAATGGAATTTGAAATGAGAAACTCACAGCACTGTTTAGTGACTTTTATTGGTCTATACAGCTACCGGGGGGACGAGCGTCGGAGGGGCTGAAGGAGCAGATGCAGCAACAGCAACAGCAGCAGCAGCAGGAGGAGGAGCTTCTTTGCCCTTGTAGCCCAGAGACAGGATGTGTTTCTGCAGGTGGGTGATCCACTTCTCTTGAACAGACAGAGGTCCATGAAATACTTCATCACAGAACCTGGATGGCAGGACAAGCAGGAATGAACTAAAGACAATCCCCATGATTTAAAAACAAATCCAATGTTTGTGTAATTGGTTTGAAGGGAAACGTTTACTTATTCACCTGCACTTGAGGGAGTAGATTTTACCCACCAGCTTGACCAGTGGAGTCAGGGGAGGCTTTGGCAGCAGAGCAGGGATGCTGCCGGACCGTGACGGCTGCCGAGAGTGTGAGTGGCGATGTTCATCCCCTGACGACACTCCATGTTGAGGGGCATGGATCACTGAAACCAAGAGGAATTGCATTAACAAAAAGAAACCAATAAAGCCTTCAGCTCTTTCTGGACCTGCCCTTCCTCACCCCTTGCTGTTCTGATGCTGTGGTCCTTCCTGCTTGCTTTGTGCTCATGATGCTGCAGAGATGAGGTCTGGCTGCTGCTCGGCACAGCGTCTGAATTCATCGACATCGAGGGCAAAGAAGCAGATCTCTGGGACTAAAATACATTCAGAACAGGAAAAAAATATGTCTTATTTAAAGATTTCTTCTTCTGCTTTCACTTTTCTGTTACCCCTAATTACCACACATTATTTCAAAGCAGAGAAAAATAACCTGAGTAAATACAAAATGTAGTTTTCTAAAGCTATTCAAACCAACCTGGTTGGTTGTAAAAAGTGAATTGCCCAATAAAACCTAAAATTGGTTGTTGCACTCTTGGCGGCAAACGCTGCCATGTTTTATGATATCTGGCATTGAGTCTTTCACATAGCTGTGGAGGAATTGTTTTAATCCAGCTACACTGGAGGGTTTTCCAGTATCAACTGCATCTAAGTGGGCCCAGACTTTGACATAGCGCCAAGATGATCTGCTGCAATCCTAAGGAATGCTTCAGCTATAGGTCAAAGTAGTAGATGGACACTTTCCTTCAGAACTTGCTGCTAAACAGCAGAATTAATGAATGCATCGACTACTACAATCTGTCCAGGTCCATAAAGCAGCCCCACACTGCTCAATACTGTTCCATGTTTCCTCCATTTGTCATAGTGACTCACACTGTGGTTCACTGTAATCCCAAAACCTTAGAAATGGCATTGCAATCTTTCCAGACCGATAGAAATCAGGGACTTTTTTTCTCATCGTTTAGATTAGGGATGATGTAATATTTCAAACCTTTTAGTCTACTTCATGTTGTCTGACAGGTTCTTTTAAAGTGATTTCTTGCCTGTACAGGTCTGACGGTTATCGGATTTAGCTACCGAAATTGAACTCTAGGTGTAATTACTTTTACACATAGGGCCAGGATTCCTCGTACTCGTCGTCTTCCGCTTTATCTGGGACCGGGTCGCGGGGGCAGCAGACTCAGCAGAGACGCCCAGACGTCCCTCTCCCAAGACACCTCCTCCAGCTCCTCTGGGAGGAGCCCAAGGCGTTCCCAGGCCAGAGGAGAGACATAGTTCCTCCAGCGTGTCCTGGGCCGTCCCCTGGGCCTCCTCCCGGTGGGACGTGCCTGGAACACCTCCTGAGGAAGGCATCCAGGAGGCATCCGGTATAGATGCCCGAGCCACCTCAACTGGCTCCTCTCAATATGGAGGAGCAGTGGCTCTACTCCGAGCCCCTCCCGGATGGCCGACCTCCTCCCCTATATCTCTAAGGAAGTGCCCGGCCACCCTACGGAGGAAGCTCATTTCAGCCGCTTGTATCCGTGATCTCGTTCTTTCAGTCATGACCCAAAGTTCATGGCCATAAGTGAGGGTAGGAACGTAGACCGACCAGTAAATCGAGAGCTTCGCTTTTTGGCTCAGCTCTCTCTTCACCACAACGGACCGGCACAGCGCCCCCATTACTGCGGCAGCCGCACCGATCCGTCTGTTGATCTCCCGCTCCATTCTTCCCTCACTTGTGAACAAGACCCCGAGATACTTAAACTCCTCCACTTGAGGTAGGAACTCCCCTCCAACCTGAAGAGGACAAGCCACCCTTTTCCGGTCGAGAACCATGGCCTCGGACTTGGAGGAGCTGATCTTCATCCCAGCCGCTTCACACTCAGCTGCGAACCGCCACAGCGCATGCTGTAGGTCTTGGCTAGAGGGGGCCAGCAGGACCACGTCATCTGCAAAAAAAAAAGACAAAATCCTCTGGTCCCTAAACCAGACCCCCTCCGGCCCTTGGCTGCGCCTAGAAATCCTGTCCATAAAAGTTATGAATAGGACCGGTGACAAAGGGCAGCCCTGCCGGAGTCCAACATGCACCGGGAACAGGTCCGACTTAGTGCCGGCAATGCGGACCAAACTCCTGCTCCGCTTGTACAGAGACCGGATGGCCCCTAGTAACGGATGATCCCCGTGTAGTTGGAACACACCCTCCGGTCACCCTTCTTATGAAGGGGGACCACCACCCCAGTCTGCCAATCCAAAGGCACTGTCCCCGTCCGCCACGCAATGTTGAAGAAACGTGTCAACCATGACAGCCCCACAACATCCAGAGATTTGAGGTACTCAGGGCGGATCTCATCCACCCCCGAAGCCCTGCCACCGCGGAGATTTTTAACCACCTTGGTGACTTCAGCCCGGGTGATGCAAGAGTCCGACCCCGGTCCCCAGCCTCTGTTTCCACCAGGGAATGCGTGATGGCAGGATTGAGGAGATCCTTGAAGTACTCCTTCCACCGCCCGATAATGTCCCCAGTTGAGGTCACCAGCTCCCCACCCCCACTATAAACAGTGTTGGCGAAGCACTGCTTCCCCCTCCTGAAGCACCGGACGGTTTGCCAGAATCGCTTTGGGGCCAACCGGTAGTCCTTCTCCATGGCCTCATCAAACTCCTCCCAGGTCCGAGTTTTTGCCTCTGCCACCGCCCGGGCCATGGCACGCTTGGCCCCACGGTACTTGTCAGCCGCCTCAGGAGTCCCACAAGCCAACCACAGCCGATAGGACTCCTTCTTCAGCTTGACGGCATCCCTTACTGCCGGTGTCCACCACCGAGTTCGGGGATTGCCGCCGCGACAGGCACCGCAGACCTTACGGCCGCAGCTACTGGCAACAGCATCGACAATAGATGCGGAGAACATGGTCCACTCAGACTCTACGTCTCCAACATCCCTCGGAATCTGGTAGAGAATTTAAGTGCACCCTTCCATCAAACATTTTGACAGGTGGGCGGGACTTCCGGTGAGGGCGGGACTTCCGGTGGGGGGCATATGGGCGCCATGTGGTTGCCATGTGGGCAGGGGGGGTGTGTCCAAGGGGCGTAACAGTGGATGTTGATTGGTTGTCGTCATTAGGGGCGATACCTTAAATGAGTCAATTAAAACACAGGGGTGTGTTTAAGGGTGTTACGGGGAAGGCCTTAAATGAGCCAATTAAAACACACAGGGGTGTGTTTAAGGGTGTTATTAATAATCTGTATGTTTTTTTCAGGCGTTAATACATCTAAAAAACAAAACAACAAAAAAAAGACATGCATCCTTTTATATTTTTAAAGGTATAATCAACTTAATGTTGACCTATCACATGAAATCCTAATAAAGGAACTGTGTAACCTGACAGAATTGTAAGTTAATTTTTGCTTTACAGCAGGACCTATTTGTTGAATATATGAGCCAGTCTAAATCCGTTCAAAATAGAAAAGACCTAAAAAAGTAAATAAAAATAAAAAATTGTGCTTCACTACATCGATGGAACGAGAAAAACCTTCAGCTTCTGCGTCAACATACTGGAAAAGCAGCTGAAAATAGGTAAGACGAATATCAGATTAACAGAAAAAAAAAAGAACATCAGTATACTGTTTCCAAGTTACAAATTGACTAGCAATGATGTGTTTGTTTTTGAATCATGAGAGACTCCATTTTAGGAAAAAAGGAATGATAATTTAAGTTACCTGTAGCTTTTCTAAAAAACATTTTTACTTTTTCATCTTAGAGTTACAGGGGGGTTACAACTGTTAGGGGCGATGTCAGGAAAGGGGCAGTTACGTCTGTTTCTTAGATAACATATCACCTTTGAACTCAAGAAGGGTTTTGGTCTTAAAAACATAGGCAGCTGAAATAGGTAAGACGAATATCAGATTAACAGAAAAAAAAAAGAACATCAGTATACTGTTTCCAAGTTACAAATTGACTAGCAATGATGTGTTTGTTTTTTGAATCATGAGAGACTCCATTTTAGGAAAAAGGAATGATAATTTTAGTTACCTGTAGCTTTTCTAAAAACATTTTACTTTTTCATCTTAGAGTTACAGGGTTACAGTTATTCTATATCCCAACTGTTAGGGGCGATGTCAGGAAGGGGCAGTTACGTCTGTTTCTTAGATAACATATCACCTTTGAACTCAAGAAGGGTTTTGGTCTTAAAAACATAGTCTTTGCAGTTGAGATAACACTGTCATGTTCTGGTATAAATACTGTGTGTAAATGTTGGGGGCTCTGTTTCACTGGCTAACCTCAGTGTCAGGGTCTTCAAATGCTGAATGTCTTTGAACCATAACACTTGTTACATTGAAAAATACCAGTACTGACAAGAAAAAATGTCGGTAAATATTTCAGGAAACCCGGAAATTGTGGCTTCTTCTTCTGATAATTCACAAAAGCACAATGACATCTTAAAACGTAAGTAAGTAAGTAAGTAAGTATCATTAAATGCATGTGAATGTTCTCAATTTTTGTTTATATATATTGTTTATATATATATATATATATATATATATATATATATATTTGTTTCTTTGTCATAGAACCCACCGCTGATGACCTTGATGATTTCATCTTGACACAATCAGATTATGGTAAGTAAATGTTAAATGCAATAATATATATATATATATATATATATATATATATATATATTATAGTTAACCCTTGACAATGTTTCAATTTATAGATTTGATGAGAGAGGTAAACCCGAATGATCAAGTTGGAGGATTCAGCAGCTGGAATCGACACTCTAAATTGAGAAGGCGAATTATCTCCAAACAAGAAAAACTCGCAACTACATCTGAACTTTCTTCTAACACAGAAATTACGACAGATTCTTTGAATACTCCTCCGCCAATTATCATCATTTCCCCTGAAGACACACCGGATAAGTTACCGGCACCTCCAGAAAGTAAGTCCTAAGAACTAACTGTTTTTCTTTGAGAGTGAATGTATTTTATTTATGTGTTATTAGAGACTTTTGTTTTAAACCTCAGATAAAACTGTTTACAGATTCGACTGAGAGCTCTGTGGAAGACATAGTTGTCGAGCAGGAGCAAGGTAAGGAAATAAAAATTAAATAAAAACAATATATATATATATATATATGTATTTTAAGCATAGTTCAATAAAAATGTCATATAAACCTGTTTACAGATACATCCAAAGATGCCACATTAAATCCGCCCACCAGAAGGTCGCTTTTCAAAGATCAAGACAGCTTTCAGCAGAACGGCACAGTTTCAGTCCAACAAGAAGTGAAATCTGGAGGTTTTACCGCAAAGAATCGGAGTAAGATTAAAAAAAAAACTTGTGTATTTTAAAAACTATTTTCGTTTTATTTATGAACGCTGTGCTGCGCAGCGTAAGATAACTTTTTATTGTCTTCTGTTTTTACAGAATATTTAACCCCGGCCAAAAGACAGCGACTCTTTGCGCTACAATCCCGAGCAACGCTAGTGAGTGGTTTAATTAACGGTACGTTTTAATTCATACATACATACTTAATTAATTTTAATTCCCCTTTTTTTTTTTTTTTTTTTTTTTTTTTTTTTTTTCAGCTTTAATGTGATTATTTCAATATATATATATATATATATATATATATATATATATATATATATATATATATATATATATATATATTTATTATCTTTTTATTTATTTTTTTTCTTTATCTTTTCCAGAGGCGACGTTGATGGTAGAGCAGATTTCATCGAGACCTGGACAGCGCAGGAAGACAGTCTCTACAGTCTCACGGGATCTTCGTAATAAGGCCTCATCGTTAACGCTTCTGGCTGCATGTCAGATTCTGTTAAAGAAGCATTTTGGTGACATCAAGGTGATTTTAAACTGAACTGATCACTGTGTTTTTTTTTTTTTTTTTTTTTTTTTTTTTTTCTGTAGGTTAGTTTTTTTTTTATTTTCGTTTCTTATGTTCATAGAAAATGGATAACCGAATCAGACTTGCCCTGGATGAAATAAGAAATTTAGTTAATGAACTTAACGAAATTCCCGTTAATGCAGAAGAAAATAGCACACCGTCTCCACACAGCATTGAGCAAAATGATCCACCTGACACTCATCATAACCCCTCTACGACACACTCCGCAGATCATCACGGGGGTCATTTCAATACGGGAGTAGCGGTTAGTTCTGATCAAGTAATCAGACTTGCCCTGGATGAAATAAGAAATTTAGTTAATGAACTTAACGAAATTCCCGTTAATGCATCTCCTGCTAACAGTGAAAATTCAATAAATGAACATCAGCACGGTGACGTTTTAAACGTAATCAATCAGGCTCTTTCCGATTTGAACAGCGAACCGTCTCCACACAGCAGCATTGAGGAAAATGATTCACCTGCACACGCCGCAGATCGGCACTGTGACGTTTTAAACGTAATCAATCAGGCTCTTTCCGATTTGAACAGCGAACCGTCTCCACACAGCAGCAGCATTGAGGAAAATGATCCACCTGACACTCATCAGAATCTTTCTACGTCACACTCCGCAGATCATCACGGGGGTAATTTTAATACGGGAGTAGCGGTTAGTTCTAATCAAATAGAGCGAGATCCTCCAGCTGTGGTTGAACGTGAACATTTTAATAACCATGAAATAAGGAGACCTTTTACCATACCGCCGCCCTGTCCAAGTAACGTTCCAGATTTAGCAGCATTCTATACAGACATCATGCGTATTATAATTGAATTAGCCGACGCTGCGAGATCGTTAACCAGACGTAACGACGTTGTGCAGCTGGAATTAGTGGGTGAAAATCTCAATCGTCACATCACATTTACTGTTACAGATGATGGAAATATGATCCTGCCTGCTTTCGAAAACTTCCTCGACGATTTAGTACAATCGAATGCAAATATACCTGTAGATAATAACATGGAATTTGTTCTTCAGGTTGTTAATGACCCAGCAGGAGGTTCTAAGCGTAAAGCTGCAGGAACGTTAGACTGTGAACTGTTTAATAAGAAAATGCGTCATTTGTATATTATAAACAATACCGGTAATCAGTTATGTTTTGCAATCAGCCTCGCACACGTCTCTGACCCTGAGCTCACGGATCACCGTGCTGTAGAACTGGGGAGGAGATGGCACCATCAGGCAGGCCTTGACGAGCAAACAGCAGTTACTTTTAGTGATATTGGTAAATTTGAAACCATTCTGAAGAGAAAAATTGTAGTGTTTCACAGAACCACGGGCTCTACTGCTCTGTGTAAATTTGAGACCAGTTTCCCCGATCGTTCAAACCCTCTGTTTTTGCTGTTATTTCAAGGTCATTACTATGGGATAAAAAATCTCAAAGGTTTTATGGGGTGCAGATATATTTGTAATTACTGTTACGCCAGCTATCAGAATGCCAATACACACCATTGTGAAGGTTATTGTCCAGTGTGTCGAACATATAAATGTATGCAAGAGATTAGCAATCCTGTAAACTGTGCAGGCTGTCAAAGAATCTGTCGTAATTCTTCATGTTTCAGCAGACACAGGGAACCGCGCATCAGAAATAGTGCTGAAAGGCCTATCAGTGACTGTGAATTGGTAAAACTGTGTAAAGTATGCAAACGGATATACGTTATTCCAATCAGTAAACCGAATAAACCACACGTGTGTAATGTAAAATGCAGTATTTGCGGTGAAAATGTACCCCCCAGCCTAGACATTACATGCGATGATCATAAGTGTTACATTCTGCCTTGCAGTGCAATTAATCAGCTTGATGATAAACTGATTTTTTATGATTTCGAATGCTTCGTCAATGACAGCGGCGTGCATACCCCCTTTCTGGTCTGTGCTAAAACGTTGAAAGGTGATGAATGGTACGCTAATGGACTGAATTGCACCCAAAAATTTCTCCTGCATTTCAGGAGGCCAATGTACAAAGGTTACACCTTAATAGCGCACAATGCGCGGGGGTACGATGGTTACCTGATTCTCACAGCAATGCTGCAGTTAGGCATTAAACCACATATCGTCATGGTAGGGAGTAAAGTTCTCTGTTTAACCGACCCTGATTACAGGTTAAAATACATTGATAGCCTGTCCTTCATGTGCATGAAGCTTAGTGCCATGCCGAAAGCGTTAGGCTTTACCGATCAAAGCAAGGGTTTTTTCCCCCACCTATTTTCCTCTGAACAACATCTCCAGTATGTAGGGGCTTTTCCTCCTCCATCCTGCTACGCTGTAGAACGCATGAGTCTTCAAGAACAACAGGTGTTTAGCAGCTGGTACAGAGAAGCGAGCAAAGAGGTCTTTGACTTTAAGAAAGAAGCTATTCGTTATTGTAAAAATGACGTTGAAATTCTTTTTCAAGGATGCTTAAAATTCAGAGACGAGTTCTTTAAGGAGACAAGTGTGGATCCGTTTAAAAGTATCACAATAGCATCAGCCTGCATGAAGGTTTTTGTAACCAATTTCCTTCCTCCTCAAACCTTAGCCATTCCATCACCTCTGGACTACAGACGTAGCAGTAAAACGTTCTCCAGCGCGTCCATTCAATGGCTCGGCTGGATTGCAGACAGCAGAGCCATATTTATCGAGCATGCATTAAATAGGGGTGAAAAGAAAATCGGGCCATATTCAGTGGATGGGCATGCAGAGATTAACGGTGTCAAAGTTGCGTTTGAATTTTATGGCTGTTTTTTCCACGGCTGTAAAAAGTGTTACATGCCTCATGACAAGTGTCCGTTGAGAGGGGTCGCATTTGAACAGTTTTACGCAGCCACTGTTGAGAGAAGCAAGGTGTTACAAACTGTGTACGGCCTTCGTCTCGAAGTCATATGGGAGCATGAGTGGATTGAAATGAAAAAATCAGACCCAGGGGTGATCAGCTTTCTTGAGAAAGTTAAAGCACCCGAACCGTTATCACCCCGGGATGCGCTGTATGGTGGACGCACCTGTCCTATGAAGTTGAGGTACACAGCGGAACCGGATGAAACTGTACACTATGTGGATTACACATCTCTGTACCCTTATGTAAACGCCAACTGCGTTTTTCCCCTCGGACACCCCACCATCATTTACAAAGATTTTGATGACCCCAGCAGCTACTTCGGTATAATCAAAGCTGTGGTCTACCCACCACGTAACCTGTTGTTCCCTGTTTTACCTTACAGAACATCCCAAGGTAAACTTGTGTTCACTCTCTGCCGCTCATGCGCTGAATTAAATTACCAGTCAGGTCCCTGCATGCATAATGATCAAGAAAGAGCTCTGACCGGAGTTTGGGTCACTGTAGAACTATGTAAAGCTTTGGAGTGTAGTTATCGTCTTGCTAAAATCACAGAGGTGTGGCATTTTGAAAAGAGAAGTGATACAATCTTTAAAGGTTACATTCATTGCTTTTTA
The DNA here is from genome assembly GCF_021462225.1 of Girardinichthys multiradiatus. NCBI lineage: Eukaryota > Metazoa > Chordata > Actinopteri > Cyprinodontiformes > Goodeidae > Girardinichthys > Girardinichthys multiradiatus. The sequence goes on along the minus strand of NC_061798.1, from coordinate 26,887,226 downwards.
AAGGGTAAGCAGGAGGCTTCAGGCTATCCGTCTGAAGCAGTGGATCAGGAGAGTAAGTCAAAGTATATAAGCGACTACAAACTGCATCAGGGCATCCAATTAGACCCTGAGAAAATCGAGATGAATCCTGCCAAAAGGCAGGTTGCAAAATTGTGTTTAAACAGTTTTTGGGGGAAATTTGCGCAAAGAAGTGATCTGTCTCAGACCACAGTCATCACTAACCCTGAAGACTTTTTCAGCTTCATGTTCTCGAGTAAATACAGGGTTAACTATTTTCATTTTTTCAACCCTGAAATGTGTGTAGTGCAGTGGAATTTCAATAAACGTGTCATATATCCACCAAGTAAGACAAATAATGTGTTTATAGCAGCATTCACCACCGCTTATGCACGTTTAAAACTTCTCAGCAGCATGGAGAAGTTACAGGACAGATTGATTTATATTGACACGGACAGTTTGATTTATGTGACAAAAAGTGGTGAAACTCCTCTGGAATTGGGGAATTATCTGGGTGATCTTACTGACGAGTTAGATGGTGACAGCATTTCGGAGTTTGCATCGACAGGACCCAAGAGTTATGCATACCAGACCAAAAACCGTAAAAATGTAATGATACGTGCTAAAGGCATCACTCAGACGCATGAATGCAGCGAGAGGGTCAATTTTGACAGCATCAAAGGGCTGGTCGAGGGCTACTTACAGGGGTCAAGTGAGGGTGTCATTGAAATCCCTCAGCACACGATCAGGAGGGATAAAAAGAGATTCCGTTTGACAAACGCGACATTTCTTAAAAAGTTTCGACTGGTGTATGATAAGAGACGTCTTTTTTCTGACGGGACAACTCTGCCTTTCGGTTATTAGAGTTGAAGAAGAAATAAAATAAAAAGTCACATGGATTTACAGGAGATTGATTTTGATCCTAGATTTAGAGTCCCTTTCTCATATATGATAGTTGGACCCAGCGGCTGCGGGAAAACTTTCTTTGTAAAAAGTATTTTACAAAACTGTAATCATGTCATGGATATTGTTCCAGAAAATATTGTATGGATTTACACATCTTTTCAACCCATGTATGCTGAATTGCAGAAGATGAATAAAAATATTACCTTTGTGGAAGGATTGCCTCATTCTTTTGAAGATGAAAACCTGTTTCCTCCTGATCAGAATCATCTGATTATTCTAGACGATGTTATTGCTCAAGCCTCAGATGATGAAAACGTGATGAAGGTCTTTACCCAGTTTCGTCACCATCGTAATATGAGTGTTATGATGTTGACTCAGAATGTATTTCATCAGGGAAAGTTCAGTCGCACTATTAGTTTGAACTGTAATTATATGGTGTTGTTTAAGAACCCGAGAGATAAACTCCAGCTGAATATACTGGCCCGCCAAATGTTTCCATCTCAAAAGGGTCTCTTCTTGGAGAGTTTTGAAGACGCAACGAGAGAAGCTCATGGATATTTAATCATCGATTTTACGCCTACCTGCCCAGAACATTTCAGACTGAGAACGGGGATACTTCCTCAGCAGTGGCCTGCTGTGTACGTACCCAGAACAAAGTAAGTCATCATGTCAGCGCGTATAAAAAGGAATTTACCATTATTCAGAGCTTTGTACCAGGCCTGTCCACAGAAACGTAAAGATATTCTCGCACACTGCTCTCCCGACTTTATTCAGGCTCTGTGTGAGATTGCACTGAATATCCTAAAAGGTAACATTAAACTATCACCCTCTCAACACCGACAATTAAAGAAACAAAGAAATATCATCAGATTGTTGGGTGATAAAAGAACCGGGATAAAAACTAAACAGTTGGCTCTCAAAAAGCAACGAGGTGGTTTTATTCTGCCCATCTTAACGGCTCTTGCACCCTTGATCGGTGATCTAGTGGGTGGAATCATCAGGAGATAATGTCTCTCAGAACATCGCAGAAGATGTTTCTCATTTCCCCTCATCAATTCAAGCGTCTGACCCAGTCAGACACGTCCATCAGACAGACGGCGGAGGAGAATTTGGATGCTGAAATGAGAGCGATATTAAACGAGCCGGGTTTGACTTCTTATGAAAAAATCAAGAGATACGATGCTCTTCTCCAGAGGTATCTGACTTTACTTAAGCAAGGTGTCAAAGAAGAAAAACAGCGGGTCAGTTTAACGCTGCAGCGTGACACAGAGGTTCCTGAACATGAGCGGTCCCAAGAAAAACAAGGCCCAGGGCAGGACGAGGCCCCTAAGGATCAGGTTCTTACGGAAGTACTGAAAAGCCTTCCTAAACACAATCGTAAAAATGCCGAGTACATTTTGAAGAAATTATCCGAAAGAAGTGAGAGTTGGACTTCGCGAGGTGAATTTGTATTTAACGGAAATATTATAAAAGGGTCCCACATGATTGATTTGTTGAAAAATCTCATGCTTCCGTTTAAAAAATCTGGAGCATCACAAACCCGAGGATGGTCTGATTTTCTACACTCCATGTCAGAAGTAAACATCCCTATATCTTCAGTCATTAACCCTTATGCTCGTGAAGAATATAGACGTTTCAAAACAGGGGGTACATCGATTGAAAATGGGGGTACACCCACCAGCGTTAAGCAGAGTAGAAAAAGAAGAAGGCAGATAACTCATTCTCCCTACTGGTCGAGATCTGAGCTGGAAGATCCAAAAAATGCTGATGGGAGATCAAAAAAGTCTCTTCGTAAGACGACACTACCACCCCGATGGATTACATTTTCACCATAAACCGTTATAAGAAAATGAAACATGTAGCCTATTTCTTTTTATTCAATAAAATATTTATTGATTATATTTTTCAAGTCTAACTTCGTTCTCTACTTCACACACTAACATATGATATCATTACACAAATATTAAATCATAAGAAGAAAAAAAAAACAAACAATGAAAAAAAAAATAAGACATTTTAAATTCCATAACAATCCAGAAACATCTCCAAAGAGCTGTTCCGTGAGTATAAAATGTACAACTTTGATTAATGACACATTTCTGATATTTTTTCACAAAGTTAGATACCATTAAATCATTCTTAATCACATCTCCGGTGTATTTCGACAACACTTGCTGCATTGATAATCCGCACGCTCTATGACATAGATAAAAAATGCAATGGTGACCGCACACAGTGGACAGAGTGTTTTGAAGCTGATTATTATGATACAATATTTTTGAGGATCTGTCTTCTAAAAATGTTACGATGCTTGACGGGTAGAACTCGAAATCCGGAGAGAATCCATAAGAGTCAAAAAAGCTGGATTGACCATTCTCATCCAATGTCAGAGCTAGCCAGTGTTCCCCCGGCATGTGTGAAGGATGTGTATTCACGATAAAGTAGGCCGGCCCTGGGAATTTGTCAGTTAGCAGCGGCAGCTGGTCGCACGGCCACACACCGCAAAACAAATCTCCCAGCAGATGACGCATCAGGCTCTCAATTTCATGATTATTCATGCCTGATTAGATTAATAATAATCCACCAGCACACGCCTCTTTGAATCAATCTCTAAAATAGAGTCATAACAAGCGTAGATGATCAGCGTGGTGGTATATGGCAACGGGTTTCTGAAGCGCATTTCCAATCTTAAATTCCCACTGGAAACTGGAGATAGAGCATCTGTGTCCTCACCCGGGTTAAGATTAAATGTGAATAGAGAGTATCCTTGATTAAATTCCTGACGTGATATACTCAGTGGAAGATCTTTTAGATGTCGTCCTGTAGCCGTAAACAAGTTGTAATACTCTCTCACTGAATGACCTTGGTTAAAATTTGGCTGGAAGGCTTTAGCAGGAATTTGTCTGCCATCCTTACACAAAGCTAAATATTCCATATCAAAATGATTAAAGTCAAACGGATTGAGATTGCGTGTTCCTGTAAAAGCGTCATGATCCAGTAACGCAATCACCACATACTTGGGAAAGATGCCTAAGAAAAGATTCTCTTGGTTGCATACCCTTGAATTTTCAGGGATGGAATATGTTTTTACATTCACACGTGAAAGTGGATACAGAGCATTTGCTTTCATTAAAGCTGAAGCGTGCCCCAGTCGTACAGCTGGAGAGACAGTAACTTTTTTGATAAAAAGAGATGCTCCTAATATCCTGAGTTTGTAAGTGGAGTCTCTTGCGGCCATGAGACAAAAGGCATCGTTGGCTCTTGTAAGTTTAATTTTAAGGTCAACAGAGTTTAAAAGAAGTCTCTCGCAGAAAAATATGTCGGCATGCAGGGGGCCTAGGAGATGTACCTCCCTGGAATTTGCCGTAAAGCCTGCTCTACTGTTAAGACCTTGGTTAGGGCCGTTAGTTGTAACAATAGAGTTCAGAGCACCTGCAGTGTCTTTATAAAAAAGACCAGAGCTAAACTGGGTTTTTAAAGAATCCTCAGAAAAGTTTAACAATGTCTCAATCATGGCTCTATATGGATGTGTAGCGCTGGATTGTGAAATCATTCGATCTCCGAGAGTGACGTCACACTGACTGAAGATGGTGTTTAACGGGTAGTTGATGAGCCCTACAGGTGCATCATCTGGCAGGTTTGTTCCATTCTCGTTAGTAATTTTCACTCTGAGATGCAACAGCGTATCGTTGAGATCCAGATACTTTTCTCCGTCTCCCGGAATGAAAAACTCGATCGGGCCTCCATCAGTGATTGCTGATAAAGGCTGGATCTCGGTGTAAATTTTATCTTCGATCGATAGCTGCGTCATCGGGGCAGAAAATAAGTCCAACTCTGCCAGCGTGCACTCTGATGATTTGTTATGTAAAAGAGCCATTATTTAAATATATCAAAACTTGCGGATGACTTCCTTCCTCTTCGTTTGTCAGCTGCGACTGATCTCCTTTTTCGCGTTTGTCGTTGTTTTTTAACCGTCCTTAAACGATCACCAGGGGGTCTTGTTCTGGGTCTTTTGGATAAAACCATAATTCCTGAACCTTCTTGACCGTCGATGTGTGCAGAACCACTCATTTTACTCACGGCTCTACCGATGACATCCGAAGCGATATTTGATGCAGCCGTTTTAAGATGGGGTTTTGCAATTGCAAATCCTTTTTTAACCAGAGGGGATACGAAGCGGAATAATTTTGAAAATAATGATCCAATTCCGCGTCCGTACATGACCGGGGCCCCATAAAACCCTGGCAGATTACCGCCTGATTGACTTACATAGTAATTTACAAAGCGATTTGGATCACGTCTCAGACTTAGATGTGCCATGTTCTCTCTTGCCTGCTTGATGCAGTGTTGAATGACCAGCGTAATATGAATGATAACCAATCAATCTTAGAGGTTATATACATATCTCTGGAATAGTTTATACAAATAAAATTTATCTCAGGCTACGTTGTGATATCACCGGTCTGAAGTGTAGTCTTATGACGGTCTTTCCATAGACGAAATTTACAGGAACGTTTTGGTCCGATTTAATTTCTATATTGATATTTTCAATATGTCTTCTGGAGACTGGAAGGTAGTGGGCGGGGTTAAACGTCTGAGTAATCATATCACTGAATGTGCCTTGTACTTTGACGGTCCGCAGTAAAGGTGCAAAAGTGTCGCCTACTATTTGAGGGCTGACCACGTCGCTGTAACAGTATAGGTGATAGAAACCAGCCTTTATATCCGCCGGAAAAGGAGCCAGTTTTGGTTCAGAAACATGAATCCATTCCCCTGGTTTCACGCCAATCATATAAGCTAGAGTGCTGAAGAAGCGTATTTCATACGGACTATTTGCTTGAAATGCAAATTTCTTTTGAACTTTGCTGAATTTAATGCGTAAACCCGATTTCAATTTTTTGAAAAACATTTCCATCTCTGTCTCGAGTTGAACAACGCTGTTATAGTAGCCACTTCTGATCCTTTGCGTATTGATCTCCACATCACCAACCTTCCTCCATTCAAAGTAGGCATCATAATCCGGTAAATTATGCCATGTATGAGGGTATGAAATCTCGGCTAATGCAACCATCCATTGGCCTTCTAAATCAATATGTTGAGCTAAATTTACACGGAAACTTGAACTGGTATTATTTTTAAACACTTCCATGCTAGCATTAGATGGAAGAGTAACGTAAAAGCCATCATCCTCTACCTGACGGTTCATGATGCTGTGTCAACTGTGAGGTTTAGTGCAAACCTTTTTTATACGTTTCGAAGTTCATCAAACTTGATCCAACTGTTGAATTTCTCAGGCCAGTTTTTCCAGCTTACAAAAACCTGTTTGACTCCCTTGACCGTACGTCGTTTTAATATTTTTTCCACTTGATACATCTTGTCGTTAAATATTTTTACTTTTTGAAGTTCCTCAGCGTAAAGGAACCCTCGATAGGTTCTCCATCCAAATCTTTGAGTTTGTATACAGGAGGAGAACGGGGTATCCGGTCATAGACTGTAAACACTTCATCCGTAAAACTCTGTTCGTATTTTTTGTCAAACACTCCATGGACCTTGGATATTCTGACAAGATCCCCTTGTTTAAACGTTGTCACTGAGTCCTTGCAATATCTGTTGGACTTGACATCATACAGATTCTGAAACACTTGAAAGGCATTTTCTGGGGTCACTTCCATAGGGCTCATTTTAATGCTGGAGTGGTAGGAATGGTTGTAGCTTCTAGCTAGGTTTTGCAGTACATCGACGTACCGCCGGGTATTGTTAGCTGTAAAATATCTCCACATCCTTGTTTTTAATGTGCGGTTAAATCTCTCGACCACTGAAGCTTTTGCTTCACTCGCTGTGGCAAAATGTTCAATACCGTGTTTCTCCATTAAAACTTTAAATTTCTTGTTAAAAAATTCTTTACCGGCATCAGTCTGAAGTTTTTTGGGAATCTGGCTTTCTGTAAAAACTGATTCAAATGCCTTTACCACCTCAGCGGCTGTTTTCCTCTTCAAAACTCGTACATACGCCCTTTTTGAAAAGATGTCAATGACTGTTAATAAATAATTATAACCATCATTTTCCATGGCCAGAGCTTGCATGTCACAGAGATCAGCCTGGAACTGCCTCAATGGTCTGGTGACAAAAACTCTGTTTCTCGGGAACTTTATTCTTGCAGGTTTATGTAGAGTATAGGTATCTTCTCCTGATAAAAAATCTTTAACTTTTTCAACCGCAACCTTCTTTCCCGTTTCATCTTGCATAACCCTCCTCAGCCTATCTACACCCCCAAAACTTCCCGGATTTGAAGGGCTATAATATACTTTCTTCATCAGCCGTCTTCCTGCCATCTCTGCCGATTACTTGTTAAATAATGAGAAAAAACACACAGGAGGGTAGATTTATCCTTATTTTTTTTTTATTTTTTATTTTTTATTTAATATAAACAAAAAACAACCAGAAAACAAAATCAGATAAAATGCAGATGAATTCAAACACTACTAGCTTTTTTAAACAACACTTTTTGGGAAAGGTTACTATGTTCCTACTTTAATTGTATTTAATAGTAAAAAAGAAAAAAGAAGAAAAATCATATAATGCAGATTAACTAAAGTACTGGAATACTAAAAAAAAAAAATGATACAACAACAAGTCATCAAACATGTGAGATCAGTTTGTCAGTCCATAGCACTCTGAAACAGAGTTAAGTTGTTTGAGATGTTTCTCATCGACCATGCGATCATAAACGTGCGCTATTGCACTGTGGATGCCTTGTACCGATTTCAGTTCATATAAAACCGTCTTGGCAATCGTCTTAACTCTGAAGTCATCCGCTTGTATGCTTCGAAGTACCAGAAGATTCTGAATAGCAGGAATGAGTTTGGGGGTTACGAGTCGTCGTACGATGCGTTGAAAGTTGACTTGGTAATAATCCTCCCCCAGTACCTCCAGGCAATGGTGTTGACGCTGGCTTGGGTGGTTCGTTATACATCCATAGCAGGTTTCTCTGAGATAGTTCAAAGAGGTTATGTTGAATAAATGAAGTATCGCTGTTTTCACCGTATTGATGAGGGTGGTTGAGAACCAACCGTCAATTTCGTCCTCCTGGTTACTCTCATCCTCTGCTGAAGGCTGAGGGTCCTCCATCGGTTCCAGGGTTTGTGTAGGGGCTTCGGTAGAGGGTGAGTAGCCGGTGGCTACCTCCTCCTCCACGACCACCTTCATGTCTTCAGGCAGGACATTCGCGTCTACAGACTCAGCCATGAATAGCGGTGATGGTGAGCAGAGGTCTGGAGAAAGCGGTAGATATTTCATGTTGTATCCTGTAGGTGATGCAGGACTGTAGTGGTTTTCTGAGAATGAGGATGTTGAGGTGGATGGTGAGAAGAGGTCAGGGGAAGGCGGATGATATGGTCCAATGTTGAAGCTTTCATCGTGCTCAGGAGAGAAGTGGATCTCTGCTCGGTGGTTGTAGAGATCCCTGTATGGTGTCGGTCCACTCATTCTCATGATACGATTCTCAGTGTCTGTGAGCTTGCAGTTATCCCCCCGTATATATATCATAGGAAGGGGCGTGTCCTCAGAAGAGGGTTCGTTCTAAACGTAAAACAGGAAACGTCAGCGTTTTTTTCACTGACATGACATCGATCCAACTTCGTGACTTTTGGAAAAGGTCGGAAAGACGATGTCCAATTTCACTCATCTTCTCTGCCCAAGCTTCAAACGGCAGAGCCAGCATTGTCTTGAATACGCCGCAGTCCTGATTGAAAGCCTCCAACACAAACAGATCTGAGGGACTCGTCCGGTTGTTCCTGCGTCTGCTTGCCCGAAAAGACCAGCGGCCATTTGCTGTGGTTTTTGACCCCCACACTGCGCTAAAGAGAGGTTCTCTCTCAGCTATTTCAACATCGGATGGTATATGAAACATTCTCGCCCGTTTTACAGGTCGAGGAGACAGTTCATTTTCTTCTTCTTCTTCTTCTTCTTTCTCCCTCTCCTGCCTTGAGACTGTTTCAGGGCTATCATTAAGGTGCGGGATTGCAAGCTTTAACACAGCCCAGTCGCTGTGGGTGAGTGTACACAGAGCCAGTGATCCATTAAATACCTCGTCTTGATCCAATTGATACAGGCAAAGCTCTCCTATTTCATACATGAAAATATAACCCCAGCTGCCAACCAGGCCATATGGCTCCAAAGACCATTCTTCCTGCAGAGTCTTGAACGGGGGTCTTTGTACCCTGCAGATGTAGTATGTTGATTTCTTAGGAGCATTCAATTCACGGGATGAATACTGGTAGACGGTCACTGGGGTTTCGCACAGAACTGACATACCTCTTGGCCGAACCGAGGTCTGATTTTCAACCATGGTTGTTGAAGTTGATTTTGGATCCTCATCATCGGTAGAGTATGTCACGACGGGAATTCCGATAGGTATCTCCGTTGAGGAAGTATATGATGCAGTTGCTTGTTCATCATCATCATCTTGGCACGCGTTGCGTTTCTCCTCCGCTTGACGATAAACTCTCTTAACTCTAGCCATTGTTGAACGGGTGTCCTTTTTTTTTCCAACGAATGCTGCATGTAAAGTGCAGAGTTTTATCTCTGTATTTAAAGTAAACACTAAGGCACGCCCTATTGTTTTCATTGGGTTATTCAAGGTTTAACGATGCTTACAAACACACCCCCTCTATTTTTAATTGGTGCTGATGCCAAACAGTTTCCGATAATACCATATTTGTCTTGTTCTATTTATAACAAACACACCCCTGTGTTTTAATTGACTCATTTAAGGTATTGCCCCTAATGACGACAACCAATCAGCATCCACTGTTACGCCCCCCTTGGACACACCACCTGCTTGACCACGTGACCTCCTGCCCACGTGGCAACCACATGGCGCCCATATGCCCCCCACCGGAAATCCCGCCCTCACCGGAAGTCCCACCCACCTGTCAAAAAGTTTGATGAAAGGGTGTACTTAAATTCTCTCACAGCCGATAGGACTCCTTCTTCAGCTTGACGGCATCCCTTACTGCCGGTGTCCACCACCGAGTTCGGGGATTGCCGCCGCGACAGGCTCCGCAGACCTTACGGCCGCAGCTACTGGCAACAGCATCGACAATAGATGCGGAGAACATGGTCCACTCAGACTCTACGTCTCCAACATCCCTCGGAATCTGGTCAAAGCTCTCCCGGAGGTGAGAGTTGAATACATCCCTGGCCGAGGGCTCCGCCAGACGTTCCCAGCAGACCCTCATTATGCGCTTGGGCTGTCCGGCTTTCTCCTCCTCCAGCGGATCCAACTCACCACCAGGTGATGATCGGTGGACAGCTCAGCCCCTCTCTTCACCCGAGTGTCCAAAACATGCGGCCGAAGGTCTGATGATACGACAACAAAGTCGATCATCGACCTCCTGCCTAGTGCCAAGTGCACTGATGGACACCCTTATGTTTGAACATGGTGTTCGTTATGGACAATCCGTGACTAGCACAGAAGTCCAATAACAAAACACCACTCGGATTCAGATTGGGGAGGCCATTCCTCCCGATCACGCCTCTCTAGGTGTCACTGTCGTTTCCCACGTGGGCGTTGAAGTTCCCCAGCAGAATAATGGAGTCCCCGGGAGAGGCACTATCCAGCACCCCCGACAGGGACGTCAAGAAGGCCGGGTACTCCGCCCTACCGCTCGGCCAGTAGGCTGAAATGATAGTCAGAGACCTCTCCCCAACCAGAAGGCGCAGAGATGCGACCCTCTCATCCACTGGGGTAAACTCCAACACGAGACGGCTGAGCAGGGGGGCAACAAGCAAACCCACCCCAGCGTAGAAGAGAGTCAAGCCCCTCTCGAGGAGATGGGTTCTAGAGCCCACGCTGTGCGTGGAGGCGAGCCCGAATATTTCTAGTCGATATCTCTCGACCTCCCGCACAAGCTCAGGCTCCTTCCCCCCCAGCGAGGTGACATTCCACGTCCCTAGAGCCAGCCTAAGCATCCGGGGATCAGGCCGCCGAGGTCTCCACCTTTGTCCGCCGCCCAATCCTCTTTGCACCGGTCCCTCACGGTTCCCCCTGCAGATGGTGGGCCCACTGGGGGATGGTCTCGCGTCTCTCGTTCGGGCTTGGCCCGGCCGGTCCCGCGAGGAGCAACCCAGCCACCAGGTGCTCTCCGATGAGTCCCAACCCCAGGGTTTTTTTTTTTCCATTAATATATTTGTATTATCTGTATTGACTCAGATTATCTTTCTCAAATATTAAAATGTGTTCAATGATCTCAAACAAATAAGTCCGTATCCACTTCAGATCTCCATCATGTCTGAGAGAATTCATATTTTCACTGCAGAGCTCACCTTCTTGATGTAAAGATCTCCATAGCGGTAGCGTCTGGTTATTTCTGCCACCTTGTTCGGGTCTCGCCGGATCAGCTCGCTGAGGGTTTCGATCGGCGAGGTTGCTCCATCCGCCTTCCATTCATACAAACCCAGCTGTCTGAGGTGGGCCCGACAGTGACTGGCCAACGCCTTGCGGTTTTCAAAGTCAAATCCACAGAGCTCACAGGTGGCATCTGACACAAGCAGCAACATGTGGGTCATGTTTTATGAACAATCCTGAGACTTGGTTACAAAGATTTGACAGCATGTTGGTATAGGTCTGTTGTTGGGCTGTTCTGTAGTGGAAAAGTAAAACCCATATAGATAGATTGGATACATATGCAACAATAAAGTTCAAGTGCTTTTTTTATCTCTTGATTTTGATGATTATGGGTTACAGCTAATGAAAGGTGAAATTCAGAAAATATGAAAACTATGTAAGAACAAAAGGGTTTTGTAAGGTACGCCTCGTTCGGTCACTGCTATAGAAGCTGGCTGTTCACAGAGTGCTGTATCCCAGAATACTAACGGAAAGTGGAAGAAAAAGTGTACAAGCAATAGGGACTTCAAGAGCCACCATACAGCTGTATCCTGGACAACTGTTGCATTCCTTTTGTTCAGCCACTCCTGAACCAGAAACCATTGCAGAAGCATCCTACCTGGGCTAAAGAGAAAAATAACTGGACTACTGTTCAGCGCTCTTTTCAGGTTAAATAAATTTTACATCTCATTGCAATTTAAGCTTTATGTAGATGTGAAGCTTCCACAGTCAGTAATCTAGCCATTTCATCTGCAGGTGTTGGTCCACCATGTTTTATCAAGTCCTGTCCAGAATGTCAAAGGTACCAAAATCTGGTTCGGTGAAAATGGTGTTACTGGGCTTAATTAGCTAGCAAACTGCTCTGACCTGAACCCCATAGAGAAGCTATGGAGTATTGTCAAGAAGATGACCCAGCAATGCGGATGACCTGAAGGTCTCCATCAAAGCACTCTGGGCTTTCATTACACCTCAGCAGAACCACAGGCTGATCTCCTCCATGCCACGCCGCATTGATGCAGTAACTCATGTAAAAGGAGCCCCAACCGAGGGTTTCTTGTGCATATACTGTACATGGACAGTTTTCAGGTCTGATGACATTCTTATTTTTCTGAGAAACTGAGTTCTATGTTTTCATTAGCTGTGAGCCATAAAAAGAGACACTTGAAACATATCACTTTCCGTTTAATATGTTTACATGTTTTTATATTAATTCATTGAAAAAAAAAAATGAACTGAATTATATCCTAATTAATGCGCTTTTTTGGTGGAAACAGATCAAGTTGTGATTTCCAAGCCTGATCCGACAACATGTGCTGTAGAGAAGATGCAAATAACACATATGGTGCGCTTCCCATTCATTGGCACCTCTGGTAAAGATCTGTAAATCACTATAGTATTGCAGTTCCATAATCTTACACTGGAGAAAATTAAAATAAAAAAAAGACTTGACCAGACTCACCAACATTTGAGGCGCCAGTTTTCCCATATGGAGATTTGTCTTTCATTGAATAATCAACAGGCATTGAAGAGTTGAAAGCTCCTTCCCTCGATGTGAGGCTCTCCCTGGGGGGCCTTTTGGAGCCTTGAGTACTCCACGATGCCTTGCCCGCTGCTGAAAATCCGCTCGGTACCGACTCCTTCCTTTCTTCACGGCGCAGCATGACTTCTTTCAGAAGGTCGATCGGGGAGGTTCTGATTGACCAGTTGAGGCCGAGATGTCGGAGATGAGCGCGAACGTGGCAGGACAGCGCTTTCCGGGTGTCAAACAGCTGCCCGCAGAAGTCGCACAGGACCGTTGGCGGAGAGTGGGGGTCTGTGGAGCATGGTGAACTCATGCTTATACAATGCCTCGCTAAAGTATTCACACCCCCTAGAATTTTCTGCATTTTGTGATCTCACAAAAACAAGTTAATGTATTTTATGTGACAGACAGATAGGGAAGGAAAGTTATAGTTTTCAAAAGTTTTGGAAAACAAAAATCTGCAACCCCCACTTTGGGAACCCCTGCTCTAACACATGATCATTGCAGCTCCTCCAGAGTTACAACTGCAGCTTCTATAATTTGTGATTTTCGTTAAACTTCTACATTAGTCTCTTTGTTCACTAATGTTATCCAACAATCCTCTGAGGCCTTCACCGAACAGCTGGATTTATACTGGCATTAAATTACACGCAGTTGGATTCAACTGGTCTATGAAGGGCTTTCAGAGTAATGCGGCCACTGAATTGAAAAGAACAAACTTTTAAGATTATTTGGAAAAAAAAATCTTTTTAATTATTTTTGCTTTTTCTTCAACTAAACCTCTGTGTTGGGCTATCAGATAAAATCCCAATAAAATAGTGTAAGGTATGTGGTTATAAGAAGATAAAATGGGAAAATGTTCAAGGCGTATGAGAACATATGAATGAATTAGTGTTAATCAGACAAAAAAGTACCAAACAGAAACTCCTGACTTTACCTGAGTGAGGAGGTTTTGTGGAAACAGCTGCTGTGGGCGACTTCGGCATGAAAGAGCTACCGTCTGCGCTGGATGGCTTTGGTTGAACAGAAATCTCTGTCTCCACAGGCTCAGGCTTTGGTTTTCTAAGAAGTGGGTCCACAGCTAGTCGAAATCCCTTCTTAGCCTTCGGCGCCCTGTTTAACGGAGGCTGAGGCGAGTGAGAGCTGGTGGAAGGGCTCGGAGAGAGACCAGTGGGGGTAAATGAGGTCCTGGATTGGCTCACAGCTGGAGACGGAGCAGGGACTGCAGGAGAGGGCGGAGCTGGGGACGGCGCTGCAGATGAGCTGGCTGTGCTGGATGTTTTTGGAGCATGCATTGGTTCTAGTACCCCGCTGCTGACCAGCTCCTGCACAGCTTCGATCGCGGAGCTCTTTCCAACCAAGTCGTTTACTCCCATGTGTTTGAGATGAGAGCGCGCGTGGCTGCCCAGGCCTTTTCGGTTCTCAAACTTCTCCCCGCAAAGAACGCAGGTGTAATCCTCCGACGTTTTAGGCCGTTTGGTGGCAGGAGACACAGGAGGAGAGGTAAAATCAGAGGGACGTTTAGAGGACTTCGAGGGACTGTTTGATGAAAGCCCTTCATGATGCAAGTTGCTGATCGGCTCAAAGTCCTGCTCCTTCATGATCTGGTACAGAAACTCAACGGGGCTACCCTGTATGTCGCTGTCAGGGATGCCGATCTGTCGGAGATGGGCTCGAGCGTGACTAGAAAGCCCCTTTCGCGTCTCATACCAGCAGCCGCAAAGCTGGCAGACGTGGATCTCACTGTTCGTTTCTGAAGCTGTCAGAATAATAAAGGAAGAAAGTGAAAGGATAAAATGATTAGAACAAAACCTTTTTCCTTTAATACCTTCTATTGTATCATTATATACAATGCTGCTAAAACGTATTTGGCCCCTAACAGATTTTTTGTTTGTTGTTTTTTTGTCAGACTGAAAATCAAACAAATTTTAATACCAGACAAAGATAACCTGAGTAAACACAAAAAGCTGTTTTCAAATTATGATTTCACTTATTTAGGGAGAAAAGCTAACCAAACAGACCTGGCCCTAAGTAAAAATGTAATGGTTAAATCATAAATAAACTGTATTTGACACAATTATGTGGTTGAATTTCCTTGCAGACCGGTAGAGAAAAAGCAACACATACACCCCAATCTAAAGAAATTCAAGAACAGAAACAAAGTCACTGACATCTATCGGTCTGGAAAGCTTGACAAAGCCTTTTCTAACCACGACCCACAATGGGAGCCATCATCCACAAGAGGTGGAAACATAGAAAAGTACCAAACCTTCCGAGGAGTGGCTGGCTTTTAAAGATAACTGCAAGTGCGCATCAAAGACTCACCCAGGAGGTCACGAAAGAACTAAGACATCTTAAGAAAAGTGGCAGTATCACAGCGTTTCAGAAAAGGATCGCACTGGGGGGAAAAAACTGCTCCACGGTGCTGTAAGACTCATCTCCAGTTAACGGAAACGCTTGAAGGAAGTTGTTGCTGCCAAGGGTGGCACAACTAGTTCTTAGATTAAGGGGGAATTACCTTTTCACAAAGGTCCAGGTTGGTTTGGATGACATTTTACCCTTAATAAAGTAAATCATCATTTCTTTGTCTGATCTTAAAGCTTCTTTGATGATCTGAGACATTTAAATATGACAAAAAAACAAAAACAGACAAAATCAATAGGAGGAGTAAATACTTGTTCACTGCACTGTCAACCTCAGTCTGCTTCAGCATCAACCCACCTAAAGTAATCGGGGCGTCAGTTTCCAGCGGTGCCCACAGTGGCTTGGTGATTGTTTTTGGTTCTGACAGTGATGAGCTGCTGCCCTCAGATGGTCTAGAAGAAGAGGGAGAAGATGGGAAAAGAGACGCTCCTGCTTCTTTCAGCTTGGACGGAGATCCCTGAGTTGTCATGACCTTCACCACTGTCTTGGAGGAAGTAGGTGTGTCCTCCTGCGGTGCGGGTGTCTTTGGCTCCTGCTGGGACGTTTTCTTAGGCAACTGCGGAGACACAGGTGCAGCCGCATCTGGTTTGACGTTCGGAAGAGAGTCATCTTTCTCCTGAACAAGCTGGTAGAGCAGCTGTATGGGAGCCCCGCTGTTTTCTGACACAGTCACGCCGAGCTGGCGCAGATGGAGGCGAGCGTGGCTCGACAGGCCTCGTCGTGACTCAAAGTAGGCTCCACAGACCTCACACACCACCGGTCCCGAGTTTGCTGCAGAGATAGAGACTAGAGCTGAAAAGAACAAGTACCATCTTTTTTTAAACAAACACTAATTACAACATTTTGTTCCAAAAAGCTGTGCACACCTTTATGAGCACAGCTTACAAAACTATATGTATATTTAGTTGACCTAACCAGTCTGGGTATTAACTGTCAAATAAGTGTTTTTTACTCTTTACATTGACCTTAACAATGAAAGAGCAGTGAAAGTCTGACTGTATTGGCAGCTGGCTGAGATCCCTGTGTGTGTGTGTGTGTGTGTGTGTGTGTGTGTGTGTGCCCTTAGCTGGAACGGTGTGTTTGGTCAAGGCGTCAGCACTGCCCAGAGAGCAGCTGAAACAGTAGTCATAAAAATGATGGCGTTCGTTTGTGACTCTTTTGTTTTTTTAAAAATAGCTTTGTTGTGAAGAGGAACCTAATAAAAATCAAGACTTAAAAACAACAGAGAAAAGGAAAGAAATGAATGAAACAAAGATATCAACGAAAATATTTAAGCCATTTATTACTATGAACAAAATATTATTTATGTTCTGCTTGCCAATGATGTATTTAGGATGGACTTTTATGCTCACACCTGATATAAAGTTTAAGGTCTTAAAAAAAAAAAAGGTGTAGTCATCATGATGACAGTAAAAAAAGAGACGAATGAGGAAAAAGTTGATTTAATCATAATCAGTATATTCATTGCAAACTTAAGAGAATGTATTTCTAAAGGATTTTTGTGCTGTCTCAAGTGAAGAAGAACCGGCTAAATACAAAAAACTAAAAATGTTTGAAAATGTTTGTGGTTGTAGTCTTTGTAACCAAACATAATTTTCCAAAACAGTAAAATGTATGTAAATGAAATCAGAAATAACATTTTATGAATGGCTTTAATGGTGTTTTGTTTACATGCAATGCCATGTTGAATGTTCCATTGTTGGAAAGTTTAGCTAACGTTATCATCCTTAAATCCCTGAAGGCACTGGTTTGTATGTTCATATCTGTGCAACCTTAAAAAAAAAATACATGCATTTCAAATAACTGATCAAGAAAAAAACTTATGTAGTTTGAAAAAAATTAAATGTATGAAAAGTAATATTTTCCCAAGAAAAACAAACAAAAACAATGTATTATTGATGATACAACAGATTACAGGGGTAAGTGAGCGCAGACCTAATCTACTCGACTTATTTAGACCTATTGGGTAATTGGGAAATGTAACCATGTTCTGTTCCTTGTTTTTTTCTGTGATATGTACATCATTAACTGTTAATTACTTTGTTCTTTTTAACATTTATTTTAATTTTGTTCTTCTTAGTCCAACAGTACATAAATGTAGACTATACACTGTGATAACGTTGCTGGGTGTAAATTTTATTTTATAAAAAAATAATAATAATCTATAGGAACAAAAATGAAAAGTATTATTTGTCTCTAAAGAGGGTCACATAGAAAGGCTTCAAGTCGCACCTTTTTTGTTCCAAAACTTGTTCAAGGGAGCTTTACGAGCACACCCTGTGTACAATATATAACACCTTCAATTAAAGTTAAAAAAGGTGGGCCATTAATTTACTCATCCTTGGCTATTTAACAGTGGAATCGGTACTCTACACAAATATCTTATTAGTAGGAACTCCATTGTTAAGAGTCTTACCTTGTGAGTCCATTTGCACTGATCACACCGAGGGTTTATTTGATAAAAGGGGGAGTTCTCTTTTTGCAGAGTCCCTAAAAATCATATTAAATACATAAAAACACGGCACAGTATTAATACTGCTGACATAGAAATAAAATGTCATCAGAATATACACTGACAGAAATAAACGAGGTAAATAACGCGACACAACTAAAATATCGCGTGAAATTAGTTCATTCAAAAATGTCTTAACGGCTGTTGGATTTCAGTTAGCTATCGCATTGTAGCATTAATCGTTTGAGTTTAATCATTTAAACTCAGATCTTGTTTAATCTATCTTACACAAAAACACACAGCGAGGTGAAATTTGTACGGGTATTTTCTATGTAATAGCTAACTTAAGCTACCTCTGTGGTCTTTTGTTTTCGTCTACAATGTTAACATCAACCGCATGCAATCGGCGCTGCGCCTCATTCCAGCAAAGCACCAATAAACTACACATTCTACACATCTGTACTTCCAGTTAACACATTTACCAAGCAGTAAGTGCAAAATTACCCTCAACCTTCAAGAAACTGAGCACATCAGATTCTCCCAGGCTAACCGGAAGTAGCATGGCACGTAGCTGGAGCTGTTCCTTTCAAAATATTATTCTATCTATCTATCTATCTATCTATCTATCTATCTATCTATCTATCTATCTATCTATCTATCTATCTATCTGTCTGTCTGTCTGTCTGTCTATCTGAACATTTTCAGCATTTATTTGGCAAACTGCATACATGTGTTAGATGTTCAATCTGTAAAAATCTGTAAATTTTAGCTAGATATTTAATTTAGCAATTTAGCTAAATATTCAGGTATTTAATTTGTCCATGCAAATATGGATTTTATTGAGTCAACCCAAGTGGGTTCCAGTCAAGAATACCATTTAGTACCCATCCAGCCAGAGCATAAGCCTTCTAAAATCCCTCTAAACCTTGTTAGGTTTAAATGCTGTGTTTATGATTAAAATATTACTAAATGTTATTATTGGACGTCACAGTTGTGCCACTCAATATAAGTGGTGTGGTGAAGTATCCTTTCTGATAGTGGTTAGGTTTTATTTCACAATACCATTTTTTAACGAGGCTCTAACTATATGCAGTGATAGAATTGTAGCCAAAAAACGGATGATTTGTTAAATAGCAACTTTTAAATCCACACTTGTATCATCATCATGATAACGTCTTCACTTATACTTGCAAAACATAAAAACGGGCCAAGAAATTGTCCCCAACTTATGCTAACTGTGTGAAAAGTTGAATTATCTTCGATTAGTAGAAAAGTCAGTCAAAAGAAGTGTGTTGCCGGGGATTCCAAGTCCCTGCTTTTATTTTGAAGGGCGGTTTTTGTACTTCCGGAGGTCACACCTGCCTGCGAGTACTTCTTACGCAAAATCGCTCTCATTGCCTCCTCTTGCTTTCAGCAAGCCATAGACCTCGGTTGACAAGTTTTCCACGGTCTTGCGAAACTCAGGTGGGCAGAATACAAAGTTTGCGTGTTTCGTTGAAGCTTTTTTTTTAGGTGCGCCTGCACAGTTTGAGGAAAATGTTTGTCCTGGAGAGAAAGGAGCACAGGAGTAGAAGTAGACTGAGCTAAGAATAAGCTAACGGGCTGTTTGTGTTAACTGCTCCCTCCTCCTCCTCCTTCAAGTGTTTCTGGCTCTTTCTTTGTCCCTGGACCGCAGCTTCCTGCACCGGTCCGTTCTGTCCTCATTTGTTCAACTTTAATCTTATTTCAACTAATTTAAACGCGAGGCTCCCTTCAACCCTTGGTAAACTTTGATCAGGTGAAGCCATTGCACGAATATTTAATGTAAAACAACACCAAAGTGACGCAGGACGTTATTTTTGAATGAAAGCGTTCATGCATTTAGCGTAATGGTTATATTCCCAGATATTTATGAAATATTGTCAAGCATGTTAGGTTTCACGTTAACTCTGCAGCCAAGTAGCTTTTTGTTTCAGATCCACATCAGAAACATGCAGCCTGCATTAGGCATCCCCTTCTTGGTTTGTGCAGATCATGGTTACATAAGCTTTCTAAGTGGCTATTGTTCCCTACTGGTAGACTGTGACTTGCATGTGACTTCCAGCAGGTGTTTGAAAGGGGGTTTAAAATATTAAGTCAACAAAGACATGGCTTTTAAACCAAATAGCCTTATATTTTAAATGAAGTGTGTTTCTTTTGTTTTCTTCTTTTAACCCATTTTAACCAAATGCCTAGTTTTCCCTTAACGGTTTAGATGTATTGGTTCTGGTAGGTTAACGTGTTATCTGTGTATCTATGTTAAATATGTGTGCTGTGTCCCCCTCAGTTAATTATCACCATGTCTTCTGGAAACGCTCAGATTGGCAAGCCTGCCCCAGTATTCAAAGCCACAGCTGTGGTGGATGGGCAGTTCAAGGAAATCAAGCTGTCAGACTACAAGGGTAACATGACCTATTTATTTTTTTCTTTGTTATTCTTTTTTTAACCTTAAAAACAGCAGCTTGTGCACTGTATGCTCAGCGTCTGATCAGAATCAGAGCCGGTTTTACCCAAGCATGGATAACCATTTACTTCTGTGTACCTCAGGGAAGTATGTGATCTTCTTCTTCTATCCCTTGGACTTTACCTTTGTGTGCCCGACTGAGATCATTGCCTTCAGCGACAGAGCAGAGGACTTCCGTCGTATTAACTGTGAGGTCATCGGCTGCTCCATTGACTCCCACTTCACCCACCTGGCATGGTAATTGGTTTTTAGACTTAAAATACATAAACGGAGCCGATGAATTAATCAGCAGGTTGTGTAAATTCTGATATTTCTTTTCCCTCCTGTTTCCGGGAGTAGCTTTTTAATTCGACATAAAACAAAGCAATTGCAACATTATCCCTTTTTAATGCATCAAAGCATATCATGACAATCAGTGCTTTGGCAAATACTTGCTGGAGATTCAAAGTCTTTGCTGTTTCGAACACGATCTCCTGTAAAATGTTTGTGTGCACAGGAAAATAAAAATGTTGCACTAGGCTGTCCACTCGTTGCAGTTTGTATCTGCAGCATTAATGGAGAGGATTCCCGCTGCTCTGAAGGAGTACCCACCCTGGTTTATCAGTTGTCGCTGCCCTGCTGCAGATGCTGATAAGTGTTGAGCTAACGGCCTCTGATTCAGCTTGCCTCTTCTAGAAGGAATGATATGAGGCATTGCACAACTTCCATGGTCTTTTGTTTATATTACACTTTAATAATTCCCTCCAACTGTCATCCTGCTCACCCTCCAACTTTTCATGTCTTGTGTTGCCTTAAGTAGGCATCAGTTGCTTTTTGTTGGATTTTGCTCTTACATTTCATTGTAGAAATGTATCCTGCTGTCTTATTGTTGCTGTATTACGGGGCTATTTTGTCCTTTCTGTAACATTACTCAGTTCAATATAGCTATCATTGAGTAAATGGTGCCAGGAAATAATTCTCTCCATCTATTCAGGATCAACACACCAAGGAAACAGGGTGGACTGGGTAATATGAAGATCCCCCTTGTTGCAGACCTCACAAAGTCCATTTCCAGAGACTACGGTGTGTTGAAGGAGGATGAAGGCATTGCATACAGGTCAGTTGAACCTTTTTTTTAGATGGAAGTTTGTGATTTTGATAAAACATTTGCCTAAAAGTTTGAACATAAAGTTTAATTAATGCTCCTGATCCTTGGATCTCATTTTGTACTCTCAGGGGTTTGTTTGTGATTGATGATAAGGGGGTTTTGAGGCAGATCACCATCAACGACTTGCCTGTGGGTCGCTCTGTGGATGAGACCCTGCGCCTGGTACAAGCCTTCCAGCACACTGACAAATATGGAGAGGGTGAGTGGATCCAGTGTGCTCATATTAGTTAACCACCCCATACAAAAATTATATTCACATGTTAAATGCTGAACATTGAAAGAGGCTTATTTCAGGGTTTCTATGTGGTTAGTGTTCAACATCCAGATCTTCCATGCTAGGTCTTAAATCAGCTAAAAAATTCACTGGCATCACTTTTCTGTCTGGCATTCTGGTGCAGAAACTTGATGTAGCACAACAAAACTACAAGTCCCATGATGCAGAGCAGCAAATCACAGAATAATCTGTTCCTGTAACCTGATTATTGTAGTTTGGTTTAAAACAGAAGTAAAAATCTTGCTTTAATATATGCTGCTAGCTTCTTCATGTTTTTATATATCGCAAAGTTAAGTTTTAAACACAGGAACTTGAAGTGTTGATCCACGCTTAAGGTCAATCACTGACAGTCTAATGAATAAGCTCTTTAAAAGCCACTGAACTCTGGTAACATGGAGAAGTGGACGAAGATTTCTTTTTTCTTAAGTCATCAAGTGGGTTAAAAATAGGCACTTTTTAATTCATGCAGATCCTAAATTATCTCATAACTACCTTAACTTCAAACCTATGAAACATTGACCTTTGGAAAATTGACCAATGCCATGCATAAAGCACTGCTGTAAATATCACATTAGTTAATGTCTTTCCTTTGGTGCTTAATCTGCCCTTTTGAGCTTACTGGGAAGGTCATAGCTTTTTACCCAACACTGTGGTGTCCAAAGCTAATCCCATAGGACCAGTTTCCTGTATTTTGTAGAGATTTTTCTAGTTCCACACGTCCAAATCAAATGATCGGTTCATTGGCAGGGATCAGCTGAACTTGATGTCAGTCTGAGGAGGTAATTCAGTTATTTCATTGAGCAGTGTCCGAGTAGGAACATATCTAAAACATGCACGACACCAGTCCTTGAGGTCTGGAGGTTAACACCGTGACCTAAGACCTAAGATCCCCACTGATCCTGGTAGCTGGAAAGCCATTTAAAAAAATTAATAAATGTATCAGCTTCTTAATGTTCTTTTTTGTAACTTTAGTTTTGTATTGGTGACAAGAAAAAGTATAAAGAAATGAAAATTAAATTTACTGTTGCAGCAATTTAAAGTACAAATGGCCCTGAGATTAAATTTTATGCTGCTGTATTTCGTGTTTGACACTTAAGTAGTGCTGCAAAAGCTGTGAGCCAGCTTTTATTGTTATTCAAGTGGGGTTTGTTGGCGCTACTTTATTAAAGCTTTGTTAACTTGTTACCCAGTCATTTTCACAGGCTCTTTAAAAACTAGAAAGAGTTAGGGCTGTAACGCGCTTGATCTTTAGAACTTATTGCACAACACCCAATAATACAAGGAAGTACGGCTCTTTGAAAGCAAAGTAAAGAAATGCTGGTGTTTTAAGGAGTTTTACACATTAACTGCATCTGTTGCAGATTTACTGAACAGATCTGTCCAAAAGAAGTGGTGATCATAGCTTCACAAACATCGCTACTGGTTTATCCTCCTGGACATTCACATATGTACTTTGTCCTCTGATAACGTAGTTTATCAACAAACTCTGACACTTGAAGTAATCTTTATCCCTTTGCTATCTCTGCACAGTTTGTCCTGCTGGCTGGAAGCCCGGGAGCGACACAATCGTCCCCGACGTGGAGAAGAGCAAAGCTTTCTTCTCAAAGCAATAAATTCCAAGGCCTTCTGTCCAGCTGATTATTTGTGAGCTCAGCACTTGTCTTCGAATCAGACTTGTCCCTGTGAAGCACTATTGTATCCAGATTTATCCCATTAGAACAAAGTTTTGAACTTCTTAAAAAATCTTCTGCAAGTGTTATCCTTGTATGTTCAGGCTGTGGTTGTTGTGATAACCTCATAGTCTCACGCACTGAAAGTATAGTTTTGCTCCGTCTTTTATAACAGGGTTTCTTTATTCCTTGCTGCCATTAGTGATTTGTTACCATTTTATTAAAACGGTGGATAAACTGATGTACCCTGTGGTTTTTTTTTTTTTTTTTTCTGTATGTCAATTCATTAATGTCCTCTAGGTGGCAGCAAAGCCCAGAATCTGTTCTTAAGACTTCTGAATAGGTTTTAGATTTATTTATTTTCGTCTTGGACCTGATGCAGTTGAACAGCTTTGCTTGGCATAAGATCACAGTACGTCACAAAGCTGCCAAGTCTTGGTTAATATTGGAGTTATAGTGGTGGTTGACTCAGCACAACAACCTGTTGCTGCCAAATGGCTCCAGTTCCTGTTGGGGAAAGATTGGATGGCTCAATTTAAGGTTTATATGTGACTGATTTAGCCATGGAGATTTTCTTATTGTAGTCAAAACAGAAATATTTGACTATAAGGGCTTATCTGCTGAAGCAGTACTATAGAGATCTGAAAGTACCCCAATTCAATAAATTACTGATTAATCACTTACGTCAATGATGAATAAAACGGGGAAAATAAATGTAAGTTGAACATGTCAAAAATTTTGACAAAAAAAATAAAATGTTACCATTTTAATTTGTGCGCTGCAGCAGTTTGGGTTAATTTTATCTGTCAAACGTGACCATTGAAGTTGGCGTACAGATAACCTTGCTTGAAGATAATGAATTATGGGAATCTACTTTTAACAAATGGCTATAGGTTACATGTTTGGTAAAAATATTGAAGTTCTAAATTATAGGTTTATTTCTTAGCAGTTGATTTTGAGGTTTTTTTTTTATTATTGGAACTATGAATTTATGTATTTCAATGGACAATATAATTTTACCCAAGTTTTACCTTTTTTAATTCAATTAGTGTGTTAATTTAACTTTTTTGTTTGAATCCTTCTCCATTATCCCTACCAGCTGTTCCTTCTCGCAAGTTTAGTAACTTGAAGCAATTAATTGTGGTAACCTCAGCTTATTGTTTTCAGTTCATTTCCAATAAATTGATTTTATTTAAAAACGTTTGTATTTTAGATGCCCCAATTCAATAAAGGAAACTTTCCCCCCCCCCCCCCCCCCCCCCCAGTAAATATTGACGCATTTAAATAGATTAGTCTCTTTCAATTTGTTTTAAATAACGCATGGACCCACACTAGACAGCTATAAAAAAAACAAAAACACTTTTAAATCTGACGTTTTTCACCTCCAGTATTTCCGCCAGCTTTTTTCTCCGACAACTTTCAAATTTAACCCTCATTACGACATGTTTTCATGGAACTTTTTTTTTTTTTTTTTTGTCCTTCCTGAGCTGTTAATCACAAGGCTTGTTTTGGGAAACTGAAAGCAGAATGAGGGGAAACTCCCCTCACTAGAATAAACTCATTGACAAACCTCTCGGCTGTGGTGTGAAGGGGAGAGCGCAGCCTCTGACTGGTAATGTAGGAGGGAGTTCCCGGAAACCTTTGTCGTGATATGACGTCCGCACGCAACATTTGCCATATTTGGGTTTACGCACGTACGTCAATAAGGAGGGGAGGGGGGGGGGGGGAAACAGTCCTACGCTGGGACGTTTAGCAACTTCTGGCGTAAACTTCTGATCAGTGACAACAGTGCGGTTATATTTACGAGAAATACGACCGTATTTTTCAAAGAACACACATTTATAAGCAGCGAGTTCTTTTAATTACACATTGTCTTAATTTCTTGCTTAAATATTATTGTACAGGTAAAAAAAAAAAAAAAAAAGATAAACACAAATAACTTATACACGTAAAAAGCATCACAAAGGGCAAACAAAATGTAAACAGGGAAAGCCAAGACGGCACTTTTAAAACGTTTTTCAAAAATGCCCCTAAGTGTTTGTTTTTTTTTAGGCTGGTTGTAAGATTTCTTGTCTGGCTTTTTTTTTTTTTTTTTTTTAAACCACGGTTGATTCAGTTCTCGTACTCTCAGCGTATAAAGTCTTGTGTTTTTCAGTGCAGTTTTTGTCCAGTGTTCATTTAAAAAAAAAAAAAAAGTGCATAATTTCTTCAGTAAGACTTCACTTTGGGCGCTAACATGAGCTGGCAGCCACTGCTCACATGAGTCATGACTTTCTGTTTGAGCTGGGCCACCTGCTCCCGCAGCAGGGAGGCCGTGTTCGACAGTCCGGCGTTGTCTGTTTTCAACACCTTCACCTTGTCCTCCAACCGGGCGATGCGCTCCAGCTTGCGCCTCCGACATTTGGAAGCTGCCAGCCGGTTCCTCAGCCGCTTGCGCTCCGCCTTGATCCGCTCCTGGTTCTCCATGTCGATAGGCGACATCGGCGGGGAGCCGGTGTCGCTGCTCTGCATGTCGGGCACCGTTTGGGGCTCCTCCTTCAAGCCCCCGAAGCGCTGCGAGTGGATGCCGGCTCCTGCGAGGGAGGGCTGGAAGTGGTGGGACCCGTGCGCCACTGCATGGGAATGCTGGTGATAATGGTTGTGCGGCAGGTAGCTGATGGTTGACTGATAACTGGTTCCAGAGGTTGTGCAGCCGCTCAGGTTCGTGTACTCCAGCGGTTCTGGCGGCATAGAGTGGGCGAACCCCGAGCCCGGAGCCGGACATGCGATCCCACCGGTGCCGATGGAGACGTTTGGAGGCGCCATCTGGTTCATCTTGTGCAGATCGTCCAGCGCTTTGACGAAGCCGTCAGCGAACACCTCCTGGTCCTCTGTGATGCCGCGGTTGTAGAGGTACTGTGCGGGGGTCGGTGTAGTGATGACCCCGGTGCTGCTCTGGATGATCAGCCGCTCGAGTTCCGGGGAGGCGAGCTTCAGGGAGCCCACGTCCGCGGTCCCTGCTGGGTAGAAATCACCGTCTCCGCGCAGGTGCTGTGTCTTGAAGCTCGAGTTCCGATATGAATCGGAGAAGTTCAAGTTCATATTCTGCTTTAGCAGCTTGTAGTCTGGCAGAGCTGCGCCTGGATGGCCATAAGCAGAGAGAAACGAGTCGTCATAAAAAGGCTGTTCCATTATTGTGGAAATATTGTGCTTTTTTTTTTTTTCTAAAGACAGTCAAATACAAGAGTGCGCTGCAAACGATGCTGCTGTGTCCGAAATGTGTCAATCTCCAGCGCAAAGTCCCGCTGTATTTATTAAAGCTACAAAAAACAGCAAAACTTCCAAAATATGGGAACTGTACTGTACCAAGTCGTCGGTTTGTACCTTTAGATGGATTCAAAGCGGAGTCCAGAGATTTACTCAGATGTTTTCATTCCTCTTCTTCTCTCTGTGTCTTAACTTCTCCTCAGTTTCCTTATTACTGGCAGTGGCAAGAGGCGCTTCTTTGCTTTTAAACGCCTCTCAAAAGGTGCCCGTTGATTGGCTGCTTCATCAGAGGTCCCGCCTTCGCGTTGTTTTATTGACGTTGTTGCCAGTAACGCAAGGCCATAAACATGACAAGGGGAAAACTCGCTCCAGGTAAACAGACGACTCTTAATTTAAATCCACATGTATTTATAAAAGTGATTTAGAATGTATTAAAATCAAAAAGTGGGCTGGAGAGCCTAGTAAATCCTTATGCGATCAACCTTTCTTAAAAAACCGGTTTCCCTCCGCTCCAAGGATATATAGTCTGGCGCTGACTCATGCCATCCAAACTGATACGGGTCGCTCCATATTTGGTTAACCCGAAGTACCAGTTCCTTCCTGCTTGCAGGAAGCCAATCCCATCCTGGACCGGTTCCAGCTGCTGACAGGGACGTGGGAGGAGGAGGAGCTACACCTGGCCTGGCTCTGTGTCTGCTTGTGACACCTTTCTGGAGAGGTGCCACTGTCTCTACATGCTCATCCAGGAGGAGTGAATGCTGCAATCACTGACTGGATGCAATCTTCTGGGTTTCCTTAGCTAGAAAAACTTTTTATCCAATTTGAATAAATAACTGAATCTGACTGCACTGTTCAATGGTTTGGATTAATTGGAATGTAAGTACCTGACTTTTGTGAAGTGCCTTGAGACGACATGTGTTGTGAATTGGTGCTATATAAATAAAACAAAAAATAAAATAAAAAAATAAACTGAATTGAGAAGATGTAGATCTGCCCTCTTCCAGCCAGAGGGCAAAGAGAGGATGTGTAACTGTCAAACATGCCCATAGGTGTCTGGCTAATGCTTGGGATATGTCAAATTATATCCTAATGTTAACAAAAAGCTCCCGTTGGATTAGGTTGCTGATACCTTCTTAGAAAAAACAAACAAGAAAAAAAAAAAAAAAAAAGAGCAGGTCTGTTTGCGGCTTATATGTGCGTTTTGGTTTATTATAGCTTGAAGCAATACTGTGTGAGCGTGAACACATGACTGAGCTACTTAGGTATTTGTGACGGAACACATATTTCCCAAATTGAACACCTGTGTGATAACATTTTTTTTTTTCTTACCTGTATGGTGATGACCTCTGAATCAGTCCCCAGAGGGCCACACACCCAGCTTTAGCCTTCCAATTATTCCAGCATTCAGGTCCCATTTTTGAGGGTGTATGCAGGTATAGATTTGGCTTTATTGTTTGATTTACTCGTGCGATCTCTCCTCGCCTTATCGGCCGTATATGAACAGACTGCTGGTGATGATTCAAGTTTTGGACCCAAATATGAAAGACACATGTCGTCTCAGGGCACTTCACAAAAGTCAGGTACATACATTCCAATTAATCCTAATCACTGAACAGTGTAGTCAGATTCAGTTATTTATATTAACTGTGGTGTACATGTAGCATGCTGCATGACAGTAACTGTAAAATCCCCTTAAGCAACATCAAATGTATTGAAAAAGATATATTGCATTTATTTTATTTTTTTACAAAATTGCTCAAGCTTGGTCAACAAATAAAAATCATATGTATTCAGCCCCACGTACTCCTATATCCCTAAAGAAATCCAGTCCAACCAATTAGCTTTTGAAAAATAACACTGCACCCTGAACACACCATCAACACGTGAAAAATGGTGATGGCTGCATTATGCTGTGGGATTTTTTCTGCAGGGAGAAAGGAGCTGGTCAGAGTTATTGGAAAGATGGAGAGAGCTAATACAGGGCAACTGCCCCGTCAAAACAAACATGTTCTAACAAAATTCTTAATATTAGAAATGTCTTCTAATCTATACTCGCAAAAAATGACCCCAGCAGTGAAAATGTGGCAGAAAATGCTTTAATTTTGTAAACCTTTTTGTATTTACTGCTCTCCTGTAAACTCATGTGTAAAAGTGTCCGTCTTTGTCTATATGTACAGTCATTAAATACAAATTCATCTAAATTCTGAGAGCCAGTATGAGTCACAATGTTGAAGAGGTTATAAAGAAAACAACAGAAGCTAAGAGTTACGGCTGTTATTCTCTTGTATGGGAGGAACTTCAGAAATACCTGATCCTGTACGTTTCTCATAATTCATCGCTCCAGCATTTGTTTCTGCCTCCCTCCCACAATTCGAAAATTCTAGATAAATGTTGTGAGATAACCGAAATGACATCGCTGTGGCATAATTGGGCTTGAATCAGATTTCAGCTAACACCTTAAGAGCCACACAGTGTTTTGTCACAGGCTGAGTAATAATATCTTACTGATTTTCATGTTAAAAATTGGATTTTTGACACTCCGGTGTCCATTTTAAGACTATGTTGTCATAATTAGTTGTCATGCAGCCCAAACACGTTTTTACACTCCCCTTCTACAGCAGGGTGACTATGACTTTGTTAAATATTGTCTAATCTATTGTCCTGGATTCAGTTGCCATAATGAATCTCATAACTCTTTGACTTTTCCACATTTTGTCTTGTTACAACTACACACTTCAACATATTTTATAGGTATTTCAAATTAAAATCACAAAATGATTTAACCCTCTTTACTCATATCCCCCTAAAAAAATCCATTTGCATTTGGCCACAAGGCATGCATCCATCTGTTGTATATACCAGTACTCACTTTTCCATGCAAGGTTGCGGGTAAACTGGTGCCTATCTCCAGCAGTCGTTGTGCAAGAGGCAGGGTACATGGCAACATGAAGAGAGACACATGACAAACAACCATGCACACAAACACACATCTCAGGGCAATTTAGAGACAATTCAATTAAGAATTATGTTTTTTGACTGTGGGAGGAAGCCAGAGTACGGAGAAAGTACCCACACATGCACAGGGAGAACATCCAAACTCCATGCAGAAAGACACCAAGCCAGGATTCAAACCCAGGACCTTCTTGCTGCCGTGTGCCACAGTGCAACCTACCACAAGGCACGTAGAGCTAGAAGACTTGTAACTTTACCTTCATGGACTATTTTGTGTTGGTCTCTCGCATAAAACCCTAATAAGATACATAAAAGTTTGTGGATTTAACAATGTCAAACTTTGAGTTGAAGGATTATAAATAGCTTTGCGAGGTAATGTTTTTTTTTTCTTGTTTTTTTGCAAGAATGTCTGATGCAACATCGGCCACAGCTTTCGGCATGCGTCACCTGCCTGTTGGGGCAGCAGTCACACAGCGGTCAGTTTGGGCCGAGCCCTCCCATTGAAACTTCGGTCAGATGCGCTGGTCTGGTTTTCCTGTCAGGGCAGACGAGCATCAGGGGAAACAGAAAAACAGAAGTTGTTTCAGGGAAACGGGCTGAAGTATCTGTCACTGGTCAGTTCCAGTTTCAGAGTGACCTCATCCGCTTAAAGGTCAACAAAGTCATGATCATTTTGAGGAATGTCTCATCGTGTTATAAATTATTAATTGTTTTTTTTCTCTTTAATTATTTGATAAGACATTTGAATACACGTGACTTCTTATCTGAGATCATACCAACACTGGGGCTCTAAACCATTTTTATTTCTGTTCACATGAGTATAATTATATACAACTATGGGCAGAAATTCAAAGAAACAGAATGCACACACCTCATACAAGCAATTCTGTCACTTTCTTTGAACATGGGTATGATTCACTTTGACAGATAACACCACGGAGAACAAAGCAGCAGTAAAATGAGAGAAAAAACCCTGTGAAAGTAGCAGTGTGTAGGTGCAATTAGCCACAGTGAACCCGACAGCGCCTGTGGCTAAGTCTTATAAAGACACTTTTTGTGTTCTTTACTGCCCATTAGCACATCGTAGTAGGACATAAAGGCTGCTGGCTGAGCCTGGAGGAAAGACTGAAGGCAGGTGAGCTGAGTGAGGCAGAAACCTGCAGCTGCACCTGGGAGGAAATTAGTGTTTTTATCACTTTTCTGCTAAATGAATGCAGCATTAAAGAAAAAAAAAAATCTGCAATGTGAACTTCATATCAGTACTGGTTCAATCATGAATCATACTTTCAATTATTTTATTTTTACTTAGAATTCAGCAATCGGCTCTCTGAATCTTCAAGAGACATCTACAAGCAGCTTGTTTGCCACATTGCTGACAGAAGATTTAAACTGGTTGTGAAGAGGACAACAAGGTCAAAACTTTCAATCGTGAAATACTCCGCACTACAACAGCTTCCATTGTAAACAAACAGTGCTGTGAAAAAGTGTTTCCCCCTATTAGATTTCTTCAGTTTTTACTTTTTGTGAAATTAGATATATTAGATGATCAAACAACAACATTTATTGACAGGCATAAATAATAGGGAATGCAAAATGCAGTTTTCAAATTGGAGAGCTGACTACAATTTCACTAGCCGCACCCAGGCCTGATTACTGCCTGACCGTAGAATCAAGAAATCACCTGAACAGAACCTGTCCGACAGCATGAAGTAGGCTAAAACATCTTGAAAAGAGACACACCAGAAGATATCTAGAGATGTTTAAGAGCTGATGAGAAACATCAATTAGTCTAAAAGTTTTAAAATCCATTTGTACGGTTTTAGGATTCCAGCAAACCACAGTGAGCGCTATTATCCACAAAGAAAGAAAACATGGAATGGTGGTGAACCTTCCAAGGAGTGGCCGGCCTAACAAAATTACTGCAAGATCGTATCAATCAAGAGGTCACAAAAGAACGCAGAACAACATCTAAGCCACTGCAGGCTTCACTTATCTTAATTAAAGTCAGTGATTTACAATGATAAAAAGACGGTAAAAACGGCATTCATGACTGAGCTCCGAGGTAAAAACCATCGCAGCCCAAAAAGAAGAAAGGCATGTTTCACATTTGCCAAAAATATTTTAATGATCTCCAAGATCTTTGAGAAAATAATCTGCGGATCAATTAGACAAAACTGGACAATTTTGGAAGCTGTGTGTCATGTTACATATGACATAAAACTACCATTTCAGAAAAACTACATTATACCAACAGTTAAACATGGGGTGGTCTGATGGTCTGTGGCTGCTTTACTTCTTCAGTTCCTGGATGATTTGCTGTGATTGATGGAACCATGAAGTTTGCAATCATCGAAAAAAACCTGCCCATCCCTGCCTTTTAGTTTGTGACCTTAAGCTCAGTTGGGTCATGCTGCAGAACAATGATCCGAAGCACACCAGCAAGTTGGCCTTTGAATATATAAAAAAAGACATGATGAAGGTTTTGTAGTGGTCTAGTCAAACTCTGGACTTAAATCTGTTTGAGATATTGTGGCGTCACCTTAAACAGGTCATTCATGCTTGAAAATCCTGCAGTGTGGCTGAATTAAACCCATTCTGCAAAGAAACGTGGGCAGCATTCCTTCACAGTTGTAAAGGCTTCATGGTGGATGTTGCTGCTAAGGGTTGCACAATGAAATTAAATCATCAATTGAACACCGTGTCTCGTATTTACTCAGGTTATCTTTGTCTGATATTAAAATTTGTTTGAAAAAAACAGCTGTGACATAAAAGTAACAACATCTGTAATGAGCCAAATACTTTTTCACAGCTTCAGAGGACGCTGTCTTCCTTTACCTTCTTTGCAAAACTTTTAGCAGAAAAGGACAAAACTGCAGAACGCCTGAGAGCTGCCGATGTTCATTTGGCCTTCATCACAACGTTAACTCGCTCCTCCTCTTCTAAAACACTTGTCGACTTTATTAAATGAACCAGAACTAATGTCTCTCCTGTGTCTTTGGCAAGGTCTTCAACGCTGGAAGCTCGATGACCTGGAAACGGCCTGTAGTTGTGGTGAGTCAGGTAGAGGGATGTTCGTCGGGGCAAAAAGATGGCCCTTCCCTGAAGGAGAAGACAGCTCATCACCTCATGCACCACGTTAAGTCCACTGTTAGTCCTTAAAGACTGTCGATTACATTAATGCTGAGCAGCAACCTTTAGAACATAAAGGGAACCTCATGTTCCCATCTTTCCCAACAGCCCCTTTTCCCTCTGCTTCCATTCCTTCATCGTTAGTTGGCTGCCTGTGGGAATTGAACCGCCTTGTGCATCTAATCGTTTTAATGAAGACATCTTCTAATCAGTGCATTCTCTGTCTGTAGCTCGCAGATAGTGCCAAACAGCCTCTTAGCGACGAGAGACCTTTAGCACAAGACATGATGACTGCTGAGGCCAAATGAGCATGGCAGGAAAAGACAGTCGAACCAAGCTGTCCCCTCAGGCTGACGTAACGCATATGGAGCTGTCCTTCCCACTTCCCCTCCATCCACACAGATGCTTTATCTCCTTGCAACTCTGCCAGTCTGTAATAAAGAAAAAAAATGGTGAGAAGTAGGGCAATTAACGCTTATCTGATTTTACATGCTCATTTATTTTATTAGTAGAGTTGGCTGTTTTGTCAGCCGCTTTGTTTTGAGTGAAGAACAAAACGATGTTCGTGATGGTGCTAATTGAAAGATTATGTAAGCCAGCACACAAATGAAGTTATGTCAGAAACATGAAACATTGACCAAATTGTATGACAATCGTAAAGGTTTGATGCATTTGATACGAAACCCCATTTACCAGCATTAGAATGGCTGCTCAGAAGAAATTCATACTCTTCTGAAGATTATAAATCCCCAACTTCCTGTTTGAATATGAGACCAACAGCAGTCAATCTTTAATGTGTCTGTTAACAAAGCATGCCTGATGGAGTAAGCAAAGCTGTTGGTGCTTCAGATCAAAATATACTTAAGGCAAACATTGCCTTGCAAAAGTATTTGTTTCTCTTGAGCTTTTTCCTTTAGTTACAGCCAAAAACGTCATGTGATAGCTCAGTACAATTAATTTGTTTTTACAAATAAAAAGCAGAAACTGATACATGCGTATGTATCCAGCCTCCTTTCTTCTGATACACTAAAAACAACCTTTAGAAAAATAATGCAGCACATCACCCTGAAACACCATTTCCTGTGTGAAAAAATGGTGGTGGCAAAATCATGCTGTGGGGTCTTATTTCAGAGGTGTTCAAAGTTGACGGGAAGATACATGGTGGTAAATACAGGGCAATACTGGAAGAAAACCAGTTGGAAACTGCAAAGGACTGGGTTGGAAATCCACCTTCTAGTTGAACAACGTCCCAAAACACCCAGAGCTACATGGAATGGTTTAGATCAAAACATTTAGATCAAAACCTGTTCAAGTCCTAAAAAGTCAAAGTCAAATCTAAACAATAATCTGAGTAAGATTTAAAAATGAAAGTTTGAAGATGCTCCCCATCCAGTCTAACTGAGCTTGAGCTATTTTGCTCCGGATTTGAAACATACTTCAAACGACGTCTAGCTATAACTGCAGCAAAATGTGGTTCTGACTCAGGGGGACTGAATAACACCCAAACCAAACATTCAGATTTTTATTTGTAATTTTCCAAAACCATGTCTTATTTTCCTTCCAGGTCACAATTCTGTGCTACTTTAAGTCGCTCTATCCCATAGAATCCCTGTAAAATACAGGTCCTTCTCAAAAAATTAGCATATTGTGATAAAGTTCATTATTTTCTATAATGTAATGATAAAAATGTAATATTCATATATTTTAGATTCATTGCACACTAACTGAAATATTTCAGGTCTTTTATTGTCTTAATACGGATGATTTTGGCATACAGCTCATGAAAACCCAAAATTCCTATCTCACAAAATTAGCATATTTCATCCGACCAATAAAAGAAAAGTGTTTTTAATACAAAAAACGTCAACCTTCAAATAATCATGTACAGTTATGCACTCAATACTTGGTCGGGAATCCTTTTGCAGAAATGACTGCTTCAATGCGGCGTGGCATGGAGGCAATCAGCCTGTGGCACTGCTGAGGTCTTATTGAGGCCCAGGATGCTTCGATAGCTGCCTTTAGCTCATCCAGAGTGTTGGGTCTTGAGTCTCTCAACGTTCTCTTCACAATATCCCACAGATTCTCTATGGGGTTCAGGTCAGGAGAGTTGGCAGGCCAATTGAGCACAGGGATACCATGGTCAGTAAACCATTTACCAGTGGTTTTGGCACTGTGAGCAGGTGCCAGGTCGTGCTGAAAAATGACATCTTCATCTCCATAAAGCTTTTCAGCAGATGGAAGCATGAAGTGCTCCAAAATCTCCTGATAGCTAGCTGCATTGACCCTGCCCTTGATAAAACACAGTGGACCAACACCAGCAGCTGACACGGCACCCCAGACCATCACTGACTGTGGGTACTTGACACTGGACTTCTGGCATTTTGGCATTTCCTTCTCCCCAGTCTTCCTCCAGACTCTGGCACCTTGATTTCTGAATGACATGCAGAATTTGCTTTCATCCGGAAAAAAGTACTTTGGACCACTGAGCAACAGTCCAGTGCTGCTTCTCTGTAGCCCAGGTCAGGCGCTTCTGTCGCTGTTTCTGGTTCAAAAGTGGCTTGACCTGGGGAATGCGGCACCTGTAGCCCATTTCCTGCACACGCCTGTGCACGGTGGCTCTGGATGTTTCTACTCCAGACTCAGTCCACTGCTTCCGCAGGTCCCCCAAGGTCTGGAATCGGCCCTTCTCCACAATCTTCCTCAGGGTCCGGTCACCTCTTCTCGTTGTGCAGCGTTTTCTGCCACACTTTTTCCTTCCCACAGACTTCCCACTGAGGTGTCTTGATACAGCACTCTGGGAACAGCCTATTTGTTCAGAAATTTCTTTCTGTGTCTTACCCTCTTGCTTGAGGGTGTCAATAGTGGCCTTCTGGACAGCAGTCAGGTCGGCAGTCTTACCCATGATTGGGGTTTTGAGTGATGAACCAGGCTGGGAGTTTTAAAGGCCTCAGGAATCTTTTGCAGGTGTTTAGAGTTAACTCGTTGATTCAGATGATTAGGTTCATAGCTCGTTTAGAGACCCTTTTAATGATATGCTAATTTTGTGAGATAGAAATTTTGGGTTTTCATGAGCTGTATGCTAAAATCATCCGTATTAAGACAATAAAAGACCTGAAATATTTCAGTTAGTGTGCAATGAATCTAAAATATATGAATGTTAAATTTTCATCATGACATTATGGAAAATAATGAACTTTATCACAATATGCTAATTTTTTGAGAAGGACCTGTACACTGACGTTTTGCTTGTAATAAAACAAAAAGTAAAAAAAGTTTAATCCTTTCAGAAGACACTGTTTAGTTAATGCTAACCTATTTCTTCAACAATTTAAACCAAACAAGCAAAAGTTTATATAATAATTCATCTGGACAAAAATACCCTTATTGCATAAAACTGTTGAGGTAGGTGTGTCCGTTCCTGTTCTAGCTTCTGTGGAAAGTCTGAGGACAGCTGCAGGAACTGTTGTGCTCTTATCTTCTGCTTTTTCTGTAGTGTAATATTTGGTTCCAGGATTTAATATAATCCATTCTTCCATCTGCCAGTGAAATGAACTTCAAGCCACTCCCTGCCACACAGGCCTAGGACCTGATCAATCAACCCACAGGGAACATCAGATGTTCTTGGCAATCTTTTCATGACATTTGAAATTTTTCCACTTTGCACAAAGCTGCATGAAAGCATGTCACAATTTGTTTCATGATCTTTTCCAGCTTATTGAATTGCTGTGGTGTAGGCTTGTGAACATCAGCTGATATGAGCCCATCACTCAATGGTTTGGAAAATCATCTGACCTCTGAAACCCTTGTGCTCCTTTACTTTTTCATACAAAACCCAAAAAGTTACACAAAGTTTTTGCTATTGTCTTAAAAATCTTTTGAAAACATGATTTTGGAGATGAGATAAATTTTTACAAAAACTTAACCTTAGTTAAAACATATTGCTCATGTAGTCATGAGTATTGACAGCTTCTGACAAAATGGGAGGAAGAAATTTTACTTTAGTGGTCAGGATGAGTAAGTAACTATGATCCCGACTTAAACAAAATAGTTTAAAAAATAAGTGACGTTACAAATTCCTGCAAACACACCTATGGGTAGAAACAGAGGTCATTCTCACATAAATAAAGTAAATGTAATGTATCTTTTTTTATGCTACTCCTTCAGTCACAGATCACACACGGTTCAGAACCAGGGAGCGAAGCAGCTGCTATCCCCGAGCTGCGGACGTTTGAATCCCATATCTGACACCGGCCAAGAGTTCCTCTTTGTGTGAAATTTGGAGAAGTGAATGTAAGGTGGCAGGAGGCCAACGTGTGGAGGATGTGGGTCCACCACATTTTCATTTCCTCAGCGAGTTGCTCTAATGGGCCAGCTGCGGTGTCAGTGAGGCAACAGCAGGATTGAGAAGTTTCAGGAATACACAACAGTTGGATGTGTGAGGATTCACAGACCTGACTGCATGCTGTCAGGTCCATGAACCCATTCTTCACTGAGCATGCACCAGTAAAGAGACTAGCTGATAATCAATAAGATGTAACTGTTTTATGCTGTTTTTAGGCCAGATTTACTCTTTATTATACTCATGCAATCAGAGAAACAGTCCATATGTTTTCAACCACTCAACAACTTTACACAGTGGGTTTTTAGCAGTTAGTATTATTTTCAGTTTAATGCTACATAATTCACATTTAACTAATTAAATGTCACTTACATCACGACTCTGGCACTAACCCTTTTATCTGTTTTGCAGATGACCACATGCATGTTAAGATGCACAGCCAAGCACCAACCTAAAGCTAGTTTTGGGGTGTGGTTCTGTGGAGAGGTTACTAACAGTCGGTCTCTTACCTGCATCTTATACAGCAACTTATACATCCAATGTTTGTAAAATCAGTTTATGGGGGTCAATTATACTCCAGGTGCTGCCTTTTTTTAAGCAACCAAGGACTTAAAAAATTCTCATGTTATGACATGTTTATACTTTATATTTGTTTATAATATGCATATTTTGATATTTGTATTACATTTCATTTCATTTGATTTATTATTATTATTATCAATTCAGATTAGTTATGTAAGAAACTAATTAGGTATGTAAGATGTTACATTTCTTAGTACAGGTTCTTGTAGCACACAAAAAACAATACGTTTTTTTTTTCTCATTTTTAAATAACTCTTTCTGGCCTTGAAGACATCTTTTTATAAAAAATGGGCCACAGGTGGAAAAACTGTCCTTACTATATTGTTTATCCAAAAGGGGTGACTTTGGCTCAGTGGGAGTTTCAGTTCTCTTATAGTCTGAAAGTTGTTGGTTCAATCCCAGCTCCTCCTGTCACATGTTGATGTGCTGCTGGGAAGGCACTTAACCCCAAGTTGCCCACCAATCTGCATGTGAGTGTGATTGGGTGGATTTGGCCCTGGTGTAAAGCACTTTGAGTGGTCAGTGTGACTGGAAAGGCTTCATAAATTCAGCCCATTTACCATTTGAAAACAATCCTGAAGTTTCTCTGAACAATTTAAGCGGTTAAATTGTAATCTTTTTCTTTATTGCACGCAAAAATAGAACACTGAATAAAAGTTTCATTCATACAGGTTCTAAGCGGAGGGACTTGGCTGACATTATTGAACTAAATAAAGCATTTGTAACAAAATGTCCTTATACATATCTGCGATGCTTTTAATGCTTGTGGTTTCCATTATTATTCAGCACAATTACAGCGAAGCAGGTATGTAGATGCCAAGCTGGATAACATTAAACTTTAAACACAAAAGTATTTCTGTGCATTTGAACTCCTCATTTTCTGTTCACCATTTCTTCCTCCTGCTTGGCATGTCTGCAGATTTCCCCCACAAAACTCACCGTTCCCGAAAGACAAATACACAAATCCCACGTTAATGTGCTGGAGCTGTGAGAAAGTGAGCCCCATTCACATGAGGTCAAATCGAAACATTAATCACAGTAGCTGGTAAATGACTAGGCTTGTTTACTCCTGAGATGTTAGATGAGAACCTGTGGTATTGGTTTGAGGTTAAAGCCTCACTTCAGCCTACACAATTTCCCAGCAAGTAATTTGAATGAGAAACGGTAGCTATGTTTATCTTACAGTGCAGGGAGGTGAGAGTTATTGTTAGACATGCTCCTGATATAGAAAATAGAGGGGAAAAAAAACACGAAATCTCAAATCATGTAGTAAGGATTTCAAACCTGAGCAACACATCCAGGAATTAAAGAATAGAAATATTGAGGAAGCAGTCTGTCTCTCTTTACTACTGGAAACCTGAAATACAGTATTCAAGCACCAGTACAATAGATTATGGGATCCAATCCACACACACAGTGCTGTTCAACAGTAATTGTTAATACTCATCAGATCACACTCATCTGTAAACTTAACTTTGGTCTCAACCAAACACACCTAAAGTTTAAAGTCACGCACAGTAGAAATGTATTTTATTATTAGCCTTTTTACCATTCATGAAAACCATGTCATTTGAGAGCATTGCAATAGTGGTGAAAATCATTTGAGCTGATAGACTGAAATTCTGCACATTTTCATGGAGGCAGCAACAGTTTCTGCTTTCAAAGTGGGAGGTTTCTTTTCTGACTACAGCTCTTTGGTTTTGCACATGGTATGGGAGACTGCTTGCAAAGCAGCAAAAAGATTCCAATACGCAGCATTGAGGTGAAGGACCTAACCCTAAAAACACAAAAGAAAAAAAAAAAGAAAGGTGTGATGGAAAGAGACATGGGAAGTCCCGCACGCAGGAAAACAGGCATATTAAAGCTCGAACAGTGACGTTGATTTGGCAAAGCAGGTGTTAAACACAATAGCAAAAGCACAAGGGGTAGAAAAAGAGTACAGAGTGTCAGGCAGTGATGATGAAGCAGAGTGAGACTCCAGTGTGGCCCTGAAGTAATCCCATGCGCAGAAGAAGACGTGACACATGCAGCACGCTGTGTTTACACAGAGACGCTGCACATGTCAGGTCTGAAGTTGGTGGGCATTTAAAACCGACAAGACTGGCTAGATTCATCAATGCTGAAATGTTTGCTTTGAAGGAAACGGACTTTAGCCACAGAAAGTAGCACCTTGATGATATTAGCTTGTAGTGTTGTACCGGACAGAGTGTGTCACTTCATTTCTATTGTCTAGTTTTGGTCTGTTAAAGGTTGTCAATGTAGATTGTGGGACATATCATGCAAAATCAACTTTTATCGACTGATTTTGCTGTGTACTTGGACTCTGTAGGAGTGCAGAAAAGTTGAATTTAGTCTCTCCAGCTGCTGTATTGATATCTTTATATTCTGTTTGTGTCATATTATTCAATTTGTTCAGTTTTCTCTATTCTCTATTACATTTTTTGAACTATTATGTCACAGTATTTGCTGCTGAACTACTAAACAAGGTTATGGACTTCCAGCTAACCAATTTTGCGTATTCTGCATTTTTATTTCCCGCTTCTCTCGCTTGTAGTCTAAGCTCAGGTATGCCTAAGCTGCAAGTAGATTAGTCTAAATGCTTAGTTGTTGGGTGTATCAACCCACACAATTCATCACATCTTCCCCTAGCATCACAACCTCTTCGAAGTGGCTGGTTAGATTTTATTTTTCATGAAAATGTTCCCAGATCAGTGAAGAAATTCCTCTTCATCTGCATGAGGCACTTCAAGAACTGTTCAGCAAGCTCTGCCAGTATCAAGAAGGATTTGCCGAAAGGCTTCATCTGATTAAAGGGTCAGTTCCTGCTGTTTGTGGAAATGACGGACACAGCAAAGCAGTAAGCTGCAAATAATGCTAAAATGACACCAAACTTTATTTTAGACATGAATTTATTGTGTTGATATGACATCCTGGCCATTGTTTTGATAGCAGTAGCATTGTGCCTTCTGCTTATGTTGTGCAGCTTTTAACTGTACTGCGTGTTTTGAATATTTTTATCACTTAAATAGTGTTGCATTGTTTTTGCCATTTTTGTCTTGTTTCTGCACTGCTAGATAATTGTTCTGTTATAAAACTACAAAAATGGCCGAACGGGGTGGAGTGGAACAAGTAAAAGAGGAGGATGTGGAGCTACAATAACAAGGAGTTCAGACCAAAGCTTTGCAGTTCCAAAAAAGCTAAAAAGCTAAAAATGAATACATATAAAACTTTTCATGAAAGGTTTATTAGTGGTTCTAAAAATGCTTATAACATTTTATACTAATTATTATCAGTTCTACGATATTATTCCCCACTTCTTAACCTACCATTACAATTACATGCAGATGTGCAATTATGTAAATAAGGCAATGAGATCATTAAGCGACTTCAAGCTGCTTTCCTTACTAGGGAAAACCTGTGAATAAAGCAGTTGTCACACCATTTGCCTTAGCTTTTATCCTTCATTGTCTACATTTGACAGTCAGTTTATCACATTTAAAAGCTGGATGCAATGCGACGTGACCGTTCAGGGTGAGGTAGCTGTGAAAAACATCAGATACATCTCCGATTTAGGACCCCGTATGAATGTGACCTTGGTCTGACTTGGAAAAGAAAGTAGGCATGTGCTTATCAGACTCTCATAAAACATCAGATATGCAGCACCAAAGTTGGATTGGAGCTACTTTTGCCTGAAGTGTGAACGTAGCATTAGATTGTCACATGATTAACTGCTGTTAATCAGCAAAAAATAAATATAAAACAGCAAAGATCAGGTTCTGATTAAGTTTCAGCCTGAAATTCATCATATTCTTCAGATTTACTGAGTTATTCAGAACACAGGCCTCCAACTCTGTCCATAGATTCCTGTAACCTTTAGATGGATCTCTGGTTTAGCCCCTCTTACTCTGGTGATTAGCTCATTAGCAGAGCTCTATAGGATTTGACTGGATGCTAAGGGGGGCAATGAAACTCCTTGATTCAGGTGTGTAGGACCAGGTACACATTTAACTTTGCAGGACATCGGCTTTAAAGGAGTTTGAGACCCTTGATTCAGAACAATATCCTTGCCTTGACACGCAAATAATATCATGCTTCCGTCACAGAGTAGCGCACTGATTGACAAGTAACAAGCCAGAATCCAGATTCCTGAGGATATAAAAATCAGCTAGGCCTTGTGACAAAGAGGTATAATGACAATCTAAGGAAATAAACAGTTGAACGATGGGAAAACGCAGACAGAGTGATGACTAATCCTAATATGGTGGGGCCAAAGCAGTGGAAAAATAAGCTCAACTCCAAGCATTTCTTGAGCAGAGCAAAAACAGGAAACAACAGAAAGCAAGGATGCCAGGAAAACACATCAGAAAACATCCATCCATCTTCAACACCAGCTTAATTCACAGGAAGTCAAGTCGTTGGTCAGTTCATCCCTTTAACTTATCAGTTTATATCAGTTTACTTTTCTTTGTAGTCAAGTATTGTCATAAATTATGGAGATAAACAGCCTCAGAAAAACAACCTAATTGATTTTTTTTTTTATGTTGTCTTCCTCGTTTGAGCTCGATGACTCTTATAAACATTAAAGATCATGATGCTGATCAAGCTGATTGACACAAAATAACTTACAGGAGTCGCATAACCACTTTTCCTTACAGGTAGAGTAGTTAGTATAACTAGTCTAACCATCCATTCATCCATCCATCCAAACCATATAGAAAGTTCCTGTAACTGATCGATTGTGAGAGTGGGCACAAAATGTCCTGCTGGTGGGTAGGAACTTACTCTTGGTTGGTACAAAAAACATTCTACTGCAGTCAACGCTTCATATGGTAACCAAAGAAGTTGGGTACAAAATGACCTCAACTATGGAATGGCCAGCGTCCAGCTTCCCTATCCATGCTGTAGAAAGGCATTCCAACAGCATGATCCTGCCACTGCCATGTTTCACCCTGGGGAGGGTGTGTTCAGGATGATGTGCAGTAACTGTTTTCTGCCAAACATACTGATTTGAATGTAGGTCAAAATGTTTATCTTTGATCATTTATTTTCATCTAACCAGAGCACCGGAAAGTGCAACCATCTTTATGTCTAATGGTAAACAGTGTATGGGACTGTTGAATTTCTTCCAAAAATGGTTTTCTTTTTGCTACTATTCCAAGGTAAGATTTCTGGAGCGCACAACTAAGGCTATTTCAACACAACAGGTCTTGATACTCAAATCTGATTTTTTGCAGATTTGTTTGCATGGTGGTTCACACCACTATTTAATTGAGACTGCCATGAAACCTCAGTCTAAACAGTTCACAACCCTAAAGCAACATCATATAGCAGCACACTATTTAAAAATAGATGTGTCTGTGCATAATGTTTTAACTTGTTGAGCGATGCAAGCTGACAATATTAGGACCACATCATAAAATGAAGGAAGGTTAGAACCACTAGAGCACAACATTTACAATAGCCTTTTGTGGAGCAGTGACTGCTACCTCATACCTCGTAGGTGGAGCTAAGACAGTAATGTAAAGGTCGGGTGAAATGCGACATGATGATTCAGACTGCGGACACTTTGAAAACCTGTCCCATATCCCACAAAGAGGCAACGTTTTGGATTTTTCTGGAGCTGAAAAAAATAAGGTCATTCAGACTACCATGTAAAAGTCAGATATGGACAACCTTTGCCTGCTGTGTGAACATACAGGTCCTTCTCAAAATATTAGCATATTGTGATAAAGTTCATTATTTTCCATAATGTCATGATGAAAATTTAACATTCATATATTTTAGATTCATTGCACACTAACTGAAATATTTCAGGTCTTTTATTGTCTTAATACGGATGATTGTGGCATACAGCTCATGAAAACCCAAAATTCCTATCTCACAAAATTAGCATATTTCATCCGACCAATAAAAGAAAAGTGTTTTTAATACAAAAAACTGTCAACCTTCAAATAATCATGTACAGTTATGCACTCAATACTTGGTCGGGAATCCTTTGCAGAAATGACTGCTTCAATGCGGCGTGGCATGGAGGCAATCAGCCTGTGGCACTGCTGAGGTCTTATGGAGGCCCAGGATGCTTCGATAGCGGCCTTTAGCTCATCCAGAGTGTTGGGTCTTGAGTCTCTCAACGTTCTC
This sequence comes from Girardinichthys multiradiatus, assembly GCF_021462225.1. Taxonomy (NCBI): domain Eukaryota; kingdom Metazoa; phylum Chordata; class Actinopteri; order Cyprinodontiformes; family Goodeidae; genus Girardinichthys; species Girardinichthys multiradiatus. The sequence goes on along the minus strand of NC_061798.1, from coordinate 26,843,579 downwards.
TTCACAATATCCCACAGATTCTCTATGGGGTTCAGGTCAGGAGAGTTGGCAGGCCAATTGAGCACAGTGATACCATAGTCAGTAAACCATTTACCAGTGGTTTTGGCACTGTGAGCAGGTGCCAGGTCGTGCTGAAAAATGACATCTTCATCTCCATAAAGCTTTTCAGCAGATGGAAGCATGAAGTGCTCCAAAATCTCCTGATAGCTAGCTGCATTGACCCTGCCCTTGATAAAACACAGTGGACCAACACCAGCAGCTGACACGGCACCCCAGACCATCACTGACTGTGGGTACTTGACACTGGACTTCTGGCATTTTGGCATTTCCTTCTCCCCAGTCTTCCTCCAGACTCTGGCACCTTGATTTCCGAATGACATGCAGAATTTGCTTTCATCCGAAAAAAGTACTTTGGACCACTGAGCAACAGTCCAGTGCAGCTTCTCTGTAGCCCAGGTCTGGGGAATGCGGCACCTGTAGCCCATTTCCTGCACACGCCTGTGCACGGTGGCTCTGGATGTTTCTACTCCAAACTCAGTCCACTGCTTCCGCAGGTCCCCCAAGGTCTGGAATTGGCCCTTCTCCAAAATCTTCCTCAGGGTCCGGTCACCTCTTCTCGTTGTGCAGCGTTTTCTGCCACACTTTTTCCTTCCCACAGACTTCCCACTGAGGTGCCTTGATACAGCACTCTGGGAACAGCCTATTCGTTCAGAAATTTCTTTCTGTGTCTTACCCTCTTGCTTGAGGGTGTCAATAGTGGCCTTCTGGACAGCAGTCAGGTCGGCAGTCTTACCCATGATTGGGGTTTTGAGTGATGAACCAGGATGGGAGTTTTAAAGGCCCAGGAATCTTTTGCAGGTGTTTAGAGTTAACTCGTTGATTCAGATGATTAGGTTCATAGCTCGTTTAGAGACCCTTTTAATGATATGCTAATTTTGTGAGATAGGAATTTTGGGTTTTCATGAGCTGTATGCCAAAATCATCCGTATTAAGACAATAAAAGACCTGAAATATTTCAGTTAGTGTGCAATGAATCTAAAATATATGAATGTTAAATTTTCATCATGACATTATAGAAAATAATGAACTTTATCACAATATGCTAATATTTTGAGAAGGACCTGTAGAGTAACAGCTGACCTTACAGTGGATTTTCCCACCCGAGCTGTGAATTTCTGCAGCTCCTCTCTAGTTACCATGGAATTGTTGGCTGATTCTCTGATTAATGCTCTACTTGAACCATGTCTTGGTAGATTTGCATTTGTGCAATACTGTTTCCATTTTGGACTGATGGATGAACAGTGCTCCCTGAGATGTTTCAAGAACCATAATCCTTGGTCTTCATGATGCTGTTTGTTCACTAATATTCTCTAACAAGCCTCTGAGGCCTTCACAGGACAGCTGGATTTATTGTAAGATGAAATTATATACAGAGAGACTATTTCCAGTCCAAGTTCCAATGGACTTTATTTAGGGTTATCAGAGTAAGCGGGGGAAGCACGGCACATTTTTTGACTTTTTTGTGAAACGTTTAACAAAATGTGAAATATTTCCAGAGGACTCCCCCTTTTGTGAAGATAAATCACTGGCTGGAACGGTTTTGTAGGAAGACAACACTAGTGGCATCACTGCAAACACACTCAGGAAAAACACCCACCGATGTACTATGAACCTTTGCATCTACTGACCTTGGTAGTCCCACTGCTACTAACTTATGTTGTTTTACCTATCAAGGTGGCAAAAAAATACAAACCTCATGCCACTGCGCTGGCTAACACTTTTACCCTTCAAAAAAAAATGAAATCACTTTGACTTGCATTTAGGCATGCAGGTTGCATCTCATGCAGCACAGTGCGTACTTTATGGGAAATGTTTACCAAGAGGCGCAGAACAGTTACAGGGAAAGGACAGTGTTTCTAATTGTGTGGTTACTGGCGAGATCAGTGGTGCAAGTCTGGTGAAACTGTGTGTGGGCATGCAAGGCGCAATCCGACGCTCTCACTGTCACTGGTGAACACCGAGACTCAGCATTTCTTCTCTTTAAAGCTTCCTGGAAATAAACGACAGAGGCTATGCAGTTGCCACGACATGGCCTCCTTTATCACCTCGAGGGAGACAGAGAAAGTGCATGTTGGGTGAAACACGAACAAACAGGGGGGAGGTATTTCCACGCTTCAATATCTAACGCGGGAATTTTTCAAAATTAGTTTGCCACCCACGGGTTGGTCACACTGTACTAAAAAACAGCTTATTGATAACATCTGCACAACACTAATAAAAATGTGAATATGTTAATAAAGCATATAGGCTTGAATCTACAGATCTATTTATCACATAATCTAATTCCTTCCAGTGAAAGGGATCACAGTTATAATACATGCTTAGTTCATTCTCTCATTAGTCATCTAAGTCCTTCAAAATTTCATTTGCACCGTCACTTGGCTCAGTGTTTACTGTCTCACAGACCCAAAGAGATGACTCCAGTGAGTGAAGCCCACTTCTATTTTATTTACCAGAAGTGGTTCACCAGACTGGGTTTTCACACACACACACACACACACACATACACACACACACACACACATTCTGACATGAACCTTCCTGTCAAAGTTGATTTCATTCTAAGAAAGCTGAGCGTGTGAGCAAAATAGAGGTCAGAGGTCAAAGGTTATCGCTTTTTTATGTTTACATAAATATATAGTTCTGCTTTTATTGAACGCCACCAACTGAATCTCTAAATGAGAAATAATCTGCACCTGCTTGAACGCAAATATCAAAAAGCGAAGGTGGATGTTTCGGTCTTCGGCCTGCTCAATCATTTACTGTATTTATATGTGTTTCTTTGTGATAATTTGTTTATTCTTGGATCTTTTTATCTGAAATCTTTCTCATGTTTCAGTCAGCATCATAGTATAGCTATGAATCATTTTTGTCATAGCAACATGCAAAGGTGCTTGTACAGGCTGCATATTGTGCAAAAGGTAGAAGAAGGTCCATTCTATAGATACCAATTTGCTAAATTAACAAAATAAAGCATGGTTATGTTACGTGCTGAGGAATTGAGGTCAAATGGACAAAGTTATGTGATGTTTTAGTCAGTTATTATGTTAAAGTGCCCAAAGCGGTGTTTCCCATTTGGTTCCTTCCAGCTGCAGAAAGGGCGGTCTGGCAGCTTTATTATTTTCTAAGAACTGTTATGTGAAATTCAGAGTAAATGTTTACAAGTCTCAGGTTTTCTTTTTAATAGATGAACATCAAAAGGAGATGCCTGATTCAAACATTGGGTTCACATTTGCAAAGAGAAAGACAGACATCATATCAAAATATATAATTAAAAAAACAAATAAGTAAAATAAATAAGAAAATGTTCTTTGTAGCCGTCCATGTGTTGTGTTAGCTTCTCAGGCAGATGACCTATTTGTGTAACTAGTTTAATTAATTCAATCCGCATTTTCTGGTGGTCTGGTTACTTTGCTTTTCTTTCTTCACCCTATAACAAAATGGTATACACATTTATAACCAGGTTATAGTTTTACTCTGTATAGTGACTCTCTCTCACCATCTTCAGCCAGCATCTTCACAAGGTCTTTTGCTTCTGTTTGGGGGTTGTCTCCTTCCAGATGTTGTTATTTAATGTATTAAAAACTTGCAAATCCAGGACATCATCATTTGGGCTTTTGCAAATTGTTTGAAGTCATAGTCAACCTAGTGTCTATAAACATCTGAAACACATTTTAAAGAATCGTATTTAGCATTTAGCAAATATAGATAATTTAGGTTATTCTATCTAACATTTAGTTTCAGACGTTTGCATATAATTTCAGCATTTTTGAATGACACACAATGAGTGTCTAGAGTATTGCCCTCCAGCTTAAATCCTCTTTAATGTCTGCAGCATGTGTGTTTAATGTTTTTTTTTATATTATTTTTTAGCAAATTATTGTCCAGTAAGTTTTCTTTCCACTATTTGTTTCTGTTCCTTAACCCTTAAATGAGCAACTGGAAAACAAAAGTGCATGGTGATAAAAAATCAAATGTTATCCTTAAAATAAATAAGTAAAGGCTGTGTTTTGTACTTTTTTCTATTTAAGTGTGTGGACCTCCTTTTGGTGTTATAGACACAGATAAAATGATGTGGGTGAGAATATCTTTCTTGTAATTTATTGTCATGTTACTGTCATATTTCTGTGTACGCTGGTATCAGATAAATGTTCTAAATAAGGAACTAAATTAGGAACAAGTTATTGCTATAAAGTACAGGTAAACACTACTTATAGGAGAGTTTCTCCATCTGATCTGAAACTGAACTCTTATACAGGCTGTAGCTTTTATGTCTACATGAAACACATTCAACAAACACATATACCCCCTCATCATCACAAAGAAGCATCCAAAAGCCCTAAAAAATGGTTGTTATGCACACACGGTGACCCAAAGATGCCAATATCTGAAGTGGTTCTCTAAGGCGATGACCTTTTACCTCCCTTACCCTCCTGCTCTTTGTGTGTGGTAACATAACCAACATGAGTCTTTCTCCAGAGTTGTTTGTTGCTGCTCTAGTTGTTTTAAGCTTTATGATTACTATTCTGATTAGATATTCACATGTCATGATTTGAGGGTGTTTTGGGTTTTTGTTTGGCTTTTATTTATTCTATTTTCCAGTTTGTGTTTGGATCTTGCTTCTGTTTGTTATTTTCCTGGTTGTGCTTTAGTTTGTTTTCTAGTTTATGTTCTGTACATTATGCTTTCTTCCGATTAGTTTATATCATTTGATTTCTGTTTTGCCCAGTCACGTTTTTGTCTCCCTGCCTCTGTCAGCCATAGTAATTATCCTCATTTGGTCCACCTGCACTTAGTAATCAGTCGCCTGGTTTCACCTGCACCAGATACTTTATATTCCCTGTCTTGTTGTTCAATCCTCACGAAACATTGTCAATTCCTTCGTTCATGCCAAGCCTGTTCTGTCTATGGTTATATCAAGTCTGTTCGGTCTCTGTTTTCTTCAACCTCCTGCCTGCCAGCCTGTTTTCTTTTTAATAATTAAATCTTTTATTCATCACACTACGCTGCCTCCTGCTCGTCTGCATTCTGGGGTCCACTTCCAAGACCAAACTTGACACACGTTTAGGTGAATAGCTGTTTTCTTTTCAACATAAATCTGCTTTGCTTGAATAGCATGTTCTCTTGTCTTTCCCCATTTTGAAAAGTGGCTCATAGAAATGGGCCTCTGCGTCACATCATACTTGCACCCCAGTTAAACAGAAAAACATGGATTAATAATTACCTTAAATGTTTAAGTCCTTCAACCTGGGTGTGGCAGAGGCACAGGGGTAAAGCCTACGACCCATGTATGGAGGCTACAGACCTCAACGCAGCTTTTGTTGTATATTTTACGGTCCATCATGCAGTTTATGCATAGTATAGATATGTAAGATAAAATTTCAGAATGAATTAGCAGATGCAGCCCCTTTGTCATGCACAGTCAAATCACTAATCACTAATTTGTGCCAAAATGTTTCAGTGCTGTTTCATCAGTTTGGTCTTTGGCTCTTGAGCAAATAACTTGCAATATATCACCACAAATTGTCCTTAGCAGGAAAATGTGCACTGATAGATGAAAACAAAAGCATACTAAAGGATTTGGAAGGGCTCTGGGCATTTCTGTCTTTCATTGAGGGCGTTAACATGGCGACACGGATTGAGCTTGTGGATACTGCTCAAATATTACTGTTGAGTAAATAACTCTGTGTGTTCGTTGATGTGAGACATACCACAAATAAATGGAGGTCAGGATTTGGTTGTACGACAACCGCCTCTCCGTTCAGCCCATTACACGACAACTCGAAGAGAAGGCGATGATTCATACAGTTTATACATGTCTTATACAATAGATAGCACGTGACAAAATTAAATAATTGGTTCAAAAGTTAATGGGTGGACTCTGTGGGTGAGGCTGATTGGTCATAAAGAGAGGTGGAGAGTAGAGTCTGTGGGTCAGACTCTCCTTTGCAGATACGAAACATTACTGCCACAGACTGATCTTGACCCTAGCTTGTTGGTCCGTATTGTCCTTCAGATAAATGTTTATCATATGAGGCTCACAAGCTGCATCAATGCAAGAACCTATCAATTTAGGTCACATTATGTTATACACAACGCAGCTGACTGCTGTGTTGTCCAATATTCATTTCATTGTAAGTATTCACTTTCCCTAGAAGACATCATGTTCCACTTTAACATCGCCATCTGCTATAAAAACACCATTGCCGTGTTTTGTCACACGACTGCTGATGATGTCACGTTCTACCTGCTGCAGTACTCATGAGTTTCTATCAAGGGGAATGTAACTATACTGACTTTGCTATAGCACCAAATCGCTCATGTGAAATACAGAGTCCCCCTACACTCATTTCTCTCCAGCTCTGCACAGTTTTCAAGTCACTGGTAATTTGGTTCCACATTTCTTTGAAATGCACTAATCCTATAAGTTACTTTATTTTAGATTATGAATTTAAGTGGTTGAAAATTGACATTTTCATTGATGCAAATGGTTTAAGGTTGCACATGAAGGTTGAAAATACTTTTGCTGATCATTAGCTTCTGGCATAAAAACGCTCAATGAGCGTCACAGCCCCCAGTGGGTTTGGTATGACTGGTGGTTTTATGGTGAAACGTTAAGATGCTGTTGTGTAACTGTCACCAGTGAGTAAGTTGACTGGGTGATCTGGGCGCTCACCACAGATTGCCTTGCAAAAGTATGCATACCCCTTAAAAATGTCCACATTTTGTTGCTTTACATCCACAAAATTTAATGTACTTTATTGATATTCTATATGATAGTCCAACAAAGAAAATTGCATAATTGAAAATTCAGAAGAAAGTGATGGTTTTTAAAGCTTTTTACAAATAGAAATATGAAAAATGTGACTAGCATTTGTATCTAGCTTCATTTACTGTAGCACCTCTCAATAATCTCCACTGTGGCCACTGTCATAAGCTGTCCCAGTAAGGACATGCAGGGGACACAATGTGTGATTTAAAACTAACACTGCACTTCATCCTGAAGACTCCATCCCCATGGTGAAGCATGGTGGTGGCAGTATCATGCTGTGTGGATGCTTTTTTGTTCAGCAAGCGATCTGGTTGAGTTGATTTAGGGTGGGTGGAAAATGTTAAAACCCATGCATCATTTTTCTGCTACTTCACATTTCTGAACTACTTTCAGTTTGTCTATTAAATAAAATCCCATGAAAATACCCTGAAGTTTGTGGTTTAAACATGACAAAATGTGAAGACGTTCAAGGTGTATGAATACCTTCATGGGGCCCTTCATCATCTTGTGGTCGCAGTATAAATTTTTCACCCAAGTTTAAATTAGCTCACAACAAAACAAGGCTAATTAATCAGTGTCAAATTTACTCAAAACATGCTTTAATTTTAACTTGGCGAGTTTTAATTAGATTCATCACAACTGATGAACTGATTTTTTCACTATGCAACTCATCATAAGCCCAAGGTGATTAATTTTTTTAATTCTAAAATTTTTAATCTTTCGATCAAGCATACACTCAGACTTTCCTTAAATTATATATTTAAATGCAATAACCACCAACAAATTTAATGACTGGGCTCATCTGTTTTCTATAGCATAGTTTTGTTCGGTTTCATTCATCTTATTTCGGCCGCCCTGTGATTCCCATGAGAGTCATGGGGAAACAGAGAGACAGCGAAGGGGAAATGCAGAATCATACATAGTCATAAGAAAAAATATATCACCTCTGCTATTACTGAAGTGGGGAACGCTTCATGTTAAAGATTTCTACCACAGATCAGCAATGTTTGGTACGGGCTTTTACAGCCGCACACCCAGTCATCAATAGAGAGCTGCACCTCGTCTCGTTCAGAAGACTGCAGGTAGTGATGGAGACAGGCGTGACTGGGAGAGGTCTGCCGCCGTACTTTCATTAATACTTGCTGGAGTGAAACTACTAGCATATAGAGACTGAGAAGGAACAGTTTTAGTCAGACAACCACAGGACACTCAATTCTCTCTGGCAGTGAAACGGTTAAACTGCACTTTTGCTTTTTTCTTACTGCCTCCCAGCTGTCTGGTGTCTTTGGTGGAGCCCGAAGCCCAGAAATGAGGTGGAGGGTGTTATCGCTCAATCAGATTGATTTGATAGCAACCATGAGGCGGAGATCTATGCTCGGGTTGGAGTGATTGACTGAAAGACGACTTCATTTTGTCCTCCACAGATGTTCTCCTGTCCTTATCTCTCTTTCTGTCGGCATATATCTCCTCCTACATGCATGCATTCATTAGGTGTGCTTTACTGAGCATGGTGTCTGCCCTTTGGATGTTTTTTCTTTCTTGAGTTGAAGCTTTTGGCACAAGCAGGGTATTTAAAATTCTGCCTGGGGGCAATAGTGGACCATTCTGATAATGGAAGAAAGGCGTAAGTGCAGTCTTATTCCCGCCCCTGTTTTTGGTTTAGGAAGCAGAGTCTATGCATTCTTATAGGATTGCTTTATATTCAGTGCTGGCTCAGGTGATCTTAGGTTTATAGTCATGCCTTATGTCCCATTGTCTATTTCCTTTAGTTTGTTATATTTTCTTTCTGTTCTTACTCAGTGGCTGTAGAAATGCATGTTTCTCATGTACTGTACTGGTCATTTCTCTTTTCTTATTCAAGGGAAAAAGTTTTCCCCTAATTAGCGTTTTTTTTTTTTTTTCCTGACTGTGCTACTTTTTTTGCTTATTTTTTTTTATAAAAAGTAACCTTTAGTTTTGGCACTGTTCATGGAGTTTCTAAGAGTAAAGTGAAAGAGAGAAGATTTTGTTATCAGGCTTATCAGTTTTCCACCCTGTCTCCTAGACAAGACTGGGCATAAAAGTGTTTCTTTTCAATAGTTAGAGTGGTGTAAGTTATCCTGAGCTACAATGATGTTGGCTTTTTTTGTCACTCTTAAAAGTTTCAGATTACCAAACAAATTTTGACATCAGAAAAAGATAACCTGAGTCAATCCAACAGGATATTAGCCACACCCAGGCCTGATTACTGCCCGACCTGTAGAATTAAGAAGTCACTTGAACAGAACCTGTCTGACAACTTGAGGTAGGCTAAAAGATCCCAAAAAGTAACACATTATACCCTTACCTAAAGAAATTCAAGAACTCAAACTTTCAACCAGAAAATCCCGAGCATGTCTGGCCATCAGTTTGTGATCTCAAGGTCAAGCACACTTGGGTGGGTTAAGTAGCAGGACTTTTTTTCAAAGCACACCAGCAGGTGCAACTCTAAAAGAATCAAAAGAAGGTTTTGGAGTGGTCTAGTCAAAGTCCAGACTTGGATCTGTCCAGGTTGCCAGTCCTTCTCACGGACGTACAGAGAGACAGAAGACAGACAACCATGCACATATTCTTTCAGAGGGAACAAGTAACCTAATAGTTATGTTTTTGAACTGGGAGAACATACAAACTCCATCTCAGAGATTCAAAATCTGGGACTTTCTTGCATCAAGGCAGCAGCATGCCACCATGCTTCCCTTGGACCTTTCCCACTGGATCTAATTATATTAAGCTCTGAAGCCCATTTTGTCCAAAAATGACAATCTGACATCAGAAGACTCACCATCAATATTACATTACCACAGTATTGCCAGTAAGCATAATAACATAACCTTGCTTCAGTTATGCTTTCTTGCTTTACTATATATATATATATATATATATATATACAGTACAGACCAAAGGTTTGGACACACCTTCTCATTCAAAGAGTTTTCTTTATTTTCATGACTATGAATATTGTAGCTTCACACTGAAGGCATCAAAACTATGAATTAACACATGTGGAATTATATACTGAACAAAAAAGTGTGAAACAACTGAAAATATGTCTTATATTCTAGGTTCTTCAAAGTAGCCACCTTTTGCTTTGATTACTGCTCCACACACTCTTGGCATTCTGTTGATGAGCTTCAAGAGGTAGTCACCTGAAATGGTTTTCCAACAGTCTTGAAGGAGTTCCCAGAGATACTTAGCACTTATTGGCCCTTTTGCCTTCACTCTGCGGTCCAGCTCACCCCAAACCATCTCAATTGGGTTCAGGTCTGGTGACTGTGGAGGCCAGGTCATCTGGTGCAGCACCCCATCACTCTCCTTCTTGGTCAAATAACCCTTACACAGCCTGGAGGTGTGTTTGGGGTCATTGTCCTGTTGAAAAATAAATGATGGTCCAACTAAACGCAAACCGGATGGAATAGCATGTCGCTGCAAGATGCTGTGGTAGCCATGCTGGTTCAGTATGCCTTCAATTTTGAATAAATCCCCAACAGTGTCACCAGCAAAGCACCCCCACACCATCACACCTCCTCCTCCATGCTTCACGGTGGGAACCAGGCATGTAGAGTCCATCCGTTCACCTCTTCTGTGCCGCACAAAGACACGGTGGTTGGAACCAAAGATCTCAAACTTGGACTCATCAGACCAAAGCCCAGATTTCCACTGGTCTAATGTCCATTCCTTGTGTTCTTTAGCCCAAACAAGTCACTTCAGCAGTGGTTTCCTAGCAGCTATTTTATCATGAAGGCCTGATTCACACAATCTCCTCTTAACAGTTGTTCTAGAGATGTGTCTGCTGCACTCTGTGTGGCATTGACCTGTTCTCTAATCTGAGCTGCTGATAACCTGCGATTTCTGAGGCTGGTGACTCGGATGAACTTATTGTCTTGGTCTTCCTTTCCTGGGGCGGTCCTCATGTGAGCCAGTTTCTTTGTAGCGCTTGATGGTTTTTGCGACTGCACTTGGGGACACTTTCAAAATTTTCCCAATTGTTCGGACTGACTGACCTTCATTTCTTAAAGTAATGATGGCCACTCGTTTTTCTTTACTTAGCTGCTTTTTTTCTTGACATAATACAAATTCTAACAGTCTATTCAGTAGGACTATCAGCTGTGCACTGTATCCACCTCCTGCACAACACAACTGATGGTCCCAACCCCATTTATAAGGCTTGAAATCCCACTTATTAAACCTGACAGGGCACACCTGTGAAGTGAAAACCATTTCAGGTGACTACCTCTTGAAGCTCATCAACAGAATACCAAGAGTGTGCGGAGCAGTAATCAAAGCAAAAGGTGGCTACTTTGAAGAACCTATAATATAAGACATATTTTCAGTTGTTTCACACTTTTTTGTTCATTATATAATTCCACATGTGTTAATTCATAGTTTTGATGCCTTCAGTATGAAGTTACAATATTCATAGTCATGAAAATAAAGACAACTCTTTGAATGAGAAGGTGTGTCCAAACTTTTGGTCTGTACTGTATATATACATATATACACTTGGACTATAGGTGCGAAAGTATGCTAGTTATTAACATATCTTAATTAGGAGTAAGTGTAATGACGGGGAATCATTTCCTGTCAAAGGGTTGGCTTGTTTCATCCTCTTTCTTTCCTTTAAGTAAGTAGAGCTAAGACAGCTCACTTAAAAGGAAAGCTGCTCCTTTGCTTTTGTGTTTAAAGCAGCTTATGTTTGCTGCCATTACAAACAGAGCTAAAATTTAGTTGAATAAATGTTGCATTCCTCCTTGGTAAAGATCACAACAGATAATAAACTCTGAATTCAAAAATGTTGAAATGCAAAATGTGCTTTTTAAAAAAAAAATCTTATCTTTTTACGCTCAAATTTCTAGAGTAATGACCTTTTTTAAAAACCATCCAGAACTCCATTCAAGCCAACGTGTGGGTGTACCATCTCGTAAAAATATGATTGCTACTGATTATAGCACTTCAAAAGTGCTCTCATTCATAATATGCTGAACACGCGGCGAGCTGCTAACCTCACATCCTGTGCAGCAGGAAATGCTTGATTTCCTCTAGTGAAGTGTAGGCGGGGGGTTGTTGTGTATTTTTGTGCCTGAGCTATCTTTTTTTTTTTTTTACACACACTGGAAGTGAGTGATTGTATTTGAATATTAACATCTAATTTGCAGACAGACGAGGCGCCTTTCTCAGAAACAGCCCTGAATGAAATGCGATCCCTTAAGAACATCCTGTTTATTCTCCTCTTCAGGTTCTTTTTAACTGGTGACTATGATTGTGTGGATGTATTGTGGACCATTAGAAGGCTGCGGTTAGACGTGAAGCTTTGTCTTATCATCAACCCTCAGGTGGTAAATATGGTGTAACTCAAATAGTGGAATCCTTTAAGTTTGACGTCAGTGTTTTCCATCTGTTAGATGGATATATTCAATAACTTAGAAGTAATTAGCAGCATGACGTGAAGGTGTTAGAAAACTATTTCAAAACATCTCACACATCCGTCTCTAGATGATGTTACAGTTACAGACTCCAGTGTTATCTACGTAACTTTTATTCGTTTTATGACTTATTCAGGAGTAAATAACCAAGTTTTGTTTTTGCAATGTTGGGCTTTGACAGCTACCTCGAACACGCAAGTACGCACAACTGCCACCTCTGATCTCCCAAATAAACCATGCAGTTGTCAGGGAAACAGACAAAGCTTATTCTACGTGTGTGTGTGTGTGTGTGTGTGTGTGTGTGTGTGTGTGTGTGTGTGTGCGTGTGTTTGTACATCTTGGAATAGCTTTTGTGACGCATACATCCACTCACAAGCTCCAAGCCAGGAAAAACCACCCCTTCACCTCCCCATTCTGTGTTACAACATACATCCATCTGTGCACTGATCTATTTCATCTTGGTCATCAATCTTCCTTCCCCTCTCCATCTTAATTTTCTCTCTCTATTCTCACTCCCGGGTCTAGGTTTTTTGCTGCTGTGTCCAATCATCATGTTTTATTTTGTCTTTAAATCCCATGAAGGCCGTAGCTGAAACTGATCCCTCCAATTTCAGCTGATTTGATTAAAACACAAGAATTTCTCCCAGAATAGCAGAGTAAGCTGTCAAAGCTTGTTAGTTTGTGATATTAGCATTAGCAACTCCACTTATGAGCCATGGACGGTTTATTTTTACAGGCAGTGAAATCCCACGAGGGTGACTTCACATTGTCTCTGATTAGTGGTTCTACATGAGGGCAAGGGTGGGGAGGATGGATGGAAAACTCTGCCAAAACTCCTTTTCCTCTGTTCCTTCAAGCTATCTGAAACCTACATTTGAAAATCAACAATGCTCTGCTGGAAAACTTCAATTTTCACATCTCACCGTCGAGCGTGAGAATATTCATGTGTCATTTTCAATGCAGGGTGGATTTTACAGCTACAGTTATGCCTAAGAAGACATAAATATGTCAGTGACTCCAGCATCTATCCTTTTATGTAAATTCATTTTGACACAGTAACAAAATAAAGGTTTAAAAGTTGATCTGTGATGATCTGTGATGCTCAGTCTAATTAGTATCAAATATTTACTCAGGTTGTCGAAATATAACCAAATCAGAAGATGACACAGATTCGATGCACAGAATTAGATTGAAATTACGTTTTATTGTTCCAACTTAGGTAGACCTTGATTAGAGTTGTTAGAAGCCAGAGGATGAGGAAGCCCCAAGGATCCAAGCAGAGATAGAGTGTTCTGGCGGTGGAAATATTTACAGTGCAGATTTCCTGAAGAAGAGTTCCATATGGCGACAGGCAGGCAGACAGATGGGCAGGACAACAAGCGATCAGGCAGGTTGACAGAAGTCCACATAACAGAGACTATGTTCCAGCAACAGACTGTGTCAGCAGCTGTCTTAAAAAGCCATGAGCTCATTAGCTGGATGAGTTGCAGCTGAGAACAATGAAGTGCCAGAACCAGCCAGCAGAGATCTCACAGTACCCTCCCCTCAACGATTGCCTCCAGGCAATCCCGAACGTTTCTCCGGATGACGTCTGTAAAAAGATGTAATGAGAGCAGGGTCCAGGATAAGAGAACGAGGTACCCAGGTTCTTTCTTCAGGTCCACATCCAGCCCAATCCACAAGGTACTGAAAACCACACCCCCTACGTCGAACATCCAGGATACGATTGACCGTGTAAGCTGGATGGTCATCAATGAGACGAACAGGGGGAGGGAGCTTGGTGGGTGAATTCAGGGGACTTTCCGAGACTGGCTTGATCTGTGAAACATGAAAGGTAGGATGAATGTGCATAGAAGCTGGCAACTTGAGTCTCACCACAGAAGGGTTGATGATCCTTTCTATGACAAAAGGACCGATGAAACGGGGGGCCAACTTTCGAGTAGTATCCTTTAATTTAATATTCTTGGTGGAGAGCCAGACCTTCTGATCAATGCAGTAGACCGGTGCAGTGGAACGGTGACGGTCAGCAAACCTTTTATTCTGTTCCAAAGTGCGTAGAAGTGTCCTCCTGGTCTGACGCCAGATCTTACGACACCTGGAGATATAATGCTGAACAGAGGGGACAACAGTGTCAGGTTCAATACTGGGGAATAATGGAGGTAGATAGCCCAGAGAAATCTCAAAGGGAGATAAACCAGTAGCAGAGGAAGTATGAATATTATGGGCATATTCTATCCAAGTGAGATGTCTACACCAGGAAGAAGGGTTGTCATTAATCACACATCTCAATGCTACTTCCAGTTCCTGATTGCATCTCTCAGTCTGCCCATTAGACTGAGGGTGGTAACCAGATGAAAGGCTTACGGTAGCACCAATAGCCCTACAGAACTACTTCCAGACTTGTGAAATGAACTGCGGGCCTCGGTCAGAGACAATATCCAAGGGCATGCCATGAATACGGAAGACATGAAGAACCAGAAGTTGAGCAGTCTCCAATGCAGACGGAAGCTTAGTTAAGGGAATAAAATGAACAGTCTTAGAGAATCTATCAACAACGGTAAAGATGACTGTGTTTCCGTCAGATGGCGGGAGACCAGTGACGAAGTCAATAGAGATGTGGGACCATGGGCGACTGGGGGTAGACAGAGGTTGAAGAAGACCGGCAGGAGGTTGATTTGAGTTCTTGTTACGGGCACATGTGGAACAAGCTGCGACAAACTCTCTAATGTCGGGATTCATAGTGGGCCACCAGAAATACCTCTTGGTAAAAGTGATCATACGATTAATCCCCGGATGACAGGTAAGTTTATTATTATGAACCCAATCCAGAACTTTATTGATGACGGAGTTCGGAACGAACAGTTTGCCTACAGGACCAGTACCTGGGTCTGGTTCAGATTGTTGTGCCTCCCTGATGTCCTTTTCAATGGCCCAGGTGAGGGCGCCCACAATGCAGGATTCCGGTAAGATGGAAGCTTCAGTCTTGGATTGCTCAGAATGAGAAAATTGGCGAGAGAGAGCGTCAGGCTTGATGTTCTTGGAGCCGGGTCTGTAAGAGATAGAAAAATTAAAACGAGCAAAAAACAGGGACCAACGGGCTTGTCTGGAGTTAAGTCTCTTGGCATTTTGGATGTAAGAGAGGTTTTTATGGTCAGTCCAAATGAGAAAAGGGACTTCCGCCCCCTCTAACCAATGCCGCCACTCCTCAAGTGCCAACTTGATAGCCAGAAGCTCTCGATTTCCCACATCGTAATTCTGCTCTGCTGACGACAAACGACGAGAAAAATAAGCACAAGGATGCACCTTGTTGTCTATAGGAGAACGTTGAGACAAGATGGCCCCTACTCCAATGTCAGAAGCATCAACCTCCACAACGAATTGCGCACTAGGATCAGGATGAGTCAGAATGGGTGCAGAAGAAAATAAAGTTTTCAATTTGCAAAAAGCTTTCTCTGCCTCAGGAGTCCAATGGAACGTTTTCAGAGAGGAGGTGAGTTGAGTGAGAGGCACAGTGACCTGACTGTAGTTCTTTATGAACCTTCTATAAAAATTTGCAAAACCTAAGAACCTTTGGAGTTGCCTGCGATCCGTTGGAGTAGGCCACTCTGCCACTGCCTTGGTCTTCTCAGGATCCGTTCTGTACCTGCCTGCTTCAAAAATAAAACCCAAGAAGGTCACAGAAGAAACACCGAATTCACATTTTTCGGCTTTTACAAAGAGTTGGTTTTCATAAAGCCTCTGGAGTATGGTCCTGACATGCTGGTGATGCTGATCAATGTTCAGAGAGAAAATCAAAATATCATCCAGATAAACAAACACAAAGAGGTTGAGGAAATCACGGAGAACATCATTTATAAGAGCCTGAAAAACAGCGGGTGCGTTAGTCAATCCAAAAGGCATCACCAAATATTCAAAATGTCCCAGGGGAGTCTTGAAAGCTGTCTTCCACTCGTCACCCTCTCGGATCCGAACCAGATGATACGCATTGCGCAGGTCGAGCTTGGTAAAAATCTTGGCAAAGTGTAATTGGTCATGTATAGAATCAATGAGTGGTAAGGGGTACTTATTTTTGATTGTGATTTGATTCAACCCCCTATAATCAATGCAGGGTCTTAATGTGCCGTCTTTCTTCCCCACAAAGAAGAAGCCGGCGCCAACGGGGGAGGTAGATGGCCGAATGATCCCGGATGCTAAGGAATCCTCAATGTACTCCTTCATGACTCTTCTCTCCGGTCCAGAGAGATTGTATAGTCTGCTGGATGGTAACGGAGCACCTGGAAGGAGATCAATAGCACAGTCATAGGGGCGATGCATGGGTAAAGAAAGAGCCCCCTGTTTACTAAAAACAGATGCAAGATTGTGGTATTCAGGAGGAATCTTAGACAGATCAACAGGCTCAGGTGGTTCAATTTGTTTGCTAGAGTGAGAGACAGCAGTCTTTAGACAATTCTGGAGACAGTAATCACTCCACTTCTCTACTCTGCCCTCCACCCAATTAATCGCGGGATTATGTCTCTGCAACCACGGAAATCCTAGAACCAATTGTGGGGAGATAGAGGAGACAACAAAGAACTCACCCCATTCATGGTGGTTACCTGAGGTAATGATGTGAAGGTGGGGCACTTTAAACTTCACCTGAGATATGGTTTGACCAGTGATGCCCGAAACAGAAAGGGGGTGGTTGAGAGACTGAGAAGGTATCTTAAGTTTGTCAACTAGATCCAAGGAAATAAGATTCTGTTCCGCACCAGAATCAATAAAAGCATCCACTGGACACTTTTCTTGGCCAATAATAATAGTGACTGGAAAACACAGACGAGATATAGGGGAAAAATCGGACATGCTCATCAAAGTCCCCTGACCTATTGACGAGCCCCCTCTTTTCCCTTCTTAGGGCATCTTGCAACATAATGTCCACCTTGTCCACAATACAAACAAAGACCAGCCCCAAAACGACGTTGTCGCTCTTCAGGAGAGAGACGAGTGTGACCAATCTGCATAGGCTCAGGTTCCACAGATCCCTCCGAAGAGGAAGTGGGTGTATCAAGGTAAGCGGTCCGAGGTGCCATAAAGTGCTGCCACTCTGACTTATGATTCCTCTCTGCTTGTCTCTCTCTTAGGCGGTTGTCAATACGGATTGACAGTTTGATTAAATCATCCAGTCTCACAGGTTGATCTCTTAAAACCAACTGGTCCTTTATCTGATCTGTCAGGGAATTCACAAAAATACCCTTGAGTGCCGCTTCATCCCAACCCACCTCCTGTGCTGCCACCCGGAAGTCGATGGCGAACTCCGCCAATGCCCTCTTTCCCTGTTTGAGGGTAAGTAACTTCTTAGCAGCTGTCTCCTGTTGGAGTGGTTGATCAAAGACTTCCTTGAAGTGACTGAAAAAAACAGCGTAACTCAGAGACTCAATAGGGTTAGTTGTGAGAAAAGCGTGCGCCCAGCGTAAAGCAGATCCTTTTAGGGAGGTAACAATAAAAGTGATCTTGGAAGCAGCAGTCGGAAACAGAGAGGGGGAACGACTAAAAGCCAACTCACATTGGAGAGAAAACCCACCAAAATTATTAGGGTTGCCATCAAAAAGTTCAGACGGACGGAAATCAGGTTCTCGGATTCCGGACGAGTGGGTTGTGGGTGGCTGAGGATTCTCAGAACGAGCTGGAGGATTGGAAGGAGCGGGTGAGAGTTTGGTTAATATTTCACTTAAGGCATGTACCATACCACCAAGTTCCGTGAGATGGGCATCTGTCGTCCTTTGTTGTTGTAGCAACTGTTGAAGCATGGTCTCAGTGGATTGGAGGCGTTCCCTCCAGGAGGTCTGTTCATCTTCATCTGATTTGTTTTTCGACATGTCTGCTGGCTGGAACATACTATCAGGTTGTCGAAATATAACCAAATCAGAAGATGACACAGATTCGATGCACAGAATTAGATTGAAATGAGGTTTTATTGTTCCAACTTAGGTAGACCTTGATTAGAGTTGTTAGAAGCCAGAGGATGAGGAAGCCCCAAGGATCCAAGCAGAGATAGAGTGTTCTGGCGGTGGAAATATTTACAGTGCAGATTTCCTGAAGAAGAGTTCCATATGGCGACAGGCAGGCAGACAGATGGGCAGGACAACAAGCGATCAGGCAGGTTGACAGAAGTCCACATAACAGAGACTATGTTCCAGCAACAGACTGTGTCAGCAGCTGTCTTAAAAAGCCATGAGCTCATTAGCTGGATGAGTTGCAGCTGAGAACAATGAAGTGCCAGAACCAGCCAGCAGAGATCTCACAATTAGATTCACAGCCTGTACATTTTTATTTCTAATAAATCCTCAACCAGGGTGTTCGCATGACCACCTTCATATCTTCTCAACAACATGTGTGATTTACTCACTTTTAGCCACTTGCAGAAACATCTCGATAAAAAAGAGATATCTAACCACATGTGATGACAACTCACACAGTCATATGTCATCAAATTTTCCAGCTTTTCCAAATAAAGTCAGGACAGAGTTTTCATATTCATAAAATTCAGTTTCTAAGCCTAAATCTTGAGTCTGAACCCTAACCACCAACAACCAACAACATCCTACCATAACAGAA
The DNA here is from genome assembly GCF_021462225.1 of Girardinichthys multiradiatus. NCBI lineage: Eukaryota > Metazoa > Chordata > Actinopteri > Cyprinodontiformes > Goodeidae > Girardinichthys > Girardinichthys multiradiatus. The sequence goes on along the minus strand of NC_061798.1, from coordinate 26,824,715 downwards.
GTTCAGAGGACTATAACTGAGGAAGTTTGCTGGCAACATTTGCATATACTTGAGTTTGTGCTGTGCGTGTTTTTTATGTATGACTCTTTCTGAGTCACCGCTGTCCCTCCTGGGTGCACAGCCAGGCCAAAGAAGAAGAAGGGCTCGTGTGCATGAGTGTGTGTGTGTGTGTGTGTGTGTGTGTGTGTGTGTGTGTGTGTGTGTGTGTGTGGTTGCAAAGAGAGTGAACAGGCTGTTTTCGTTTCTGTAAGTGTTGGTGTGATCTATAGAAGTGTTGGCCCATTTCTCAGATCTGAAGACCCTCCACTAATGAGATGAGGCTGAACATCATCAAACCTGTCCAAGTGTATCGTCTTTAAAACCCTTTTTACCACCTGGTTCTGGGTTATCCTAGCCCAAATTGTTGTACAGTGTCGTAAAAAGGTATATGCCCCCTTCACAGATTTCTTCTGTTTTTGTCACACTTAAATGTGTCGGAAAATTTTCAAAGTTTTCAAATGATTATTTCATTTATAATGGAGCGAACAATATCCAAACCCACTGAGCCTTGTGTGAACATTAACCCTAAACCTGGAAGGTTTTCAAGCATGGACATCCTGTTTAATGTCACACCACCACATCTCAATCAGATTTAAGTCCAAACTTTGACCTGGCCACTCCAAAACCTTGAAAGGTGGACTTACTGTTGAGCTTTGGATCATTACCCAGTCTCTTTATTATTATGAATCATGAACCCTGAGGCAAGTAAGGCCTGCAGTGGTTTAGATGTTCTGGGTTCTGTTGTGACTTCAAGCATGAGTCGTCAGTTCACTCTTGAGATAATTTTGGTTGTCTGGCCACACCTGGGAACATTCTCCAGTTTGATGTTTTCTTCATTAGTGGATAATGGTTCTCACGATGGCTCACTGGAATCCTAAACCCTTTCCAGACTGTTTGATATCAGTGACTTTGTTTCTTATCTGTTCCTGAATGTCTTTAGATCGTGGCATCATGCTTTTATGCCTACTTTATGTTGTCAGACAGGTTCTTTTCAAGTAATCTCCTAATTCTACTGGTAGCAATCTGGTCTAATTGGCGGATTTAAACTTAGTAAAAATTCTCATTCTTATAATGTGAAATCTAGCTTAACCTGTTATAGTTTTAATCATACTGTACCCATTTACACAAACATGGATGCTACAAGCTATAATAATGACAGAATCATCAGTCAACAAAATTTATGAATATTGCGTTACAAATCTATAAACATACCTCATAATAAAAACACATTTTCAGTGAAACATTGTTAAAATAATACAGATTTGAGCCCTTGAGTGAAATGTGTCTTGCTTTTAACATCATACTTTATAGCATATCTCAAACATGGTTATGTTGGTGACCAAAAAGGTTTTGAATACTTTTTGCCCCCTGTATTCTTAAAGCTCAGTCTGACAAGGAAATATGCTGCTCAGATGTATGACGAACAATTGTGGTAGAGCATTTTTAAGTCTGGCAAATCCATATGATTCATACCAACAGCTACACACTCATTCATATGAGTTATGACTCCGTTTTCCGCCTGATTTTTATCTCATTGATCTGCAGTTTTATTCTCCAGTCTAATAGCTGCTAATAATGCACAGGTTTCTCAACGGTTCGGTTAACAGACAAGAAAAGAGCGATTTCTTGCAAGAATTCAACAGATTTTGGTTTTTTTTAGTCCCAGCATTAGAGAATTTTCTCAAATAATATCTAAGGTTCCTTTATTTCCCATTTTTAATTATCATCTGCTTTCTGGAAAGGTTAGCTATTTTTGCAGAATGTATGTCACAAACTGCACTGGTCTTTGAGAATCAGGTGCTTTTTCACTTACATTAATTTTAATTAATATACACTCACCGGCCACTTTATTAGGTACACCTTGCCAGTACCAGGTTGGACCCCCTTTTGCCTTCAGAACTGCCTTAATCCTTCGTGGCATAGATCCAACAAGGTCCTGGAAACATTCCTCAGAGAGTTTGGTCCATATTGACATGATAGCATCACACAGATGCTGCAGATTTGTCGGCTGCACATCCATGATGCAAATCTCCTGTTCCACCACATCCCAAAGGTGCTCTACTGGATTGAGATCTGGTGACTATGGAGGCCATTTGAGTACAGTGAACTCATTGTCATGTTCAAGAAACCAGTCTAGGATGATTGGTGCTTTATGACATGGTGCGTTATCCTGCTGGAAGTAACCATCAGAAGATGAGTACACTCTGGTCATAAAGGGATGGACATGGTCAGCAACAATACTCAGGTAGGCTGTGGTGTTGACACGATGCTCAATTAGCCCTAAGGGGCCCAAAGTGTGCCAAGAAAATATCCCCTACACCATTACACCACCACCAGCCTGAACTGTTGATACAAGGCAGGATGGATCCATGCTTTTGTGTTGTTGACGCCAAATTCTGACCCTACCATCTGAATGTCGCAGCAGAAATCAAGACTCATCAGACCAGGCAACGTTTTTCCAATCTTCTATTGTCAAATTTTGGTGAGTCTGTGCAAATTGTAGCCTCAGTTTCCTGTTCTTAACTGACAGGAGTGGCATCTGGTGTGGTCTTCTGCTGCTGTAGCCCATCCACCTCAAGGTTCGACGTGTTGTGCGTTCAGAGATGCTCTTCTGCATGCCTTGGTTGTAACGAGTGGTTATTTGAGTTACTGTTGCCTTTCTATCAGCTGGAACCAGTCTGGCCATTCTCCTCTGACCTCTGGCATCAACAAGGCATTTGCCCCCACAGAACTGCCGCTCACTGGATATTTTCTCTTTTTTGGACCATTCTCTGTAAACCCTAGAGATGGTAGTGCGTGAAAATCCCAGTAGATCAGCAGTCTTTGAAATATTCAGACCAGCCCGTCTGGCATCAACAACCATGCCACGTTCAAAGTCACTTAAATCACCTTTAATTCCCATTCTGATGCTCGGTTTGAACTGCAGCAGATTGTCTTGACCATGGTTACATGCCTAAATGCATTGAGTTGCTGCCATGTGATTGGCTGATAAGAAATTTTGGTAACGAGCAGTTGGACACGTGTACCTAATAAAGTGGCCGGTGAGTGTATATTAATATGGACATGTTTCCTCAAAATGCATGCACAATAACCTATTTGGAAATTGAGTTGCAAGTCTAATTTTACAAGGTCTTTATTGATTACATGTACGAATTCAGGTTCAGTCCTATTTTGATGTAAGGACACAAAATATGTGTAGTCCTTTTAATCAGGACGAAAGGTTTTGGGGAGTTCAGGATTTTTTTCTGTAGGGAAGTTGAATTTTTATTGGTGTGGACTTCCTAATATGAAGAGCTACAAAACATACAAAAGTAAAGGGGAAACCCCCATTTTTCTATGTGATTCATACATAAAAATAACTGTCAACTAATAAGAGAAATTCGAGCATGCTTTCTCTGTATCAGGAGGTGCTGACACATTGGTGTAAAACACATAAACAGGAGTTGAAATAATAATTAAAAAAGATGATAATTCAATTCAATTCAGTTTATTTATATAGCGCCAATTCACAACACATGTTGTCTCAAGGCACTTCACAACAGTCAGGTACATACATTCCTATTAATCCTAACCATTGAACAATTCAGTTATTGATAAGGGACCTAAAACAGCACAAAGCTCTGAGCCAGCTGGTCTGAATCATCTCACAAGGCTTCCCACTAAGAGGTAACAGATTCGGCTGAAAGCTGGTCCACCTGAACTTCAGCGTGTGACTCAGCCCCACCAGCAGGGGAGATAGCATGGACTGTTCCCCAGCAGAGTCAATTAAGCTGTCAGCATGTGTGTGATTGGAGCGGGACGAGCTGTGTGTGACTCAGGATGCTGCCTGTGAACCAAATGGAAACCCGGCATCGTTTTAGGGGTTGTTTTGCTTTATTTCGAGGGGGTCGTTGTCTGCCATGTAGGAGGACATGGCAAGATGAAAAGAAATAGAGAAGGTGGTTTTACTCTCTGGTCTATTATACACACTAAGCTGTGATTACATTTTGGGGCTGAGAGTTCACATCATGAGTTATTTGAAATGTAATTTTCTGTTAGAGTATTTGTGTGTCTTTGAAAATATAAATTTATTCCAGGACAGTCACTTTTATGATCTTTACCTGCATTTCCTGCTGTTGGACAGAACCAAAGCTGACCTTCAGCTGAACTGGGTTGCTTTCAGACCAGCTGTAATGAGCCACAGTTTAGTGGTTAAGCTAAACAAACACTGTAGCAGGAGGTAGGACGGAGGAAGAAAGTGGAGTCATACGGCCGAGATGGTGCATGAAGGTAAAAGACGTCTTGTTAGAGAGCAAAGAGAACGTGTCTTAAACTAAAAAGGGCTTGTTTCAAACTGCTGCCGTGACTCATCGTTCCTTCTCCCGGTTTTACGGGAAGTGGAATGTGTTTTTAATTCTTCTCGTTATTTTCCTCGCCCCCACTCCTTCTTGCTTTGGTGAAGTCGAGGAGGGTCAGACAGTCGACTATTGTTTGTTTTACTGAGTGAATGTTGTGCTGTGTCTGTTTCTGCGTGTCTCGAGTTTACACCTGGTACCCCAAAATTGCTCCACAGGTCTCTGGGATGGTGGAAAAAAACATTCAGTGTAGTCCCACTGGGTACAGTTTACACTTTTACAATGCCTTGCAAAAGTATCAATACACCCTGAACTTTGTCACATTTTGGGATGTTACAACCACAAACCTCAATGTCTTTTTATTGGAATTTAAATTGGTAGACCGACACAAAGTAGTGCATAATTATGAGGTGAAAAGAAAATGACACATAGTTATCTAATCATTTTACAAATAAAACCTAAAACGTTTGCCGTGTATTTATTTGCATCCCTTGCTGCTTGGATTTCCCCTAAATAAAATCCTGTGCAAATGGATGAGTAGAAGAAGACCAAGCCCAAATAACACAACATAAAAGTTGAGAAACAGTTTATAGCAGTGAAATCCCAAGCTTTGCATATCCCAGGGAGCACAGTTCAATCCGTTATCTAAACCGGAAAGAGTATGGTACAAAGAAGCAGCCAGGAGGCCCATGGTAACTCTGGAGGAGCAGCAGAGATCCACAACTCAAGTGGGAGAATCTGTTGAGAGAAAAGTACAATAAGTCCTGTTTGGAGTTTGCTTTTAACCATGTAGGTGGGCACAGCAAAAATGTGGATGACCATGCTTTGATCATATGATTTGGTCTTTTTGCAAAACACTAAGTGTGGTTGAAAACAGAGCTAACTCCACATCCCCTTGAACACAGTACTTCACAGTGAAGCACAGCGGTGGCACCATCATGGTTTTGGGATATTTTACTACAGCAGTTGAAAGATTTCGCTTTATTTATAGCCTTTTTCATGGCTCAAAATCATTACAACCATTTTCCGTTCCTCTGGCCTTCAGTAATTCCTTTCTCTCTTCCTCTCTGAGTGGCCTTTCAGCTCATGTTGGTACAGGACTTGTTTCTATGTGGATAATGATATTCTCTTACCACCTTCAGGCAGCATTTTCCCAAGGTCTTTGTTGTGGGGTTGAAATGCACATTTCGAACAGAAACACGTTCACCTCTGGGACACAGAGCCAGTTTCCTCCCTGAGCAGCGCAGTGGCTGGATATTTCCATTCTGTTTATGCTAGCATAGATAAACATTTCACCTTCAGGTGAAATGTTTATCTGTACCCAAGGATGAACCAGACTTATGGAGGTCCACTATTTTCTTCCTGATACCTTGATTGATTCTATCATGATGTCATACAAGGAAGCAGTGTGTTTGAGTTGTTGCCTTTAAATACATCTATAGGTTTGCTTCCATTTAATTCAAATGTTGTGAATTAACCAATCAGAAGCTTACAAGTTTTCATGACATCATCATCTGGGCTTTTTCCTAAGTTGCTTAAAAGCATAGTAATGTTGCTGTGTGTAAATTTTTGACTGTAAAGAAAGAAATAAGAAATCTTTATTTAAAAAAATATGGTTCTCTCGTTATTCTGTTGTTTAGCAAATAGAAATAATTTTGGTAATCCTAACTGACCTAAAGCAGGAAATGTTTAGTCTGATTTCAGGCAGCATACATTTGTTCTGAAATTTAAGCATTATGATAAACCATCTGATAAAATGTTATTAAAGCAGTAAAACCTCACAGATTTAGCACAGCTGTCCCAGTAAGACATCACTGTATTCCAGGAGACTCCAGGCAGCTGTGGAAATGTTGAGTGGTTAGAGTGCAGCTGAAGTAGAGAAGCTGAAGGAGAGAGAATAATTAACCAAAACAGAGCTGAACAGAAACACAAAGAAAACAAGGTGAAAGGTCTAACAGAGATCTAACAGAAATAGTTCTAAATGTACAAGAAACACAAGATTAAACTAGGAAGCAAAACACAAAGTAATTACATAATATGAAGACATCTACTAAAAATAACAAACAAACCTGTGATCAAAATACACACAGAAAAAAAAATCAAGATTGTGACAGTTCCTCATCCAGATTAGTTTTTGATACAGTTTAAACCTTTAATTTATTTATTGTTATTGAACTTGAGCTGCACAATGGGGCAGTGGTTAATGCCGTCACTTCACAGAAAGAAACTCTCCTGCCCAAACCTTGACAGGGGGTTATGTTTATGAAGTTTGCATGTTTGATGCAGGCTCTCCAACTTTCTCCAGCATCCTACAAATATACATGTTGGATAAATGTGTACATTTAAAACAGGAGAATGGATCTATGTTCTGGGATCAACAGCTGATACAGACGTTGGACACGAGAAAGCAGGTAAGGGTCTAATTTTTTCTTTCTGCATGGAGTTTGCATGTTCTCCCCGGCTTCCTCCCACAGTCCAAAAACATGACTGTTAGGTTAATCGGTCTCTCTCAAGTGTCCTTAGGTAGAAAATGGATGGATGGATGGATGGATGGATGGATGGATGGATGGATGGATCTAAAGGGTTTATTTTTATTCTATTTGTATTCTCTTTGATGACTTCAGGCCTCATCTGACAAATGGTCAGGCTGCAATTTATCTTGCTAACATCTTTAACTGTCTTTTTATTTTCTGTCTTTTTATTTTCTATTTCCTTTTATTTTCTGAAATATAGAAGAAGATTCAGCCTAAAGTAAGATCCCAACACTGTGCTTTTTTTTCTATTATGACACCCAGAATAACTTTCACAATTATATTTGGGTTTAAAGACAAATGTTCTGTTTGCAACTTCACTGAGGTCGTTTATTTCACAGGTTGGTAAGAGAGAATCCTGCGATTTCGTGACAACCGCCTGTTTTACGGGAAGGTGATCACAATTTTTTAACAGCTAAGCTAACCAAACCGCAAGTGAAAGAAAAAGTGAGCACTGACTCAAAATAAATGTGAAAGCAAGAATTTAGGATATGTAAAAGGAAATATGTCAAAAAGGATCACTTGAACTTGAGCACATTGGGTGATGAGTAACAAGGTATGTGTGCAATAAAGTAAAATTTAAAAAGAAATTGACTGATTTTGACTAAAACATCAAATTAAAAATACATTAACAGATGTGGATGGTATTATTATAGCTTTAAATAGCATTTTCAGCATGTTTGTGTCTCTTTGCCCACAGCAATTCTCTGTGGCTGAAAAATAATTGCAGTTTTTATTGTATGCCTGTATGCCTCTAACCCTTACTTCATAGCTGTAAATGTATCGTCTTGTTCTGCTGTTGCCCTGTGATTGTTGTCAGTCAAAAACATCACCTCCAGCTAGGACCTGCATCGTTCCCTGGAAATATTTCTGTTAGTCTAGGGTTTTTCCAGCCCAGGCTGGCTATTTTGGTCACATAAATACGGTGTTGTTTTGGGAGCAGAGGGGGGCGTGGGGAGACCGTGGTGCCGATGAGATCACCTCTCAAGGTTTCCTGAGCAGCAAAACAACAGGCAGCAAGACAAGACAGGAGCTAAACAGACATGGAAAAAAATAGCTTACATTGGAAATGACTGACAGAATCTGGAGAGAACCTGCTTCAAAGTCTCTTGGAAACTGACAGAAATATGAAAGAAATCCCTAAATATATTTAATCCCCTGAAGAATGTTTTACAATCACTACAAGGCTGTGAAGATGAAGCAAAAGCAATTAGCTTTAAAAGTCTCTTGGCACAGCGCTGGCGCAGGGATGAAGCGTGCAACCTGGCCTGTTGACTTTTGCTGCAGATCTTCCCTGTCTCTCTCTCCATCCTATTTCCTGTTAGTCTACTTACAAAATGAAGGCCACTAGTGCCACAAAATGTAAGAAAAAAAGGTTTCTCCACCACAGATCAGACATGTCTGCATTTGGTGTATTTCAACTGCTTGTGTTTGTGCAAGGCCATAGGAAAATACAGCTCACGACTTCTAGGAGTTATTCCCAGCTGGGAAGGACGCCACATACAATGTTTGATTTTTACATTTACATGACAAGAATGCCTCTAGCTGCCTCATGGTCTGTCTGTCTGTCTGTCTGTCTGTCTGTCTGTCTGTTGTAGTTGTGGATTTGACTTGTGCCGCTGTTATCTCCCCATCAGAGACAACGAGTGTGTGTGTGTGTGTGTGTGTGTGTGTGTGTGTGTGTGTGTGTGAGAGAGAGAGAGAGAGAGAGATAAAGAGATGCGTTGCCATGCAGTCGTCTGAAACTCCAGCCAGGTGTGGAGGTAGACACACGGCTGATTGGTCCTGCTGCCAGCTGCAACACCTGCATGAAATTTGAAACAACAACAAATAAAGTCAGAACTTGCAGCGTTTACTGGAGGACGGCACATTTACTGATACTCTGATCTCTGTTCAGTTTGGAGGCATTTAGAAGCAAAAACGTTCCTCTCAAGACATTACATTATCTCGTACCTGCTGGGACTTTTCTCAAAGGGCAATACCGTCGCCTCTTGGTTGTCTTTACAGATTTTGTCCTTGCACGTTGAGTTAATAGTTGAATCTTAAGGTTGCATACTTAGTTTGTGTGCAGTGTCTTGCTAAAGTATTCACAGTTGATTTATTCCCATTTTGTTATGTTACAACAATAACTTCAGTGAATTTTAATGTAATTTTATGTTGTAGACCAACCTAAAGTAGAGCAGAACTGTGAAGAGGAAAAAAACGATTCAAGATTTTCATAAATACAAATCTGAAAAGGGCGGGTCGCTTTTGTAACCATCCCTATTTACTCCGATACCCCTAAATTCAATTCATTGCAAACAATTATTTTCAGATGCCACCCAATTAGTGAATGAGGGCCACCTGTGTGTTATTTAATCTTAGTATGAGTCTAGCTGCTCTGTTTCTGGCCTCAGAGGTTTGTTGGACAACACTAGAGAACAAACGGCATCATGAAGACCAAGCAACACAGCAGACAAGTCAGAGATATGGACATGGAGAGGTTTAAATCAAGAATATCCCATGCTTCTTTCACCTACAATGACAGACTGGGCAGGAACAGCATTGATCAGATAAGTATAAGAGGCCAGTGGTAACTCTAGAAAAGCTGCAGAGATGTACATCTAAGCTAGGTCAATCTCTCACCAGGAAAACAGTTAGTTGTGCAATTAATAACTATGACTTGAAAGAGTGATAAGAAGAAAGCTACTTTTGAAAGAAAGCCTCAAGAAGTCCAATTTGGAGATTGCCACAAGCAATGTAGGGGACACAGTAGACATGAAAAGGTGCTCCCGTTAGATGAGAATAAAATCAAACTTCTTGGCATGTGTGCAAAAGACTGAAAATATCATTTGCATGTTGAAAGTATGTGCTAGTTGTGGGAGAAAAGCTGATTTAAATTGATAGGATGATTGATGGGCTAGATACAGGGAAAGCCTGTAAGGAAAACATTTAAAAACCTGAGCCTGAGAACAACAGCAGGGCAAAACCCCTAAACATATAGCCAGAGAAACACTGGAATGTTTAAGAACAATGCATGTGTTAGCATGGTCCAGTCAAAGTCCTGACCTAAATCCAATTGAAGACCAGTGGCAAAAGTCAAAAATTCATGTTCTCCACTTTTTCGCAGAATGAGAAAGTGTTTTAGTCTCTAGATGTGTATAACTGCTAGAGACACAGGGGGTCCGAATACAAATGTAAAATAAAGTTCCAGATATATGAACCTTTTGAAAGGCATTTAAACCAGCCTCTTTCTCTCAACTGAGAAAGGTTGAATTTTGGTACCATACTTCCAGTTGTCAAGATGCATAAATGTATCAGACCCAATGTTCCTCTCTGCTTCAAACTAACCCTGCTGCCATTTTGGTATTAATTCAGTTCTAGTTCTGCTTTTTCTGGAGCAAACCATGCAACCTTTATTTCAGACAGTCAAAAAGTAAGGAAAATATAAACATATTGGTGATTTCGCTGGTGGTACAGAGCATAACAAAAATATCCAACATGCATTTAATGAAAAGAACAGAAGGACTTTTAAAGACACAGTGTGTTCCCCTTGTTTGTGGTTTTTGGTTAGAATCCACAGCTAGAGTTTTGTGCTTAATCCAAAACCCCCTACTGAGCTGTAAACAAGAGCTGAAACCTTGGCCTGAATGCCCCCTTAAATTGCTAAGTACTAAATGATTCATCAGTGTGTAAAAATGGAAGTCGATACCTTAAGTTTAGTTTTTGAGTTAAATCTAATGTCCACATTATAGTGTATAATACATCTTGCACTATATGACACATCTGTCTCAGGGCCAAGGATGACAAATTATGTCTGAAAATTGTATTTTGCTCTTTGAAAAAAGGGGATTTAATATGTTTATACCTCAGTCAGTCCTCCCCAGAACATATGATAGGATTATTTGAATAAAGCCAAAACTGCCTGTCTCTGCCCCAGGAAGGAAGGGGACCACTTCCTGGGTCCGGGGGCTGGTTGCCCCTAGGGGGTACCGGCGCCTGGACCTGGGAGTATAGAGTATGCATGGGGAGTGTGAGTGAGTGTATGACGTCCATTGTTGTTTATCCTTACGTTGGGTGTGAGTGATTTTAATGTGTATGCATGAGGGTGGGAGTGGGTGATTGTGACTGTGTGCCTGTTTTTTTGTTTTTTTGTTTTGTTTTTTTTGTGACAGGTTGTGTCTTGGACAGCTCCCTCTCCTGGATCAGCTTAGGCCCCCCATATTATGGGGGGCCTATTTCCTCCCCGCCACACTACCTGCTGGTGGTTGGAGTCTCTGCCCGCTGGTGTATTGGTGGTTCTCGGTGTCTGGGGCTGGGTGCTTTGGTGTGTGCTGGCTCACTCCCGGTGGCTGCTTGCCGGGGCCTGGCCCCCTGGGCTCTGTCGGGCCTCTGCTTGGGGGGTGGTGTGTCCCGGGGTCTTGGGCCTCTGGGTCCATGGCCTGATCTGCTCGGGCGTGGACAGCTGCTGCCGGGGCCTGTGGGACTCTCCACTGCTCTTCTCTGGGGGGGTTGCGGTAGTCCCGGCGGTGGTTCTCCTGGGGTTCCTGTGCTTTGGGGGGCCTTTGGATGTCTGTGGCTCGGATCTCCTCAATGTCCGTCGAGGGACCATGGGGCAGGTCTGTGGGTCCTCCTTCTCGCTATTGCTAATTTTTGTGGAGAAACCTTGCATACAAAAGTGCGTCCACACTCATACTCACAGGTGTTAAGCTTCAGGTGTTGACAGATACACAGATGTTCTATTTTGGGCTGCACCTAAATAGGCTAAGTACATTTTATATTCAGAATTACCGTGTACTATTATGTAAAAAAAAAAAAACAAACAAACAGCTGCAGGTGTATAAGCATGCAGGGTCTTGTATTCTCTTCATCCTTCTTTCTCTCCACTCTTTCCTCCTTTTCTCCCCTTTTTCCATTTTGCCCCATCTCTTTCTTTTTTGAGCTTCTTTTTTCCTTTTCATTTCAGTCTCCGTGTCTGTAACAAGTGAAATATTCCCAAAGAAGTTTATAATAAAGTTTCTTTTATGAATATCAAACAGAGCTTTAAAGCTTTAGCTGTGATGCTCCGCTTGTGAAAGTAAATCTGTTGGGCAATTTCTTGACACTCAGACAACAGTTCTGAGCGCTACTCTGCCGGACAGGACACGGTAAACAAAAACAAAAACAAAAACAAAAAAAAAAAAAAGATTAAAGCCAAAACATACAAAGGTAAGCCACGAAAGTAAACAATTAGGCGGACTACAACAGAAGTAGTGACAACATGGTCAGCTAACTAGGAGCAAACGAAATTCAGGACTACTGTAAGGGGAGATACAAAAGGGAGATAACTAGTCAAAAGGTTAAAATCGCAGGTGTTATGATTAAAAAGTATGGCCAAGCAAAAAAAAAAAGGAAAAGGAAGTGAGTTAATCCCAAGTGTAATCAGGGGGATTGTCTTCACAGTGAAACAGGACACATGGAAAAAAAAGAATGTAATAAACAAACTCTTAGCTTGTAAAGCAGAAACCCAGAAATATCTGAACAGAGCAAGAAACATACGTGGTAACCTGTAACAGAGTGAAGGTTGAACGGTGTGGGAAGCTACATCAGCGCATTAAATTGGACCCATCAGAGCAGTTCTGGGTTTTTGGAGCGTCGGACAGTTTCCATAACTTTCTGTTTGACTGTAGGAAACTGTCCAGTAGAGGAAGAGGTAGACCAGGAACATTCCTGTTTAGGATGATTTTAGCTACTGGACAAATTTTCCTACAGGCTTCCTGAATTCATTTCCATAGCTTTTCCCAAATATGATTTCACAAGAGTGTTTCCAGTGAACCTGTGAAAAATTACTGTCAGATTGTTACACCATGCATCACCGAAACAATGTAATGGCTTGTGTTTGAATAAAAATTAGAGTAAAATTCACAAACCATTTGTTATCACAGATAATACTGGCTGCAGGTAACTTTGCCAATTATAACCCTCATTCTTACCCCTGTATTAACAATGGCATAACAGTGTATTTCTCGTGTTTTGAAACTTTTTTTGATGAATTTTGGTTATATAAAATGTTCAAATCCTAAATATGATTTAATTAATTTGAATATTATTTCATGTATTCTTAGTTTCCGTAATTCTGTCAGTATCGGTTCTGATCTCCATTTGGGCCAGTTTACTCCTACAAAATATGAGATAAAACCAACTGCTGGTAGATTCTGTATATTACTGGACCTGCTTCTCTAATTAATGTCAGTTTATGTGGATGGGAATATCTCAGTAGGTTTAGTTGTGCCATATTCTTTTCATTCTTAGATGAACTGAACAGAGCTCTGAGAGATGTTTCAACCTAGGGATATCATTTTGTAACCTAACCCTGCTTTAAACTAATGCTCTCCAAGAAACCTCTGAGACCTTCACAGAACAGCTGGATTTATAGTAAAATTAGATTACAATCTGGTTGACTTTGTTCACTAATTAGGTTACTGTAAAGGAAGTTGAATACAAATGCATACAATACTTTTCAGATTGTTATTTATGAAATATTTTAAAACGGAAAATGAGGAGGTAATATGACAACATATTTTTGCCCTAAATGTTTGACCCATAATACATTTCTGCCTCATAATACATTTTATTTAAGATTCCATGAAGATTAAAATTGAATTCAAGTGTTAGAAAATGTGAAGGCCACTCTTTGCTATGAACTGTTGTTATTGTCTTTGCTCTTTATTCTAATTAGATGCAAAAAAAGGCCCTCAGTCGACATAGGTGCACACATTTCTAAGGTGTGTGTGTGCTCTCACGCATCTGCAGCTGTTTGAGGAGAGAGTGGGTGGAGGGAGATGTGGCGTAAAATGAGGTCATCATTGCTGTTGATTTATGTGACAGACGCCATTACTTACACTCTTGTGACTTTACCAACGTCTCCACTGACAACATGAATAATATGTGTCTCCACCAAAAAAAGAATGACATCCCCCACTTTCTCCTCATCTGCTGTTTTGTGAAGTTTACTTCATCATTACAGACCTACGTCAGGCTGTAATAGGGGGTGCTTGTGGAGGTTTGTCCCAGTTTTATTACGTAGCGGGCCCATGCACTGATTTGCTGCCATCTTCTATCTAGTCCAGCGAGTTTTGCTTTTTCTTGGTAATTTGTCAAATTGCACAACAGGAAGTGGGAAGGAGCGTGTGTGTGTGTGTGTGTGTGTGTGTGTGTGTGTGTGTGTGTGTGTGTGTGTGTGTGTGTGTGTTCCTGTCTTGGCATCACAGTGAGAACCATTTTCCCGATTTCACCATCAAATTGAGGACCGTTTGTACCAAAGTGAGGACATTTTGCTGGTCCTCACAACCTATTTTGCTAACGGTTAGGTTTAGGACTAAGGTGTGAATTGAGTTTAGGTTAAGGTTAGGGTTAGGCATGAACTGGTAATAGTTAGGTTTAGGGTTATTGTCAGGGTTAGGGCATAGAAAGGGTTGAAATTGACTGAAAATCAATGGAAGTCAATGGGAGTCAACAGATGGTCCTCACTACATATAGCAAAACAAGAGTGTGTGTGTGTGTGTGTGTGTGTGTGTGCATGTGTGTGTGTGTGTGTGTGTGTGTGTGTGTGTGTGAGCACTGCACAGACAGCACCACACCCAGCATACAAAAACAGTGATTGCCATGTGCGACCGTTTCTATACACAGGTGTCAAACTGACTCATTTTAATTACGTTGCATTCATGACTCCAGGCAAGCGTCGATGCATTCAGTACCAAGACATTGTGTTTTGATCTCCCAGAAACATGCTGGGGTTTGCCTGATTGAGAAACATAAACAAATGCCAGGAAATAATAGCCAAGAATGGGTTCTGGATGTGCTTTTTGACAGCCAGACTCCCACAGTTTTGTTCCCCAAGAAGCTGCAAGCCAAACCGCAGGACCCGAGCTTCCAAAGCGAGGTCAGCGAGGTCAGAGTGAACGGGAAAGATGAAGAATTGAAGGGAAAGAGGGGATGGAGACGGAGGGGTTTGGATGGGCATGGGTGATGGCTTAGGGGACGGGGGACAGCCGTTACTGTCAGCATCCATCAGGGTGCCCAGGGGTGACATGGAAGCAGGCAAGAGAGGAGGAGGAATAAAGAGAGAGGTCGGGGTGTGGGCCTGAGACTATTCACCCCTCAGCCCTGGAGTGTACTTTTCTGCTGTCCCACATCATCTCTCCCCTCCCTGCCCCATCGGTTTGAAATGCAGATGTGTGAGCCTGCAGCTGTGGATTCAGCAGCGTATTCTTCTTGACCCAGCCTTGGAATATTTTTCTGTGCGCTAACAGGAAGATAAAAAAACTGCAGACCCTTGCCAGCAAATAGGAACGTAACTATATGAAAACCCTAGAAGGAATGATTAAAGAAGAGTTTTGTTTGGGAAACAAAAAGAAAAGAAATATACTCATTTGTTTTGACATAACATGAAGGATTGAAATAACTTCTCCTGCAGGTTTTAGCTTGGTTTTACTGGCTTCTTCACAGCAGCTTGTCTGCATCATGTTTCAATCACAGATCTTGTCACTGGTCACAGCTCCTGTGTTGTTCTCTTAAGCCAGTGTGATCAGATATTAGAATAGTTCTGATTCTTCACAAGAAAACAAACTGAAGTCTTTTTTTTCAAAACAAATGTTGAAATATTCCCTCACCAAACAGATCTACATGTTTACACCCAGTACAACCATTGGACCCCCTTTTCTTCAGAACGGCCTGAATCTTTCATGTTGGCATGTATTCTTTATTGATGGTCCTGGTGTTGTAAAAAATAAATCCCTATAAAGTTGTCCTGTCAGGCTCCACAGTAACGTGCACATGTCTGTTCTGCTTCTATCCTGGTAATAATATCATCCGGGTTGACTTTAATAATACCTTTTAGTAGCACTGTGGAGATGTTGTCTGCCTTTTTTCAGATGCTTGAGAGAAAAACATGTTTTTGCTGCCTCTGCCACTCCTGAAGGGCTGCAGCCCAGACATAAACACTGGCCTAGTGGCCGGGCAGAAAAAGCTGCTGTCAGGCTGCCGCTGTTGCTGCAGGTGGAGGCTGGCAGTCAGACAGCAACCCTGGTGTTTCTTCAATATTTTAACTTTAATGGTTCAAAATTGTCTTACAGTTTGCCATGTTACAGGTAAAAGGTTTTATGACTTTTATTTGACACAAAGGAGTGCATAAATCTGACACATGAGAAAAAATACACCTGTTCTTTCAAATTCAGCCCTCTTTACTTGAATAACTCTAAATAAATCCAACCAACTGCCGTTAGAAGTCACTTTATTAATAGAGTCCATGTCTGTTCTGAGAAGTCCTCAGAGGTTTATCAGAGAACATTAGTGAACAAACAGCCTCATGAAGACCAAGGAACACAGCAAACCGGTCAGAGATAAGGTAAGGGAGAAGTTTAAAGCAGGGTTAGGATATAAAATCATATTCCAAACTTTGAACATCCAGCAGAGCACTGCTTAGCTAATGCTCAGCATCAACCTGAACACAACGTCCAGTTGGCCTTCAGCCCTAAATCCAAACGAAAATGTGTGGAAAGACTTCATGTTCACAAATGCTTTCCATCCAATCTGACTGAGATGGAGAGATTTTGCAAAGAAGAAGGAGCAAAAATGTCAGCCCATACATGTGCAAAGCTGGTAAAGACTTACCATTGAAAATATACAGCTGTAAAGGCAATGAAACGTGGTTCTAGAATGACTTGACTAAGTAAGACTAAATATAGGAGTACAGCACATTTTCAGACTTTTATCTGTACAATATTTTAAAAACAAGGCAAAATTTTTTTCCCCTTCATGACTATGTGCTGTTTTGTTTTTTCTATCACATAGCATCCCGATAAAACAAGTCTATTTACACTTCAAATGGTATGAATGCTTTAGCAAGGCACTGTATAAAAACACCTTTTTAAGATCCAACATCATAAATTACAAAAAGAAGCTACATTAGGCACTTTGCCTGTGCACGGTTCCAACTTTTTTGTACCTCCACCCACCACTCATCCACTGCCAGCAACAGCGATTTGCATTAGAACAGGCATGGACCCTGGTTAATTAGATTTTCAAAGATGATCCCTTGGAAGCACATCTGAGACAACTGTTGCCGTTAAATATAACTTGGTGCAGGATTATATAACTTTCATTTGATGCCAGCAGAGAGAAAAACAGACCTGATAAGCAGAATATTCCTCATATTAAGCTAAAATTGAAGCAACAAATCACAGTTACATTTAATCCGCAATAACATATTCAACCTATTAGACCTGAAGAATCTACTATGGCGAAGTTTTGGTTTTTCTACAGAAAACCAGACAATTTGCAGCTAAATCACAACATAAGGAATGATTTAGCTTTAGAGGAGAACACATTTCTTGGATTCTTGAACTCCTGACACCCAGTGGTTGTGCTTGAACATTTTGTACACATCAAGACTTTTATAACTCTTTACAAATTGGCATAACAACCAAAATATGAAAGTGATGTACAATATAAAAATCTAATGGCTATTGAGCATGCTCAGAAATGATTAACCCCTCTGATAAAAATGCATAAAAAGCTTTAAAATATTTTTTTGTTTTATTCCAGGAATATAATCTCAATATTTCTTTTATTTCTGCCTTTATTCTGAGCACGTTTATTCTGTGAGGAATAAAAAAATTAGAAAAATAATAAGAATCTCTTTTTTCTTTTGTTTTAATGAAAAAACAAATTGGGTATCCTTTGTTTTATTTCTTCCAAAGTTCACATGTTTATATTTAATGTCTGTACACTGTGAGTGCTTGAAACCAAACTCAAATTCTTGTTTGCGAGAACAATCTTGAGTCTGTAAAGCAAATATAAATGAAGAATTTGAAAGATTGACATATTTTTCTAGAATTCCCTCATTGTAATTGCAGATGGATTTGTTTCGTGACAAAAATGACATTTTTAATGGGAATAAGTAGAATAGATGTGTGGTTTCTATTTGGTGACACATAAAAAGGACCTACCAAGCACTTTTCTTACAAAGATAATCTAGGCAGGAACGTAGGGTGAGCTTTGTGAAAGTAAACAGTTGAGGTATTCAGATTTCTCCTTGCCCACCTACAACAGTCTGTCTCCAAAACATTTTTGAGGCAGGATTATGAAACAAAAGGCTTTGAGGGAAGGAACAAACCAATGCTGTTATAATTTTTCTGTTTTGAATTGTAGTTTCTCACAAGCACTCCTTTCCTATTGTTGTAAATTACAAGCAGATGGGGGTGCCTCATAGAGCTTTTAAATCCCTGGGTATTGAGCCGGTTTGATAAGTCTCCAATCTACTGTTTCCAGACGACCTTTCACCTGACGTCCTCCTAATCACTGAATAAATCACCATATAAAGTTTCACTTTATGAACTTTAATTCAAGTTTGGAGATTTATTATTCCTTGCTACTATGATGTCAGAGTTCAGGGCTCTAGACATAATATCATTACTCTGTGACACATTTTTACATACCTTTAATTTTTTTTTTATCGTTCTAGATAAAACGGTTGGGAACTACAAGCCTGAACACAGCTCAAAAGGAAGAGCTGTAAGAATGTTGACAGTATATCCCTTTTAAAAGGAGATGTGATTTCATTTCCTTACTGGTATTTTTGGATAAGGAAACAACTACTTTTTAACATAATACATTGCATCCTTGTACTGTGGCAAGCCACGACAAATTCACAAGTTTAACCCACTCTTAAATTGGAAAAGGGAAATAAGGAGGTGGCTTATCCTT
This sequence comes from Girardinichthys multiradiatus, assembly GCF_021462225.1. Taxonomy (NCBI): domain Eukaryota; kingdom Metazoa; phylum Chordata; class Actinopteri; order Cyprinodontiformes; family Goodeidae; genus Girardinichthys; species Girardinichthys multiradiatus. The sequence goes on along the minus strand of NC_061798.1, from coordinate 26,806,087 downwards.
AAGATATCCAATCACAAATGTGCAATCGCTGTGGACAAACTTAACATACCAGAAAAGTCTTTGTGCTGTTCTCCCATTCATCTCGATAAAATTACAATCAGACATACCAATAACAAACAGTTGATTTATTCTGGATCAGGATGATCTGATAACATCTTACTGTTTAAACAAGCCGTACACTTGACAACCAGAAAGATACTGCGCCTGAATGTGCTTGTGATCAGGAGAAGAACCAGTCAGTAACTCTCGGGGCTGACTGGCAGACACATGAAGAACGAGACAGACGAGTCCTCACACACTGAAAGTACTTCTTCATGAAGCAGGGCGTGTAAGGCTGGGAGTGCCCGAAACACACACACACGCACGCAGCAGACGAAAACAAATGTAAAAGTACGGGGTTAGGAATGGAACAACAAACACCTGGCTGGAGTCACATGTGTGTTTGCTCAGTGGAAAGACGACATTAAACCTTGTGACATAATGTCCAGAGACACAAACAAGCTGAGTTTGTAAACTGTCAAAACATTTTGTAGAAAAATCACATGTGATCATTTACTGCTATTATTTTAATTTTGCAATACATACACTACCAGTTAAAGGTTTTTAAATGGCTTTCTCATTTCATCGTTTTCTTTATGTTCATGACTGTTTACATTGTACTGAAGGCATCAAAACTGTGAATGAACACATATGGAATTATGTAACAAACAAAAAATTGTAAAACAACTTTAAAAATGTTTTATATTTTAGATTTCTTAAAGTAGCCGGCCTTTGCTATGATGACTGAAATATTAACCTTTGGCCATCTCTCATTGAACGTCTGGGAAGTTCTTTCAAGACTCTTTGGAAAACCATTTCAGGTGACCACCTCATGAAGCTCCTGGAGAAAATGATAATAGAGCTAAGTAGTAATCAGAGCAAAGGGTGGCTATTTTGAAGAATCTAAAATATAAAAATGTTTAGAGTTATTTCACCTTTTGTTTACTACATAATTCCATGTGTGTTCATTTGGTTTTGTTGCCTTTGGTGAGAATCTACAAGATAAATACTCATGTAAATGAGATCCATTAAGTGAGAAAGTGTATCTAAAACCTTTGATTGGTAGTGTAGATCTGTGTAATATTAATCTTAAACATGTCTGCATGTCTATGTCTTCTGCTTAATTCGGGCTATTGACAAACTATTGACAAACATGATAAACATGTTTAAAAGGTCTTAAATAAATGTTTTTTTTCCTAGCAGTAAGAAAACCGGGACGTGAAATTATTGCTGCCGTTCTTTGAAGATTTATTTTTCTCCTTTCTTATCATCCTGCTGACTGTGCGTGATGACAAGACAAGCTTAGGTCCTTGTCCAGCCTTGTTTACTACAAATCCAGTTTCAGTTAAACTCTGCAGGTATTTTTCTGACTCTCGATATGGACTAGTTGAAAAGGACACATTTGACTTACTTGATAAGTATGCTTTCTGTTTTTTTTCCATTTTTAAGAAAGTAATGGGTCTCCTTCTCTCCTTATACTGGATTTAAACTCCAGGGAAACAGTAGTCATGAGATACCAATTAATTTAATGGACACTGATCAAATTCAAAAGTTATGGCTTAAAATTTTAAGAAAAATATCACATTTATTTAAAAAGAATTTTAAAGGGTTTTAAAGTAAAGTATCTAAATATACTGAAATTAAAGGCTGGATTTTCCTTCTAAAGATGTGTGAAATAATGCTACTGTGAAAAGGATAACTATACAAGGATATTCATACCATTTTAACAGAGCTGTTAATAAATAAGGAGGAAATTGTAAAAAAAATAACACACTTTGCAAAATCAAGATCCTTTGATTTGGTCGTGCCAAGATCTGTCAATTATCATTAAACACTGTTGAAATTAATATAGGGCTACATGTAATATAGGGCTAGATGTATGTGTTTATACACAAATCTAGTTTAGACCCACAATTTTATTGTTTTCTGTAATGTATTTAAAAACATAAAAATATAAAATAATTGTATATACCCTGTTCAATAAAAATGTTTTTTTGTATAAGATGTTTACTGCAACCCTGTTATAAATACTCAGGATCCTCAAAATTATATTTCAAAGAAAGTCTTAAAATCCTTTACCATCAAGTAAAGTCACATTCACACCTAATAATTATTTTCATGTCAAATAATTTTCAACTTACATCTGTCTATACCACTTTTGATATCCAGCGTACCCAATTTTTTATCATTTCAGAATTGATTTTCAAATATTTGCTGAAATCCATAATGCATCAAGTCATTCAAACTGTAAATAGGACAACAGGTCAATCCCTCATGAGTTTAGAAAAATGTTTAAGATTATTTTAATAAAAACCCTGGAATCTGGAGGAACGGTCATGCTCAAAGGGCAAGGAAATAAGCTTAAGTTAGTGATGGGATCTCTGATCTTTCAGACAGCTTCACAACAATAATAGTCATAAATAAATAACTTAACAACTTTAGACAAGTGATTACTTTGTAAAATGCTACAGTGTAAACTAAGAATTAAGATTATTCCTAAAAATATTATTGAGGAATGAGTCCTATGTTAACCTAGCCCCGTTAAAGTGTTGATTTCTCTGGGATCTGAGGCATCTGGGATTGACTTTCGCACACAGCTATATCAGTTTTGCTCATGTCAACAATAACCCTAAAGGCTGTCAGTGTGAAAGATGTTCTTTTGAAATCAGGCAGAACAGACACCATGATAACCATGGAATGACTGATAAGCAGGTCAAATCTATTTTCTATGAAAGGTTTTAACAAAAAGAACTAAAACTGCTGCTAGAGATAACTAAAACCCAATTTAAAAGTCCTCAGAACCTCTAAAAGTCAGAATGAAAATCAAGTCCAGGTCAGAGATAATCATCCAGGGCCTGGTGGCATTTTGTGGAGTCCTCAACATCAGCCTGCAGAAGATCTTTCTAGGGTAGAAAGAAGGCCGCAACTAGAGTTGATGTAACTCCTTTAACTATGTAATGGGAGGAATATATTATAGTCTTGGTACTTAGATAGGAGGACAGAGAGCAAGACTGTACTTGTGTCTTTTGTTAAACAAGAAGGGACACCTTCCACCCATTGAGTAATCATCAGAGAACTGCTTTTCTTTCAGGTGGTTATTTGGTGCATATGGTGCAGCCTAAAATTACTCAATACAACAAATTAAATGGGGGATACAAATCTTATTTTGCTTCATGTTTACTCTTATATGATTAATTTTAGGAGAAAAAACATCATACAGAGATTTCTCAGGATTCTTAGCTGTTTTAAGACGCCTTTCGGGGACCTAAAAAAGCTTTTCAACAAAACTGTACAAAAACAAAATCTGCTCCTATCCTCCATTGTTTGGTAGAAAGAGAAAAAAATCTTTCACTCTTCAACTTTTTTTACATGTTGGAACCATTAGTATGCTGCTGGATGTCACAAATGAAATGATGTTGACAAGACAGAGCATAAAAAGGAACAGATTTTATTTGAACGAAACAAATTATCTCAAAGATTACATCAGCTGTGCAGTCAGACCAAAAAACTCAACATTACACTGAATATCATCGCAAGATAAAGTTTTATTACTTGGCCACATTTTTAAAAACACACAGTGCCGTGAAAAAGTATTTGCCATCTTATAGATTTCCTTTTTTTGCTTTTTTGTCACACATAAATGTTTCAGATCCTCAAAGAGACTTATAAGATGAAGATAACCTGAGCAAATACAAAAAGCCATTTTCAAACGATGATTTTCTTTCTTTAGGGGGAAAGAACCAACCCGGCCTTGTGTAAAAAAAAAAGTAATTACCTCCCGCCTGCTTTGTTAAATCATGAGATCACTGTGATTATCAAAATATTGCGCTCCATTTTCACAAGCCACACCCAGGCCTGATTACTACCCAACATTTAGAATGAAAAAAGCGACTGAATAGAACCTGTCTGACAACATGAAGCAAGCTCAAAGATCTCAAAAAGCAAACATATCATACCCAGATCTAAATTATCTGAAAAAGATGAGGAACAAAGTGACTGACTTCTATCAGCCTGGAAAGGCTAACAAACATTTCTACACATAAAGCATTGCTTTAATATCGCAGGAGTGGTTTGGCCTACCAAAGTCAGTCCCAGAGTGCATCAGCGACTCATCCAGTAGGTCACAGAAGTAACCTGATCAACATCTAAAGTACTATAGATCTCATTTGCCTTGTTAAAGCTCAGTGTTCATAGATCAACGTACAGAAAGAAACTGTGCAAAAATGCCATACATGGGAGAGCTTCAAGGTAGAAACCACTGCTGACTAAAAAGAATATAACACTTATCTCATGCTCGCCAACAAAACATCTTGATGATCATTTTGATATTTTGTGGACTGATGAGACAAAAGTGGAGCTTTATAGAAGGTGTGTGTCCCGTTACATTGGATGTAAAACCGAATTTCATAAAACATCACACCAACTGGGACTTCTTTGTCATTTCAGGACCTGAACGACTTGGTGTAATTAATTAAACCAAAGATTCTACCTCTACCAGAAAATTCTGAAGGACAATGTCTGACCATCATATAGCGTCCTGCTAATGATCCAAAGCACCCCAGAAAGTCAATTTTCGAATCCTTCTAATGTTGCTAAATTAAAACGACTGTGCAGAGAAAAGTAGGTCAAAATTTCTCCTCAGCGATGGAAATGACTCATTATCACTTAACCACAATAGACCAGGTTGGTTTGGATCCTGTTTTTTCCCTTTAAAAAACATAATTTGATTTTTAATTTTAATTCTATTTGTTATTTAGGTTATCTTTGTCTAAAACTAAAATTAGTTTGTAGATCTGTAACCTTTGGGAGGTACCTTTTAATAGGACTGCAGGTCGATAGCTTATTAGCTGCTGCGGGTCAATATTAGGTTTCTTATATATTTTTAATAAAAGTATTGATTTATTTTATTTTGAGTTTGATGCATCTGCGTAACAGGGTCAACAGCAGCTATATTGGCCTGTTTGTTGAAATGTGTAATACTCCAGCTATGACACAAAAATATGATTATTATGGACATTTTGGGTGTGTTCATTTCCAGTTTTTCTTCATATCAAATGATTCAGACCACACACCCACTCATATTTCTTGCTGGACTTCATACCTTATCTAAAAGCCACTCTCGTAACTGATGAAATTATCAGTAAGGCGACCAAAGTATAAGTGTAAGAAAATAATTTCTGCCAACTTTCTGCAGGTTGGTGGACATTTATCAGGCCTTTCTACCCAGAGTCACAGTCATCTGTTTTGGTCTGTGGGACGAGCTGCTGCGAGGAAGCTGACGGTGATGAGACAGAAATGTTCAGAAATTACAGTCTGTGAAACGGCACCTCAGAAACTGCGGGAGTAGGAGGGAAGCTTTCACAACAGATGTTCAAGCTGCTAACAGGAATCTGCTGCACTCTGTCTGTGTTTTTGTTGCCTCTGCGATCCTCATCTTTCATCACAAAGTAAACATTCACAGGTTTCAGATTCCAAGAAACTTATCTGTTATAGTTTCCTTTCTTTCCACGTTTCTGTTTTTTTTGTTTTGTTGTTTTGTTTCATTTACGTTTTCGTTTTCCATTTCAAAAGCCAAAATAATTTTTTTCCACATCAACACCATTAACTGGCAGCAGACAGTGGCAAGCAGATTCAAGCAATCTGGCTAGATGAAATGTGCAAAGATACGAGTGCACACATTACTTGTGGTTGAAAATGGTCTGGCGGTTTATGGGGAGCAGCAGGGTAGAGCCGAGTTTCAGTAAGCCTTCCTGCTGACCTCAGTTCTCCTGGTTCCACAGAAAGACGCAGTTCTGTGAAATCCTCCCCCACAATTGTGTTTTCACACTTAATGACAAAAGCACAAACCTCATTTCCCCCGAAGCCAGCACCAAAACTAGAATAGATTGACCTTTGTTAAAAAACCAACTAAGACATAAAATATAGTGATATATTGTGATATATATATATATAGATAGTTAAACAAAAAGGCAGCTGGACAGTCTCTCTGATGCTTAATCTTTCCTGGTATGCAGAGGCTGCAGGTCTTTGAAGCCATTCAAACGAGAATTGCGGGGAACCACTGAGGTTCTGGGTCACTGAAACTACTAATGACTAAATAGAAAAGACATGCAGAATAACTCATGGATCTTTGTGGAAACATTACAGCACCACAGCAAGATGCGCCTGATGTTAAATAAACTGAATGTTATCCCAATTCCAAGATTTTGAGTCAATATTTCTGTGTGATAATGATTTCAAATGTAGTGGACATATGTTTACAGAGCTACTATTCCTTGCAAAAATGAAAAATTATTGAATCTGTTATCACAAAAACATATAAAACAAAACATGTATGGGGGGGACCCATTAACCCTAGTACATATATTGCCTGTAAAACATTACTCTTGTAAAATGGTCTGTCATTGAGATCATTCAACAATCCACAACATTTAGTTGTTCCTGTTTGGCGGAAATGTTACTTCATAGTAAGCTAGGTTGTTGCTGATATCTCAAGCATTCATTTTAAAATATAACATAAGGTCAAGAGTTGGTGAGGGATTTTATTTAACTGTTATGTGGAGTAGTCAGAATCTTATCTATAGCAAACAGCAGTTAGGATGGTCCTAGTTTATAAAAATGACTGAGAGTAAACCTAACAGCTAGCCAAACTGAGGACATTCCAACGTGGGCTTTAGCCCTTCAAAGTACCCCAAGTTAAAAAAAAAAAAAAACTCAAAGCAGTTAAAACAAAGTTTAAAATTGAACACTCCATTATATGAGATGCTCTACAAATCCTAGCTACCCCGTCATTAAAGGTTTATGCTTTTACCTCATTGTATTGTTGCTGTGTGGTTGAAATATGGAGACACAAGGACCATAATGTAGCTAGATTCTAAAATACCAGCTAAACAGCAAATGGTTAGTTAGCTTGTTGCTAATACCCCTAGTATATTTTAAATTATTGTTTTAGGGTGAAGGAATAGTTGGGGATTTTTTTTAAGCTGCGGTTCTGTGGAGCAGTTATGAGCAGTGTGTATATTATCTATAGTAGACAGCAGTCAGAATGATCCAAGGCTCTTGCATCTTATACTGCTCTATATTTACTCTCACTCACTTAAAACTGTGCACTTATATTTATATTATATTGTAGATATGTTTGTACTGTTTAATTTGTACTGTATTGCACCGACTACGCCAAAACAAATTCCTTGTATGTCCAAAAACGTACTTGGCAATAAAGCTTTTCTGATTCTGATTCTGATTCTGATTCTGATTACTAAGCATCAGGCCAACAGCTAGTCAAACTGTGGTCCTGGACATATTTTCGCCTTATAAATGAACTGAAGTCCCAAAAACATCTAAGCGGTTTAAATGAATGCTGCATTCTACATTTTTACACAGCATGGCCTTCCATCCCAGACTCTGTCTTCTGTTTGCAGAGAAGACAGGGTTTGCAGTTCTTTGCAATATTTTCTGTGTAAAACACATGCTGCAAATAAAAGCATGATGACTGTACATAATCCTCAAACTTACTTTTATCCAAAGGAAATTGGTGTAAAAATCCAAACTACACTGTTGGCATGAAGTGGTATGACATTTTGGGGGTTTATGTTGCTTGAAATTGCTGTAATTTAGACAGGAAAAGGCCAAACATGGATGATTTATCTTATTAGCTGGATTCCTTCATAGGCAGTTCTCTATAAAATGCATCTGAAAACAAGGAATTTGCACACTTCCGCACAGCTCATCCAATGTGGGTTAACGTGGTGAACTCCCGATGTAAATTCCTCTCAGTCTTCTAACTGTGGTGTTCTGAACATCTGTTGTAGTGCAGATAGGTAGATACTGATCACTAGTAAACCTCATTCAGCAAGGGGATCAAACTAATAATTTAACTAAAGTGTTTTTGTACTCATAAAGTAAATAAGGTAGATCATTATATTAAACCTCTTAAATTGCGTCTTAAAAAAGCAAAGTCTTTAAAATAAAATAAAAATCCCACCTTAAATAAAAAAAATGCATCTCCACAGTTCAAACAAAAAGTGGGAGATTTATATATATCATTTTATATAACATATCTTATCTTTTTATCAGAAAATCCCTGTATTTTCCGCATGCACACGGCCCTTCCTGCATTTAAACAAGAATATAATTAGCAGTATCTGCTGTCTGCAAGATAATTGCATTGTATAATGGAACATACCCACTAATCTCCTGCCTGGTGACTGACTGCCCAGCAGTGAATGTGCCAGAGTCAGCAGGATGGTTGTCTTTGACTGTGATGAGGAGGCATTCGGGCCTGCAGCACCTCTCCATATTGTTCTCTATCAGTGGCACAACAAAAGTGGGCTCTGCTGCAAAATGCAGCCAGGAGCAGCACATATCTGCAGACAGTTGGGGCAGGTCAAAGGGGTGGTGCTGTGCAAGCTGCTCGGTCACGCAAATGTTTTTTGTTTTATTTTTGGCCCCATTTTGCTTGGATTTGTGTGAAAAATGAGCAGCAACAACGAAGCCTGCCGGACTGACGTCCTGAAGGCTGCAGCCTCACAGGTGAGCTGGTGGCTGTAATAAAACATCACTTACAAAGGGAAGTTGTGTGAGGTTTAAATGATTTTTCCAAACTGCTGCAGCCACTTGACTCTCAGAGTGAGAAAACCAGATCCAGACATGAACAAGAGGAAAAACTGATCCTAGCTGCATGGCAAAGCATGGTGAGAGAAACATTACATAATAAAACAAACATAGAGCTTTCAATCAGTTTATTTAATTATGGATCTAGGAAGAACATGAAAGTTGAAAAGGTCCGTGGGAGTGTAACACGATGTGCTCTGTTGTGTTTCTATGAATCAAACATGTAGTGTGTGAATTAAATGTGTTTTTGTCATATTAATGTCTCTCTCTGTGATTGTTTTCCAGCTTTCTTGTGACTGAGTCAAGTAGAGCCTCTTCTTATTTAACTGTTAGTAATCGAACAATTCCACTTCTCCCTTTATGGCCACTAAATGTTCTGGTAACTTTTACTAGATCCTGTTTTATTTTTTTCACCTACTCTCTTTTGTCTTTATTTGGTCCTGCCATATACTTTTGCTACAAATACAGGACTTTTGTTTTCCCTCAGTGTTTTGTAGTTTATTACACAACTAGCTTAGTTATAGAGCTGATAAGGCTCCAAGCCAGGGCTTACATATGGACAAAAAAGATGGTGTATGCTGTAGGAAATTAGAAGCAAGACTTTTGACATTTGTGTTTGCTCTTTCGGTAAAAAAAAAAATAATAATAATAAATTATAAAAACTGGAACACAAAAGTTTTGGTATTTGTTGTTTGCATCTTCTTCAGCAGCACAGCCTGTCTAAGAAGGACTCTCCAACTCCAGGTCTTCCTCAGTCTTTCCTGGCCAAGCAGAGGCGCTCCACCCAGGCCAGGAGGGCCCGCTCCAACCTTCATGAGCAGAGTGGGTCTCTGTATTAGAGAAGACGGAGTGGATGCTTGTTTTGGGTTGGCTGTTATCTCCCCCTGCTGGTGACTTTAGGTACAGGTAGTCCCATCAAACCAAAGAGAAAGCTGTTAAACTGCCTGTAGCTACTTGTGTCTGCATCCGTCTTTAATAATATACAGAACATAGTCACATGTCAAAATCTTTTTCAGATGTATGCTTGCAGCTCCTAAAAAATAAAAAAATAAAATAAACAATAACAGGATCATCATTTGGGATTTTTAACTAAAACATTGTATGTATCAATTATAATCAGTAATTGCTTAAATTACATCAACATAAAATAGGAAAAGGATATCAAACACAAATTATTGAATTGATAAATATGTTTTTTTAATCATAAGCAAAAAAGTAAGACGTAATCTTTGAGCTACACAAATATTCAGTGACGTTTAGAAGTATTTACTCTCCTTGAGGTTTTTCAGTTATTCACATTATAACCACAAACATCAATGTATATTATTGGTATTTTATGTGACCGACCAACACACTCGAACATTACTTACATAGCCCTTCTGTCAACAATGGCTTTGTGTTAGTTTTCCTGTTGACAGATACTCCTACCTGATTCCCTGCAGCTCCTCCAGAGTTATCATAGGCATCTTTGTTGCATGCTCTCCTTCCCAGACCTGTCTATGCTAGGTGGACAGCTATGTTTTGGCACGCAGCTTGGAATATAGTTTTATAACCTAGATCTGCGTTAAGGTTCTCCACACCTTCCTCCCTGGCCTGTCTGCTGTGCTCCTTGGTCTTCATGAGGCTGTTTGTTCACTAATGTTCTCTAACAAACCTCTGAGGCTTTCACAGAACATCTGGATTTATACGGAGACCAAACTAAACACAGGTGGGATTAATGAGGGCTTTCTTTGTGACATCAGAGTAAAGAGTGCAGAATATTTGTTTTTATTTGTCAAATTTCAAATCCATTTTCCATACCCGCTTCTTTCATTGAGGGTCACTGGGGAGCTGGTGCCTATCTCCAGGAGTCTACAGGCAAGAGGAGGGGCACACCCCATACAGGTCATCAGTGCATCTCAGGACAACACAGAGATACAAAGGACAAACAACCATTCACACCTAAGGGCAATTTAGAGAGACCAACAATGTTTTTGGACTGTGGGAGGAAGCCAGAGTACCCAGAGAGAACCCAAAAATGCATGGAGAGATCATGCATACTCTATGCAGAAAGACCCCAGGCTAGGAGTTGAACTGAAGACCTTTGTGCTACAAGGCAACAGTGCTACCAACTGCGCAACCATGCAGCCCTAAACGTTCAAATCCATTTTACTTTTTTACGTCCATTTGCAGTGAACGTGCACAAATTAAACTTGGTTTTGTCTGTTGCATACAAACTGCAAACCCATGGATTTTACAAAATGTCAGGGCGTTGTTTTAAAGTTACTGGTCCACAAATATCTACTGGTCACTGCTAACAAAGATTAAAGTTTTTTTTTTATAAATTAGAACTAGTCTTAGGGGAAAATCATGGAATCTATTACGTTGTATATTTGATTTATTTCACTTACAACTACGTGGTCCTACAGGAGCAATCAGGAGTAAAAATAAATCCCACTTCAGTGATTTGTTTTGTGGGTTCATGTAACCAATGGTTTGTGGGAACATCACAGCTTGTTTGTTGACTTCAGGACCCTGTAAACTCTGACCCCATGCTCACACTGCGGAAACGCTGAGGCTCGATATAAGATGGCACGGTGAGGAGGGACATTTTGTTCCCAGTGGATGGTGGTTTGGGAATGCTGAGCATAGCCGTGGGATGGCTGATTGCTGGCTGGGAGCTGCAGTGCTCCAGACTGGATTGGGCTGTCTGGGGAAACAGGAAAGCAGAAAGTTGGTGGGACATGACAGGCATGGCGGAGGCAGGTAGAGTAGATATCTCTCTGCAGGACTGAGTTGGAGGAGAAGGCAATGACACCGGAGCTCTGGAAGTCTCCTCTGGCTCTGCTTTAGCTCCTTCTTCATCCCTCTGAATCCCTTTAACCTCACTGGCTGAGAAGTTTCCTCCTCGACTTTCCTGCTCCTCCCCAAACTGAACATCCACCAGAGGCGTCCTGGTACTCCTCTCCTCCCTGAAGCTACACACGGTGCTCTGGTTGTCCTGGCCCAGCCCAGATGGCAGCGACCCTCCTTTACCAATTTGACAACTTCTCTCCTCATCGTCCTCCTCGTCATTGCTGGTGCATCGGTCAGTGCTCGGTGAATGGTACAGCCTCTGAAGCTGAGCCGAGGTTCGGCGAAGAGCTCCTCCCATGAAGATAGTTGGAGACGGGGCCGCATTGAGGAGGCGGTTAAAGAGAGCCATGTTGGGGTGGCGAGTGCCGGATTCCTCCAGATTCTCAGCAATGTCCTCCAATGGTTGGAAGTGCATCTCCTCCTTTGGGATCCTGCCAAGAGTGATCAGGATTATAACTATTTTGTGCTCTTAAAAACTGTTTGTTATATTTGTGGACTATGGTGATTTTCAAGCCTAAAAGGAGAAAATGTCCTCTGTTTTAAAACACTAAGTAAGAAGGGTTCTCACTCAGGCCCCAATGCCCCAAGAGGACACAGAGCAGAAAGGGTGAGAGCAACTCACGCCATGTCAAAGGTGGACCCCTGAAAGGAGGGTTTACGGAGGACAAAAAGTGTAGCTGCCGTGTAGGGTGGTCGGGGATTGGAGTCATTCCAGTAACGGTCTCGCTCCATCATCGGCAGATCTCCGTACATCTCATCCACGGCCATCATGGACACCTACACACAAAATGTAAGACAGAACCTAAAGCAAAAAAAAAAAACATAACTCAAAGTCCAAAAAGCCTAAAACAATTAATGATACACCTCAGAGTCACAATATACAACTACATACAGTGCCTTGCCAAATTATGCACACCCCATTTTTCAAATCTATGACATTACAACCACAAAGTTCGATGTGTTTTATAAAGATTTGATGTGATAGACCAACATAAAACTAGTGTGACATTGTAAAGTGAAAAGTTACATGGTTTTCAATATTTGAAGATAATATCTGAAAAGTGTGGTGTATATTTCTATTCAGTCCCCTTGACTTTCATAATCCTAAATTAAGTCCAGTGTATCCAATAACATAAGAGAAGTCACCTAATACAGTCCACCTGGTGTGGATTATAATGTCAGTAAGATTGTCTACCTAAACTGACATGCCGGGGCAAGGTGATCTTTAATCAGAGAAAAAGCCAAGAGGCCCACGGTTATTAGGTACAGGGGTTGGACAATGAAACTGAAACACCTGGATTTAGACCACAATAATTTATTAGTATGATGTAGGGCCTCCTTTTGCGGCCAATACAGCGTCAATTCATCTTGGGAATGACATATACAAGTCCTGCACAGTGGTCAGAGGGATTTTAAGCCATTCTTCTTGCAGGATAGTGGCCAGGTCACTACGTGATACTGGTGGAGGAAAACGTTTCCTGACTCGCTCCTCCAAAACACCCCAAAGTGGCTCAATCATATTTAGATCTGGTGACTGTGCAGGCCATGGGAGATGTTCAACTTCACTTTCATGTTCATCAAACCAATCTTTCACCAGTCTTGCTGTGTGTATTGGTGCATTGTCATCCTGATACATGGCACCGCCTTCAGGATACAATGTTTGAACCATTGGATGCACATGGTCCTCAAGAATGGTTCGGTAGTCCTTGGCAGTGACGCGCCCATCTAGCACACGTATTGGGCCAAGGGAATGCCATGATATGGCAATTCAAACCATCACTGATCCACCCCCATGCTTCACTCTGGGCATGCAACAGTCTGGGTGGTACGCTTCTTTGGGGCTTCTCCACACCGTAACTCTCCCGGATGTGGGGAAAACAGTAAAGGTGGACTCATCAGAGAACAATACATGTTTCACATTGTCCACAGCCCAAGATTTGCGTGTGATGCCATCAGCTCAGTTGTTGCTAAGCTACAGAAACAAAACCCCATTGCTTTTGTGGCAATTTCTGGTGATTTTAACCATGCTTCACTCTCTGCTACACCTCCAATGTTTCAACAATTTGTCAGCTGCTCTACCAGAGAAAACAAAACATTGGATTTGTTTTATGTAAATGTCAAGGACTCATACATCTCTACAGCAAGACCTCCTCTAGGCAAATCAGTTCACAATCTTGTTTTTCTTTGCTCGAAATATAAGCCCCTTGTTCAGAGGCAACCTGTAATAAAGAGGACTGTGAGAAAATGGTCACAGGAAGCTGAAGAAGCTCTGCAAGGTTGCTTTGAGGCTACAGACTGGGACGCACTGTGCCAGCCACATGGAGAGGACATCAATGCCTTGACTGAGTGTGTAACCGACTATATAAACTTCTGTGTGGATAACATCATCCCCACCAGAACCGTGAGAGGCTTCCCCAATAACAAACCTTGGATCACCAGTGACCTGAAGGACATGCTTAACAAGAAAAAAAGAGCCTTCAGAGAGGGAGACAGAGAATTATTGAGGATCATACAGAAGCAATTTAAAGTCAAGATAAGAGACAGCAAGGAGGTGTACAAGAAGAAGCTGGAGAGCAAGCTCCAGCAAAACAATATCAGAGATGTGTGGTCATGGATGAAGAAGATCACAGGCTTCAAGCAGAAGGATGATCAGACCGATGGAGGTCTGGACAGAGCCAATGAACTGAACGTATTCTTCAATAGGTTCAGTTCAGAAACAAGCTTCGCATCCTCCTCTCCTGCTCACAGCCAAACAGACATTCCACCTTCCTTTGACCCACAGGACCCACAGCTGTCCAGTAACACCTCAAATGTTTTATCTTCTACCTCAGCCCTAGACCCTTCTGCTTCTACATGTTTGCCTTCAACCATATCAGAAGATGCTGATACTTCCTTTGCTTCCCCCTTCCACCTGTGTGTTTCAAGAAGTCAGGTGAAGAGACAACTGGAGAGACTGAATAGGAATAAGGCTGCAGGTCTAGATGGTGTCAGCCTTAGAGTCCTGAAGGCCTGTGCAGAGCAGCTCTGTGGGATTCTGCAGCACCTCTTCAACCTTAGCCTGGCCCAGAAGAAGGTTCCGGTGTTGTGGAAGACCTCCTGTCTTGTTCCGGTACCAAAGAAAACTCACCCATCAGTCCTCAATGACTATAGACCTGTTGCCCTGACATCTCACATCATGAAGAGAGACTCCTGTTGGCCCATCTGAGTAAGCAAACAGTAAACCATCAGGACCCCCTTCAGTTTGCTTATTGCTGTGGAGTTGGAGTTGAAGATGCCATCATACACCTGCTTCAACAAACCCACTGTCATCTGGACAAAACCAGTAGCACTGTGAGGATCATGTTCTTTGATTTCTCCAGAACATTTAACACAATCCAGCCTGATTTGCTTTGTCAGAAGACTCCAGAAGACTCAGGTGGAGGCCTCAACAATCTCCTGGATCAAAGACTACCTGACAAACAGACCACAGTTTGTGAGACTGAAGGGTTGTGAGTCTAACCAGGCAGTCAGCAGCAGAGGAGCACCACAGGGGACTGTACTCTCACCATTCCTTTTCACTCTGTACACCTCAGACTTCCAGTACAAGACAGACTCCTGTCATCTGCAGAAATACTCGGATGATTCTGCAGTCGTGGGGTGGATCAGAGATGGACAAGAAGCTGAGTACAGGAAGGTGGTGGACCGCTTTGTGGCATGGTGTGGAAACAATCATCTCATTTTGAACGTGACTAAAACAAAGGAGATGATTGTAGATTTTAAGAGAAACAGGAATAAGTCAAACACTATTTCTATCATGGGAGAAGAAGTGGAGGTGGTGGAGGAGTATAAATACCTCGGTGTTCACCTGGACAACAGACTAGAGTGGAGATGCAACTGTGAAGCCATCTACAAGAAGGGACAGAGCAGACTGGACTTCTTGAGGAAGCTTAGGTCCTTTGGTGTTTGCAGCAAGATGCAGCATATCTTCTATAAGTCTGTTGTGGAAAGTGTGATCTCTTCTACCATGATCTGCTGGGGAAGCAGCATCAGAGCCAGGGACTTAAAAAAGCTTAACAAGTTGATAAAGAAAGCTGGCTCTGTTCTGGGAACTCCTCTGGAACCTCTGGAGATCATTGTGGAAAGACGGATTCTTCATAAAATGAAGAACATTATGGAGAACCCTGAGCATCCTCTTCATGAGACTGACCTACAACAACAGAGTGTCTTCAGTCAGAGGCTTCTTCAGATCTGCTGTAAGACGGAGCGCTACAGGAGATCCTTCCTGCCCACAGCCATCAGCATCTACAACGGCTCTTTGAGGAAACCCTCATAATATGAGCTATAACAACATTTAATTTCCCTTTGAGATTAATAAAGTATTTTTGAATTGAATTGAATTGAGGGCTGCACGGTGGTGCAGTTGGTAGCACTGTTGCCTTGCAGCAAGAAGGTCCTGGGTTCGATTCCCGACTGGGGGTCTTTCTGCATGGAGTTTGCATGTTCTCCCCGTGCATGCGTGGGTTCTCACCGGGTACTCTGGCTTCCTCCCACAGTCCAAAGACATGCCTGTTAGGTTAATTGGTCACTATAAATTGCCCTTAGGTGTATGAATGAGTGTGTGCATGGTTGTTTGTGTGTTGCCCTGTGATGAACTGGTAACTCGTCCAGGGTGTACCCTGCCTCTTGCCCATATACTGCTGGAGATAGGCACCAGCTCCCCCACGACCCACTATGGAATAAGCGGTAGAAAATGACTGACTGAATTGAATTGAATTACCCTGGATACCGTGGCTCTTGATACATCACAAAGACTTGCTGTCTTGGTCACAGATGCACCAGCAAGACGTGCACCAACAATTTGTCCTCTTTTGAACTCTGGTATATCACCCATAATGTTGTGTGCATTTCAATATTTTGAGCAAAACTGTGCTCTTACCCTGCTAATTGAACCTTCACAATCTGCTCTTACTGGTGCAATGTGCAATCAATGAAGACTGGGTACCAGGCTGGTCCAATTTAGCCATGAAACCTCCCACACTAAAATGACAGGTGTTTCAGTTTCATTGTCCAACCCCTGTAGCTGTCAACAGGATAACTATTAGCTGTGAACTCTACAAATATGGCCTTTATGGAAGAGTGGCAACCTGGAAAGCCATTGTTAAAGAAATTCATAAGAAGTCACAAACATCTAGAGGTCACAGCGGAAGAAGCTGCACTGGTCATATCAGACAGGACAACAAACCTAAACATACGACAAGCTTGTGCATGTGTTGGAATGGCCCA
Organism: Girardinichthys multiradiatus; assembly: GCF_021462225.1. Lineage (NCBI taxonomy): Eukaryota > Metazoa > Chordata > Actinopteri > Cyprinodontiformes > Goodeidae > Girardinichthys > Girardinichthys multiradiatus. Next base: position 26,789,338 of record NC_061798.1, on the reverse strand, counting down.
GTCAAAGTACAGACCTAAATTCAATTGAGTCTTTTACCTAAAATCTCAATAAATAGTGAGAAAATGTGAAAAAGATAAAAGGTGTAAATAGTTTTGTAAAGCACTGTATAAATTACTCGCCTAAAATCCTCATACAGAAAACTAATAATCAAAAGATCAAGCCTTTAAAAAACCTGGAAGTTTCTGTCGATCAGCCAGTTGGTCTCAAAATCATCATCATCTTCTCCAAAAGGGTTGATCAGCTGCTCTGCAACCTTCAGGAGTAACATCGAAAGATTGAACGTCTCAACTTTCGGCTGACATCAGAACAGAGCAAACATCAAGGCAGACTCATACGGACCTTAAGCCACCCTGCATAAAAGAAGAACTGCAGCAGTGTGAAGATGGGCACGTAGAGATCCAGGTCATGACCCGGGTAACCCTGACTGGGGTCCAGGAACTGACGGCCAATCAGACATACCAAGAAGAAACTGTACACTGCCAAAGTCACCACCTGAGAGACAAACAGATGAATCTAATCAACATTAATGCAAAGGTTTTAGTTACAATTTCTCCACTCTTCACACTTGCTGTAGATTTGGATAATTTTTATGTCATTTTGTAAACATTCATTATCATAAAATTAATTTATTTTTATTAATTATTTCCCTTGTTTGTAAGAGGAATTATGAATCATTAAAATAAATGCATTTTACATTTTGTTTTTGTTCGCCTTGTTTTAATTTCTGCAGGGCTCCTTCTGTTTGTTTTTTTAGAGGCGACCTCCAGTGGCCGCTGGTGGTAACTCTAGTTAGAGGGAAGAAGTTGCACATTTAGTGAAAAAAACTTGTTTTGTGAGTTTTAACTTACGAAAGTTATTGAAGTTTTTGTTACGCTACTAAAATTACAACATACATATTTTATTGAATTTTTGATATTTGTTTTTCTTTTTATTAATAAAAGTAACAAAACGTCAAATGATGCTTGTGTTTTCATAAGTAACATCAGCAACATTTAATTGTTTAGTTTTCCCAAACATTATGTACTCATTCTGGTGAGCTAACTGATTAAAACTTGTAGATAAACAACTTTGCAAAACTATTCATACCAAGTAGTGAATCATTCTGAAGTGAAAAGGTTTGTTAGAGAATATTAGTGAACAAACAGTATCATGAAGACCAAGGATCACAGCAGACAGATCAGTGATAAAGTTATTGGGACGTTTAAAGCAAAGTTAGCTTATAAACAAATATCTCAAGCTTGGAACATTTCACAGAGCTCAGTTCAATCCATCATCTCAAAACAGAAAGAGTATGAAACAATTGCAAAACCACAGAGAAATGGACAAGCACCTAAACTAAAAGGCCGGGCAAGGAGAGCATTAATCAAAGAAGCAGCCAGGGCAACTGTGGTAATTCTGGCAGAGCTGCAGAGATCCACAGCTCAAGTGGGAGAATCTCTTGACACAACAGCTGAGAGTTATGCACTCTACAAATTTGGCCGTCATGGTAGAGTGGCCCAGAAGAAAGCCATCATTGAAAGAAAGCCATAAGAAATTAAATTTTAAGTTGCCACAAGCCAGGTTGGGACACATCAAACATGTTGAAGAAGGTGATCTAGTCAGATGACACCAAAACGGAACTTTTTTATCTGCATGCAAAACGATGAAAGATTCACTGCACCAATACCCACCATAAAACATGGTGGTGGGAGCCGTATGCCGGCAGGATGCATTAGAGTACATTTATGGTTTAGAATGGCCCAGTCAAAGTCCAGACCTAAACCCAATTGAGAATCTGTGGCAAGACTTGAAATTTGATCTCTCCAGATGGTCTTCATCCAATCTGACTGAGCTTTAGCTATATTGCAAAGAAGAATGAACAAATTCAGTCTTTGTCTTGGTCTTTAAAAAAAATACCTTATAAAAGCTTTTTATTTGTAATATGATAAAAGGAGAAAAAGGATCAAGAGTCATGACTTGTGTAAGACACTGAAACTGTCAGAAAATCCCCATGGAAATACTTAGCGTGCGCCGAAACCCAAAATCTGTGAATGATCTTACCTGAGTGTACACGAGGGGCACACTGATCATGTCGTAATGAAACAGCATACTGCACTTCCCTCTGAAACCATTCAGTTCCTGCCCACACACAGACAGACACCAGCTGTCTTACTACAATCAAAAGCTCAATTCAAAAGAAAACAAAACTCTGCCGGTCAACAGCATTAGCCGGCCTGTATGAACGTTTCCAGATGTACTGGCTGGGCTGCACCTGCAGGAGAAGCTTGAGTGTGTGATCATCTTTGATTCTCCCCTCACAGCGAGCCACAGCAGCCAGATTGGTGAACCAAACGCATGGGATCCAGTATTTGTTGTAAGGAGAATGGAGACCTTCAAACTTCTTTCGCTCCTCTCTTGTCATAAATCCTGCACAGAAAACAACAGAGGGGTCATTGGCTTGTATCCCTTGTTCCATCCGGTAATGTTACCGCTGTTTTATCCTTGAATGACAGAAAGATTTTTAGAGCTACAAGTACAAAGATAGCATGTACACTAGAAAACAAGAGTGGTTGACAAATGAATTAGAGTCCAACTGGATGTACTTGTGACGCTGGCAGCTAATATCCTTATTTATTTGTTTAGGAATAACTTTAAAAACAATCTTTTTTTGGTTAGGATTAAAAAAGCAAAAGGCAAAAAGATGCATCTTTTGTTTCAAAAGAATAACAGCAGATGAAAGTACACACAGTAGAAGAGCTGATGAGAGTAAGATGTGTTGGCTTTACTGTTCACATATTTCTATCTGTTTAAGCCTTTTTTAACCTAAAATGTAAAACCTCTAAAATTAATTAATTATTACTGGTGGTAAACTATTTCAAAACTGGTGCCCATTAAATGAGAGAGATGGCTGTGCAAACAATGTTTTGCTTCTTGCTAAATTATAGCCTGTTTCCAGGTCTCCTTGTTGCAACTCCTTCCTATGTCAGTTTTAAAATTAACTACTTCCGTGACTAGGCCATTGAAACATATAAATGTCAGCTTTATAGAAGAAAGATGCATAAAATTGTCAAAATTTTAAATATCATATTTGGATTTTACAGTACCACTTGATTGGCTTCTGAGCTTGTTTAACAAAAACATTCCAGGCTTTAAATATGACTGGTTAGCCCAGACAGTTACGCAAATATTTATTAGTAATAGTATATTATCAGATAAAATCAATTAAGATTAGTTTTCAAATTTTTAGACATGTTCCTAATGTAAGCTTCAAATTAAAGCAGAGTCCAATACAACATCCAGAGAGTTGAACTCATCTACTCATCTGTTTCAGTTTTATGAATTAACACAGAAAAATGTGTGACTTTGCGTCTATAATAAAACACACTGAGACAGTTTTGGTGCAATTCATAGACAGGTAATGATTCTTAAGCCACTGTGAAACTTCCACCATTTCCTTGATCAACACCTCTGCATCCTGCTGTGGAGGTTTTGTAGCTGTGTATATGACAACATCATCTGTATACAATTGGTAAAGAACATCCTTAGAGCGCATTTCATTATTATACAAGCAGAAGAGTGGTGGTCCTAAAATGTATCCTTGTGGTACACCTGTACATCTTACACCATGAACTCTTAACACATTGTTCTCCAACTTGTGTCCAGATGACAGAACCAAACCTATGTACTGATGGTGTGGAGAAAACAGTATTACCCCTTTTCTATTTGCATCTAATCTATTTGGGTCGGGTCGGGTCACTTTTGGCACCTTTTGATTCATTTTCCATAACAATTGATTACTATGAAGGCGGGAGCAATAAATGATGTGATTTAGAGAAGCAAAGAACACAACAACAGCCGAAACTGTTGCTCAGTTTATGGCTGCTGTCAGACTCAGAATGAAAGAAGAGAGCCAGAGAAGGCTTTGAGCAGCAAGACCCGAAGCGCTGTGAATAAGTTCAGGAGAGAGAGTGAAGCCATGCGGTATCAAATGAAAGGATTCAAACTAGAGGACAAGTGAGGATAAGCTAATGCTACCTAATGCTAGCTTGCTATAATAGTGCTCATATACACTATAGGCCCAGCATAAATCGATTTAGCAGTTGAAGATATTAGTTATTGAAATATACAGTGACTACTGACGCCGCCCCTGCCCAATAAGTGACCGACAGTCTTCTGACATTGTGTCTTCAGTGCGACTTGGAACGGTTGGAACCACAAGCAAGCAGGTACTAAAAAGCAAAAAAACCAGGTCAAGCAGTAGCAAACCGCTCTGAGTTGGTACTGGTGAAAAAGGGGCGTATCTGTGTTAAAACCAAAAGCAATAATGAAAGTAGAGAAGATGTCAACCATGCATTGGCCAGTACTAGTTACTATAGAGACAGAACGCGGGCTGGTGGACAAACATTGATGGCCAAAAAGTTGCACTGTTTCCTTGTCAACTGCCCCCGCTGCCTGGGAATCAAGAGATGTGATGAATGATGCTTCTCTCCCAAGTGATGTTGATCTCTTTTTCATTTACAAGACTACTTCATCAAAACTCTCTGGACAAGAGAAGCGTAATTTTGTACTTCTTAAATACTGGTCCTTCTCAAAATATTAGCATATTGTGATAAAGTTCATTATTTTCCATAATGTCATGATGAAAATTTAACATTCATATATTTTAGATTCATTGCACACTAACTGAAATATTTCAGGTCTCTTATTGTCTTAATACGGATGATTTTGGCATACAGCTCATGAAAACCCAAAATTCCTATCTCACAAAATTAGCATATTTCATCCGACCAATAAAAGAAGTGTTTTTAATACAAAAAACGTCAACCTTCAAATAATCATGGACAGTTATGCACTCAATACTTGGTCGGGAATCCTTTTGCAGAAATGACTGCTTCATTGCGGCGTGGCATGGAGGCAATCAGTCTGTGGCACTGCTGAGGTCTTATGGAGGCCCAGGATGCTTCGATAGCGGCCTTTAGCTCATCCAGAGTGTTGGGACTTGAGTCTCTCAATGTTCTCTTCACAATATCCCACAGATTCTCTATGGGGTTCAGGTCAGGAGAGTTGGCAGGCCAATTGAGCACAGTGATACCATGGTCAGTAAACCATTTACTAGTGGTTTTGGCACTGTGAGCAGGTGCCAGGTCGTGCTGAAAAATGAAATCTTCATCTCCATAAAGCTTTTCAGCAGATGGAAGCATGAAGTGCTCCAAAATCTCCTGATAGCTAGCTGCATTGACCCTGCCCTTGATAAAACACAGTGGACCAACACCAGCAGCTGACACGGCACCCTAGACCATCACTGACTGTGGGTACTTGACACTGGACTTCTGGCATTTTGGCATTTCCTTCTCCCCAGTCTTCCTCCAGACTCTCGCACCTTGATTTCCGAATGACATGCAGAATTTGCTTTCATCCGAAAAAAGTACTTTGGACCACTGAGCAACCGTCCAGTGCTGCTTCTCTGTAGCCCAGGTCAGGCGCTTCTGCCGCTGTTTCTGGTTTAAAAGTGGCTTGACCTGGGGAATGCGGCACCTGTAGCCCATTTCCTGCACACGCCTGTGCACGGTGGCTCTGGATGTTTCTACTCCAGACTCAGTCCACTGCTTCCGCAGGTCCCCCAAGGTCTGGAATCGGCCCTTCTCCACAATCTTCCTCAGGGTCCGGTCACCTCTTCTCGTTGTGCAGCGTTTTCTGCCACACTTTTTCCTTCCCACAGACTTCCCACTGAGGTGCCTTGATACAGCACTCTGGGAACAGCCTATTCGTTCAGAAATTTCTTTCTGTGTCTTACCCTCTTGCTTGAGGGTGTCAATAGTGGCCTTCTGGACAGCAGTCAGGTCGGCAGTCTTACCCATGATTGGGGATTTGAGTGATGAACCAGGCTGGGAGTTTTAAAGGCCTCAGGAATATTTTGCAGGTGTTTAGAGTTAACTTGTTGATTCAGATGATTAGGTTCATAGCTCGTTTAGAGACCCTTTTAATGATATGCTAATTTTGTGAGATAGGAATTTTGGGTTTTCATGAGCTGTATGCCAAAATCATCCGTATTAAGACAATAAAAGACCTGAAATATTTCAGTTAGTGTGCAATGAATCTAAAATATATGAATGTTAAATTTTCATCATGACATTATGGAAAATAATGAACTTTATCACAATATGCTAATATTTTGAGAAGGACCTGTATATAAAATGACTTGTTTTATAATCAGGAAAATCTCATTAGGTGTTTGACCTTGTGATGTTGGGCTCATGGGTTTAGTGAATGGAGAAGCAAATACCACACAATCCTAATGTTTTAGTGTGAGACTCCACTGACCACTTTCTGATAGTCTGATAAAAATGTCTAAACTACTTGGTGTTAACATTAAAAACCAGGAGAGCAATAAGTAAATATTTGAGATATGTCCTGACTAACAGACCCTGCCGTTCCTGTCAGCCCACTCTCACCAGCCTCCACCACGTGATCCACGGTGGGGAATCGTTTGAAGACGGCGGTGCTGACAGAGCGGAGGATGAGCAGCGCCGAGAGGCTGGCGTAGCGCATCATGGTTCGTCTCAACAAGCGCCCTCGCTCATCATTCCCCTGGAGACCCCCAGACAGGACGCACATGAGTCTGTCAGGCAGCGGGATGCTGGTGTACTGATTCCACCAGCGATTCACCACCAGGGTCACATAGAAACCTGCAAACAGCAGCACAGCTACAGATGTTTATTACTGTAGGGATGTTATAAACCCATAGAGAGATTTTAAACAGTACTTTTATTTATTGCCAGGCTTCTGATTACCGTACACAAGTGTTTCCAGAAAATTACATTACGCGATACATGGACGACAGAAAGCAAGTATTAATGAATCCTATTTAAAGTTGAAAGCAGATATTTTCACTCACTTCGTTTTCTCTCACTGTCTGACATTAAATCATACTAAATGTTTGTTCTTTTGTGTTTGCTAAATGCCGGAATAATCAGAGCGGGAATTATGTTTGTTTTCAGGAGAAATGTGTGTATCATCCCCAAAACACAAGCAAAAAAACCTTGTAAAGATGATGACTAAAACAGGCAATTACAGTGCCTTGCGGAAGTACTCGGCCCCCTTCAACTGGTCGACCACTTGCCACATTTCAGGCTTCAAACATAAAGATATAAAATTCTAATATTTTGTGAAGAATCAACAACAAATGGGACACAATCGTGAAGTGAAATGAAATTTATTGGATGTGTCAAACGTTTTTAACAAATAAAACACTGAAAAGTGGGGCGTTCAATATTATTCGGCCACTTTACTTTCAGTGCAGCAAACTCAGTCCAGAAGTTCAGTGAGGATCTCTGAATGATCCAATGTTGTCCCAAATGACTGATGATGATAAATAGAATCCACCTGTGTGTAATCAAGTCTCCGTATAAATGCACCTGCTCTGTGATAGTCTCAGGGTTCTGTTCAAAGCTCAGAGAGCATCATGAAGACCAAGGAACACACCAGGCAGGTCCGAGATACTGTTGTGGAGACGTTTAAAGCCGGATTTGGATACAAAAAGATTTCCCAAGCTTTAAACATCCCAAGGAGCACTGTGCAAGCAACCATATTGAAATGGAAGGAGTATCACACCACTGCAAATCTACCAAGACCCAGCCGTCCCTCTAAACTTTCATCTCGAACAAGGAGAAGACTGATCAGAGATGCAGCCAAGAGGCCCATGATCACTCTGGATGAACTGCAGAGATCTACAGCTGAGGTGGGAGAGTCTGTCCATAGGACAACAATCAGTCGTACACTGAACAAATCTGGCCTTTATGGAAGAGTGGCAAGAAGAAAGCCATTTCTCAAAGATATCCATAAAAAGTCTTGTTTAAAGTTTGCCACAAGCCACCTGGGAGACACACCAAACATGTGGAAGAAGGTGCTCTGGTCAGATGAAACCAAAATTGAACTGTTTGACCACAATGAAAAACGATATGTTTGGTGTAAAAGCAACACTGCTCATCACCCTGAACACACCATCCCCACTGTCAAACATGGTGGTGGCAGCATCATGGTTTGGGCCTGCTTTTCATCAGCAGGGACAGAGAAGATGGTCAAAATTGATGGGAAGATGGATGGGGCCAAATACAGGACCATTCTGGAAGAAAACCTGTTGGAGTCTGCAAGAGACCTGAGACTGGGACAGAGATTTATCTTCCAACAAGACAATGATCCAAAACATAAAGCCAAATCTACAATGGAATGGTTCACAAATAAACATATCCAGGTGTTGGAATGGCCAAGTCAAAGTCCAGACTTGAATCCAATCAAGAATCTGTGGAAAGAGCTGAAGACTGCTGTTCACGAACGCTCTCCATCCAACTTCACTGAGCTCGAGCTGTTTTGCAAGGAAGAATGGGCAAGAATTTCAGTCTCTCGATGTGCAAAACTGATAGAGACAAACCCCAAGCGACCTGCAGCTGTAATTGCAGCAAAGGGTGGCGCAACAAATTATTAACGCAAGGGGGCCGAATAATATTGCACGCCCCACTTTTCAGTTTTTTATTTGTTACAAAAGTTTGACACATTCAATAAATTTCATTCCACTTCACGATTGTGTCCCACTTGTTGTTGATTCTTCACAAAAAATATTAATTTTATATCTTTATGTTTGAAGCCTGAAATGTGGCAAGAGGTTGACCACTTCAAGGGGGCCGAGTACTTTCGCAAAGCACTGTAATAGAAGGCATGAATGTCATTTATCAACATTGAAATTTGTCTTGTCCTGACATGGGCTGAAAGGCCACTCAGAGAGGAAGAAGCCATTACTTCAAAAGCAACATATGATTAAATAGATTACAGTGTGCCATCAGGTACAAAGACCTTAATTTTTTTAGACATTTCCTGTGGTCTGACGATACTAAAACGTAAAAGTATTTGGCCCAAATGGTCATTGTTACATTTAGGAGAAATTGGAAAGGTTTGCAAGCCTGAGAACACCATTTCAACAGTGCAGTACGGGGGTGGTAGTATCATGCTGTGTGGAGTTTTTCTGCAGGAGAGACTGGTGCATTACTTATGTAGTCCGTTTATGCCTAATGCATCAACAGTTATTCATTCATTATTCATAGTTACTTTATATAACGGTGAAATAGGAAAACAAGTCACACAGATTCATTTTTCACTATCTACACCCTTTTATGAATGTTTTAAGTGACACTGATTAATGAAGTCAGTGTACCTTGATTAATAGTAAATGGAAAACTTTAGCACATCATTGTACATCTGTATCTCACAAGTTCTGTATTTATTAGGTTTTACTTAATTATAAAAATTAATGACCTTGACATTCCCACCATCACCAATCAGCTCTATATCCATAAGATAAAAGGTCATCAGCTCCTCATAGTTCTAGGTCTTGTGTCGTGTTGCTAGAGCCACACTTAAAGGTAACCCCAAGTCTGAAAAGAAACAAATGATTATAAAAGCTTACCCAGTACAAAGGACATGGGGATGAGACTGGCATAGTGGTTGCAGTAAATTGCCAGCTTTTCAAAATACCTCTTCTGGTCATCATAGAGGAAAAATCTGAAAGGGTAAAATAATCCAGAGTGTATTATGTAAAGCATCATGGAGATGATGACTATATACAGTTGCAGTCAGAGGTACACATTACTTCATCATGGGCAAGACCATCACATTAATGTGGGGCTTTAAATGATTTCTTTCACTGTTCAGTTTTCGTTATGGAACATAAAACTTCAATGGATTAGTTGCACACGTTTGAATTTACAGGGATAGAAAATTATGCATTCCATCCACACAACTTTTTGGTTAAATATCTATTCACGCACTTTCTGTGGCCCCCATCAAGCTTCTGGAATAATTCATGCTGGAAATTTGACCACTCCTTTTGTCAAAATGGTTTGTTTTTCTTAGCGCAGACCTGGCTTTGAGGAACATGTTAGCCCGCTTTTTCCACTACAGAACCAGTTTTGGTTTGATAATCCTGTGAGGTATTCCTGATGGATCCTGTTTGAACACCAAACTGTGTAAACGTTTCACCCATCTCACTGTTGACTGGAGGTAAAGTTGAACTTGGTGGGCGTGGTTCTCCAGCTTCTATAATTCCATCCACTTTGTCCAATAAATAATTTCATTTACAGAATATCAGACCAATAGCATAATGCAACTTTCACAGTGTTTGGCAGTGAGTACAGTGTTCTTTGGTTTGAAAGCTTCAGCTTGACTCCTCAAAAAAGTTTTCATCCTATTGCAGCCAAAACACTCAATATGCGTCTTGTCTCATTATAAAACGTGTCTCCGCCAACTGAATGTTTCCGTCAAGATTAAAGGTATACATTTTGGAACAAAGGTTTCCTTCTGGGTTGGTACCCTCTCATTTCATGGTGAAGTAAAAACCGCCTCACTGGACAGTGACACTGGCGTTGTAGCATGTAACAAGCTCGAGCGCCGGGGCTTCTTGCTTTGTGTCTGCAATCCTTTAATCTGAGGGTCACTGTTTTGCTCTTTTTCTTGATCTTGGCAATGTGGCGACACATCTGGAAACCGTTGTACTCATGCTGAGCTGTTTGAACTTTTAGTTTGGGGACCTGGATTGGTTTAGAAACAGCTCCAGAAGACTAATGTGTAAATCTAGAGTTCTCCTCGTTAGACCTTCACTGAGCTTCTTGGATTTTTCCATTGCCATGAGATTTGGTTAATCCAGTGAGTGCTGTCACACAAAACCTTTTTATGATGTCATAGAAAAAACACCGGCCACGTTCATTGATGAGCTCCAACATGAAGTTAACTGGCTGTGTCCAGATAAAAGATATTCTCAAAGCTTCAGCAGCACTTCTTATATTTAAGTGAATATTTTAACCTGCAGGCATTATTCTGATCAAAGAAAATCTACAATAAATCTAAATGTGGCCAGTAGATTGTTGGTTTAAACATTACTGAAGAATGCCTCAAATAAATCATTAGAAGCCAGAAATTTAGTATGACATTCACTCCCTTGTTGTGTATGTAAACGTATGACCGCAGCACTTTACGGCTCACCTGTAAGTGATGCTGATGGCTGTATACATAGCAAAGAAAGCCAGGAACTCTTTGTAAAGCACCTTGTAGATGCTGCCTTTCCAGGCCAAGAGCAGTTTGGAAAAGCCACAGAATCGGGCATTTGCGACTCTGGCGGTGTAGGTGACCGTCATTAGTAGCCGAGGGCTCCCAGGTTTCCACAGAGAAAGTGCTGTGAGGGGAAAATGTCAAGTTTTTAATTGAACCAGTTTTACCTGTCTCAGCACGGTTCCAATTTGGGAAAAAGTATGATTTCAGTATTTTCCAGGTCTGGAATAGTATAGACAAAGACAACTGAAGTATGGAGAAATATTTGCATGCCAGACTTTATCCCCTGTCCCCTTGTCTAAGTGTTGTGTCCTTCTTTCCTCCCTTGTGTTCCTTGTTACATTCCTTCCTTCCCGTCCTTCCTTCTTTACTCCTACCCTACCTCGCCTCCTTCCTTGTTACCTTCCCTTCTTCTTCTTCCCTTGCGTCGTAGTTCCATCCTTCCTGCATCGTCTCCTTCCGTTAGCTCCCTTCCTTCATTATGGCCTCATACCTTCTTCCATACCCAAACATACCCTTTCGTTGCTCCCCGTCCTTTCTTGTGTTTTTCCTTTCTTACCACCCCCCTCCCCTCCTCTCTTTCTCATAGCCGATTTAGTCATATCTGCTATAAACTGAACTTCAGCATTTTATAATATAATCAAAATGCAATCGGGACTCTGGAAAGCTAGATCACCTCAAACTTCTTCAGATGAAAAAGACTAAATGCACCATTCTACCTTTCAGGGGCGCTTCCTCCAGCTGATGTCCTCAGCGCATCTCCATGCGTGATTGGCACCTCTCTCTTTAGGAGCCAACCGCCCTGATATCCTCTAACGTCGGCTGCTTTTACCCTCTTCGGCTGCATGCTAATAATCCTCGGTGGTGTCGGGTGGTCAGTGCGCCCCGGGGTGAAATCCCCTCCAAAAAAACAAAGAGGAGGAGGCGGCGGCTCGTTAGTGCGGCCCCCGACCGGGAGAGTGATGCTCGGTGATGGACCACAAGCGACAGGCCGCAGCGTTGGGGCCGGAGGAGCGCACAGGCCCGAGCAGTCCAAGCAGGGTTTTATAAGACAGCAGCAAGCGGACCATGCAAACATTCCTGCTCATTAAAATTAGAACAAGCAAATTCCTGGTTGGTTATGAAAATAGTTTGTTGCAGCTTAAAACAAATCCGCGTTTCCTGGTATATTTCTGCCCCACCAGTTATACAGGTCCTTCTCAAAATATTAGCATATTGTGATAAAGTTCATTATTTTCCATAATGTCATGATGAAAATTTAACATTCATATATTTTAGATTCATTGCACACTAACTGAAATATTTCAAGTCTTTTATTGTCTTAATACGGATGATTTTGGCATACAGCTCATGAAAACCCAAAATTCCTATCTCACAAAATTAGCATATTTCATCCGACCAATAAAAGAAAAGTGTTTTTAATACAAAAAACGTTAACCTTCAAATAATCATGTACAGTTATGCACTCAATACTTGGTCGGGAATCCTTTGGCAGAAATGACTGCTTCAATGCGGCGTGGCATGGAGGCAATCAGCCTGTGGCACTGCTGAGGTCTTATGGAGGCCCAGGATGCTTCGATAGCGGCCTTTAGCTCATCCAGAGTGTTGGGTCTTGAGTCTCTCAACGTTCTCTTCACAATATCCCACAGATTCTCTATGGGGTTCAGGTCAGGAGAGTTGGCAGGCCAATTGAGCACAGTGATACCATGGTCAGTAAACCATTTACCAGTGGTTTTGGCACTGTGAGCAGGTGCCAGGTCGTGCTGAAAAATGAAATCTTCATCTCCATAAAGCTTTTCAGCAGATGGAAGCATGAAGTGCTCCAAAATCTCCTGATAGCTAGCTGCATTGACCCTGCCCTTGATAAAACACAGTGGACCAACACCAGCAGCTGACACGGCACCCCAGACCATCACTGACTGTGGGTACTTGACACTGGACTTCTGGCATTTTGACATTTCCTTCTCCCCAGTCTTCCTCCAGACTCTGGCACCTTGATTTCTGAATGACATGCAGAATTTGCTTTCATCCGAAAAAAGTACTTTGGACCACTGAGCAACAGTCCAGTGCTGCTTCTCTGTAGCCCAGGTCAGGCGCTTCTGCCGCTGTTTCTGGTTCAAAAGTGGCTTGACCTGGGGAATGCGGCACCTGTAGCCCATTTCCTGCACACGCCTGTGCACGGTGGCTCTGGATGTTTCTACTCCAGACTCAGTCCACTGCTTCCGCAGGTCCTCCAAGGTCTGGAATCGGCCCTTCTCCACAATCTTCCTCAGGGTCCGGTCACCTCTTCTCGTTGTGCAGCGTTTTCTGCCACACTTTTTCCTTCCCACAGACTTCCCACTGAGGTGCCTTGATACAGCACTCTGGGAACAGCCTATTCGTTCAGAAATGTCTTTCTGTGTCTTACCCTCTTGTTTGAGGGTGTCAATAGTGGCCTTCTGGACAGCAGTCAGGTCGGCAGTCTTACCCATGATTGGGGTTTTGAGTGATGAACCAGGCTGGGAGTTTTAAAGGCCTCAGGAATATTTTGCAGGTGTTTAGAGTTAACTCGTTGATTCAGATGATTAGGTTCATAGCTCGTTTAGAGACCCTTTTAATGATATGCTAATTTTGTGAGATAGGAATTTTGGGTTTTCATGAGCTGTATGCCAAAATCATCCATATTAAGACAATAAAAGACCTGAAATATTTCAGTTAGTGTGCAATGAATCTAAAATATATGAATGTTAAATTTTCATCATGACATTATGGAAAATAATGAACTTTATCACAATATGCTAATATTTTGAGAAGGACCTGTATATTCTTAAGATGCCCGTAGACCTCTTGAATATTTCACGTTTTGCTCCATTAAAACCACAAACTTCAGTCTCTTTCACTCAAGACTTTATTGTGATGAACCAACACTGGACATAACTGTTTAGCAGTAGGAAAATAATCTGAAAAGTGCTGCAAATTCACCCTGTTTACATCTGATGCTCCTAAATACAAGCCAGCAGCTTCCTTCAGAAGCCATCTAATTAGTCACTTAAAAGCTTTTTTAAACAAAAAGATCTACTTTAAACCAATCTAAAGAGATGTTTAATATTGTGCAAAAAAAGACCACAAACAATATTTAGTTGAAGAAAATGTTTTAATTCACAACTGGAATATAATTTAAATAAAATCTATAGAAAACAGATTTTTGAAGCATTCAATGACAGAGAAAAAGAAATGAAGCATTGACAGGAGGAAGTATTGACCTTTTAAATACCTGCATATTCCTGTTGGGGAAGCTTTAATCAAACCAGAGCCTTTATTTCATTCAGCGCAAGGACGCTTACAATCATCAGCTCAGAACTTCAGTGACACATTTAGCTTATATTTTAAATGACTAAATAAGGATAAATATCCCCTTCCTTAATGATCCCAAAATCATAAACAATGATTGAGAGAAGCGTCTGGATGAGTTTTATGGGTTTGTAGGGAAAAACTGATGTTACTTTTTCAGCTTCAACTCACTGAAATGTCAACATTTGGTCTTATAAAACATACAGACTTGAATCTTAAACTTAATCTTGCATTACTAAGGATTGGATGATGCCAAGCAGTAAATGAAGCATTCTTAGACTTTCACTATTGAAGAAATACAAACAAAAAATAACATTTATCTTCTTTTTATTTGTTCCAGGGCCTTGCCATTTAACTCTGACGTCGTAATAGTCAAGATGAGAGAAAAATATGCGAAAGAATTTTGTTGCAATTTCAGCCAAAACCTCAAAACTGGAGAAAAGATACAAGCACCGAATCACACATACAAATCGAGGTGTTGACATCAACCATCTGAAGTCTGCTAAACGCACAGAGGTGTCACAGGAAACGGTTAGAACCGGGGCTGTACACTGCCACGAGATACTGGGTTGTTCTGTTGAGGCCGAGTTGATCGCAGTAAGACTAGAACAACTGCCACAAAGGATATGAACACATGAGAGAATAAACTCAGAGCTGAGACTGCTTATATGCACAGTCTCACACCACAATACAGCAGGTTGTGTGTGTGTGTGTGTGTGTGTGTGTGTGTGTGTGTTCTCATCAGCTCTCCTTCAGTTTGGGAATGAGTGTGTGTCTTGATGTAGCAATGTTCTGCATCAGAGAACAGAGCGGATCATTATGAGGCTGTTGCTGCAGGATGCAAGACCGGTTGGGTTGGGAAAACTCAGAGTAGGCGCGATCGGACTGTTGACATGTTTCGTCTACAGACAAAGTGTAAGGAGCGGAGGGGCAGATAAGAAGAGGTCCTACAAGTGGGAAATCACTTGTTTGGTGGTTTGTATGGTTCCAGAAGCTGCTTTGAGAATGTGTTGACCTTGTCTGCGCCTCGAACTTCATGAGGCAGCAGCGGTAACTTCACTATGTGGAAATCTTCATAAAGATCCTCCATCTGCAGGGACAAGAGAAACCAATGATGAATACATGAGAAGAATAACAATCATTGCTTTAAATATTCAAGAATTACAAATCTGTGAAACAAGTTTTAAACTCCTGCTTCTTCTAATTGTGTTTCAGTAATCCAGAATTGTTCCCCAGAACGACTGTTCAATTTCTCCAAACTTTATTCCAATATGGATAAATGATTTATATTTCCTATTTATTCCTTACTGTACAGTTGCTCACGTTGTATTCTGGTCTATTGCAGGCTCCTTTAGCAATGGATGTCTGTGTAAATCTATCTCACTATGACTTTAGAAATGAAAAATCAAGTGTCAAAGATAAAACGTATTTACAGGAAATTGAAAAAAAGGCATCTGAAAGTCATAATTACCAGAGAGGTGGCGGTGGTTGGGGGTGGAGGGGATCTAACAACGACCTGATGCGGGAGCTGAGGGATTGATCATTCTACCGTATGTCAACTTTTCCACATAAAAGCTCTTTAGGGTGAAAAAGTATTACTTTATGTGATTAACACATCTAAAGATTCTAATATCGCATTCTTTTTACATTTTTAATTATGCCTTTTAAACCATTTTTGTGGTGTTTATGAGGATAAAACAGGAATTAAAAAAAAAACAAGAGTTTTGTGCATGAGTTTGAATTTCTGGGGAGATTTTCTCTAATCTAGACAACGTCCCAAATTGAACATACAGGCTCAAATTTATACACATATGCTCACTAGTGTTTGGTACAGGCTGCAAACGATAAGGACCAACTGGCATCAATAATAATCTTTTCTCCCAAGCGTAATCAATTTTCTCCGTGTAGGACAACAAAGAGCTGAAATCGATCACAAATTACAGAGAAACCAAACTTTTTCTTTAGCCATCTTCAAGCTGGATAATTCACCAATCTTTTTATCAGAACTGGAAGATCTCATTTAAATACCTGGCGCAGACCTGGCTTTTATACATAATTATACATTTTTAATATAGCTGAGATAAGGGCATTCTGTTTTATATATATTCTGAAACCTATTTTTGGTGTGCTGGGGATCATTGCCCTATTGGAACATTGAACTTTTTCAATCATCTTGCTGCTGATTTGAGTTGAAGGTTGAACAGTTTGGCGGCAGTCCACCTTTATTCCACCTACATGGTTCACCAACACCGCTCTCAGCCAAGCTGACCCTTATAATATGATGCCAGAAACTTGTTGATGGCAACAAAAGTGTGTGATTTCTGCCAAGGGATATTTACTGTCTCTAAATATCGGTGAGAGGTCTGTATCGTTTTTATCCTGTGTATTAGACAAAATCTGCGTTAAACTCAGAATTATTCACCTAAAATTTGATTTTATAATTCATTGAAGTTGTATGTTGCATCATCATTCCAGCTTAGAAAAAGCAGCAGCTTAAACTCATCAAATAAAAGCATAAATTAATTATGCTAGTCCTGCTGATGATTTAAATACCTGAGCAGCACAGTATGTAACTATAGACATTGGACAGATTGTGCTTTTGGAACTGGCTGATAATAAAGATCTTTAGTCACTTAAATAAAAGATTTCAAAAGTTAAAAATCTCCATAGACAAACTTTGAAACATGTACAGAACGAACACTCATAGGCCGTACCTGGTCTAAATATTTGGACTGAATTTTGTGACGGGCTTCACACATTTTACAAGGTTTGTCTACGTCGGGGAAAACCAGCTGGTTGACAATTATGTTGTGCGTGTCGATGCGACACTTGGCTAGTTCCTGGATCAGCCGCTCCGTCTCATAGAGCGACAGGAACTCAGCGATGCAAACACAGATGAAGGTGGTCTGTTCCTGGACAACGGGCACAGAGCGAAGGGCAGAGGAGTTAAAAAACAGATGATCAGCATTTCTGAGAGACACAGAAAACAGAAACCTTATTCCCTTAAGAAAGTGTGAAAATGTGTATTAGATGTGGACCTGTTTCATGCAGGGAGAAAAAACATGTACTAAACACATGAACTTTAAAAGTACATTCAGGGGGATAACATGTCAAAAATTGCATAGGACTATACTTTCAGAGAAAACCATAATACAAAGTTGTTGTTTTTACCATTTTGTTATTATTGTTCAGTGTAATGAAAAAATAACTTGTTCCTAAATTCATCCTGCCATGATGGATGGACTGATCAAAATAAAGAGATGGATAGATGGACAAAAGGATGTGTTGGCAGATAGATACAAACATTTGATCTTAGCAACTCTAACAAAGGGTAGATAGCTAGCTAGCTAGTTATATAGCATGTCTTCTTCTGGGTTGTTTTGTTGCACAGTTTGCTGTGGGAAAATAACTCAAAACGGACGAGAAATGCACACATTAGCATGATGCGTCCAGTGTAAAGGCATGGTTTAATGCGTGTCTAAAGATGATCACAATGCGCTGCTCCAGGTGTGCGTTGCCCTTAAACCTTGATTGTAATGAAAAAGTGAAAATAAATTGCACTGATCTCCCCTTGGTTCACTTAGCACACATTTAAAATGGCAAAGTCTAACAAAAAAAAACAATAACAAAGAAGCTGCATGGGAGTACCAGATGACTTGTCCAGAGAGCCATTGTTACATGTGTGGTACTTACTGGATCTTTGAACTGCTCACTAACAGAGCGAATGACTGGTAGCGTTTCCTCCAGTTTGGATGCCAGCTGGTCTGCGTTCATGTCACCCAGACCAAGCATGTTGCACATCTAGGAATAATAAAGAAAAAAGATACTATTAAAGCCTCAGTCACAGCTATTTAAACCTTGGTAGAAAAAAAAACGGGTCAACTGATCCCTCCTCACCTGAGAGATGAAGGGGCTGATCTGATTCTTAATTTTCATGAGGCGACCCAGCCCTCGCTCCACGATGGTTGGGAAGTTGAGCAGACGCAGTGTGTGGCCAGTGGGTGCAGTGTCAAAGACCACAACTGAGAAATTCATTCCTTTCACCAACCTGTTGTACAAGTAATTAGCCACATGGACTTGACACCTCATTAGACACATAATTTATCAGTACCAGGAAAAAAAAAAACAAGGATCTGGCCTCACAGATCTTTTCATTTATGTATTTTTTCACCTCATGACCTCTGCATAGCTCATAGCCTCATCAATGCCAGGGAAAGCACTCATAGCTTCCTGCATCATTTTCTTTCCCATGCTGAGCATGTTGTCCTCCTCAAAGAATTCATCGGGCAGTTCTGCGACGCCCAGGCTCGGGTCAATCTCCTGTTTAAAACAAGTATAAAAGACGAAGAAATTACAAAATGGCCTGTTTTTTTCCTGCCTTCCAACGATTCAGTTTGACAAACATTGGGGCTTGTGAAACTCACATGAACCAGCCGTCCTCGTGATACTAACAACTGGTGCACTAATGCAAAAAGCTTTCCAAAAACAGGATAAATAAAACCTCTTTGTGGTTTTCTTGACAGCTGCATCCCCTTCTCAAATGGTGGATCAGATGAGATATTTTGACAATAATACCATAGCTCCAAAAAAATACACGAAGGGTTAAGGCTTGAGCATCTTAAAATAAGGTTAAATCACTGGAAACACACCAGTTTCCTCCTATAAATATGGAGGACGTTAAGTGGATTCAATAAATTATCTTCAATAATTAAAATGATTGTGATTAAGGTTCTTTATACCATTGTGCCAATATAGTTTCAAATTCCCAATTCCATTTTCTATCTCATCACACAAAGAGGAATACACTAAAAAAAAAAATATATATATATATATATATGTATATATATATATGAATAAATAAATCACCAGCTGCTGAACAAATTGTTTCACTAAAACAAAAGATGTTTAATTGTTCAAATTTAGGAACATTAATCTCTCTAAAATAATGTTGATGTCCTCTAAAAGACTTCTTGATTTATTAGGACTCACCATCGCAAAGAGGTTGTCATAGCCCTTGACTTTTGTAGGCACCTTCGAGAATTTCTGGTCAAAAGCATCAGAGATGTTGTGGGCAGGATCTGTGGATATGATGAGGACACTCTCCCTGACCGCAGCCAGCTGGACAGCCAAACTACAGCTAAACACACAGAGGAGAGATACGATCTGAGAGATATTTTCTTCATCCTTTTGGAGAACGTGAATAGAAAAAGTTAAGATATGTGGCATTCAAAAAATGTACATTCAAAAATGTTCTGATGCTTGATGGGCAAATGGTGCTTGGTGAATATTTTTAGAGCAAAATTAACTATTTGGTCTTAAATAAAGCAAGAAATTTTTTTAACTAAGCCATAAACCATCATTGTTTAAATCATACTTTAAGTAAGAATCAGGACTGCCAGTTATGGCAACATTACTGTACGCAATATTAGTATTGCAGAATCTGGCTTGACTGCAATAAATATGAATTATTTATTTAAGTGTCATATATTCAGGCTTTATGTCAGTTCTGTATTTGTTGATGCTTGTTTAATTCAGCAGAAAATGTTTTAGGAGGACATTATTCTGGAAAGAAAGTTAAAGTTGATGTTTATTTATATCAAGTCATACTATTATCGCGATATTTACCAACACTGTCAAATATCGTATGTTTTCCTGATGTAGGATAATATGGATAGTAAATTGTAAAGCTTAGCAAGAGCTTTTTAAAAGGTTTCTTCCTTAATGTGCGACTTCTGAGCTCTTTATTTAAAACAACTTCATCTAGCCCAAAGTATATTTCTTTTTTACATAATGTAGCAGTGCTTGCCGTTTTAATTACACAAAACAAAGGGAAATCTGATGCCTATCGTGAAGTACGCATACACATAAAAAATAAACTGAAAAAGAAAATCACGATTTAAACTTTAAGAAAACGGATCAGCTTGCTAAAACTATCTTTAAAGAACAACCTGTGTTTGAACCTTGCTGCTGTCATTATTTGACATGTTTATCCCGTCCTTCACGCTTGACGGCTAACGCTAACATTCTTGTCACACGTAGTAGCCCTTTAGATTTAAAATGCTATATCAACAAACGTACAGCAGACAAATGCCCGGTTGAAAACAAGGAAAGACCTGAAGACCTCAACAGTTATTACTGAAAATTAAAGAACAGAAATTCATGAACCGTTTCAGCCTGCTAGCTTTAGCTGCTGACTGTGCTAGACAGCATTTAACTAGACGGCAAACGAAGGCTAACGCTGATTTGCTTACCAGAAAACTGATAGAGTGTATTCTGATTAAGTTAAAAAATTCCTATCAATAAAACCGACATAACTTGTTTATTAACTGATAAAAATCCACGTCAACGTGCACTAATAGCTAGCTACAGATAGCTTTTTCAGCTAGCTCGAGTGACTAAGAGCATTTCCTTCGACTTACCTACACGTAGTTTTACCGACACCACCTTTCCCTCCCACGAAGATCCATTTCAGGGATTTCTGCTCGATTATATTCTTCAGAGTCGGTTCTAAAGGCTCGACATCAGGCGCGTCTTCAAACTCGTCGTCCATCGCAGCGGCCATGTTGAATGTGTACATTCACCGTTCAGCTGCGGTGGACTGCTGCGTTCAGGTAGCCCCGGGATTCCGAACTACAAAGTCAAAACGCAATGTTGTTGCGAGTGTTTGCACGGAGCACCTGAAGTGACGCTGGGAATGTATAAGGATGCGCAAAACATATCAATTGTGTTATAGTCTTTTATTAAAAACTATTGTTAATTGAAAAGAAACAAGCTATTTTACACAGTGAATGTGTTCTGTTTTCAGGCCAAGGCACCGTAAATCGTTTAACTTTTACAACATTCTTTTTATTTAGATTTTATTAACAGAACTACAACTTTTTTTTCCACTTAACAACACCAAAGTGGGCTTCTGCCAATTTAAAACAATCGCAACCTCCAAAGTTTCAATGCAGCTAAGGTAATTTCTCAACCACCCAGCATCTATCATGTTTTGTATTGTGTCTGGACAATTAGCACGGTTTTTAGCTCCCTTGCTATCAAATGTCAAGTCTTCCTGTGGGGTGTGGAGCAGCAGTGGGTCTCCATACCCTGCATATACAATTTATATATTTTTAACATTTATTTTTAATTTTCTTCTGGGTCTATAAATCTGTATTCGTATTTTAGTTAAGGAAAGAAAGTGAAATTCCTGCACAAACCGGGTCTATAAAGCTGATTCCAATCACAAATTTTGTTTGGCATGATTACCAGTGATGTATCGCTCTTAGAAAATAAACGTACATTTAAAAATCTGACATGTGAGACAATCCTAGGGTTCTTGGACTCGTTGGTCATCTGGGGGCTTAGATTGTATATGGCTTGGGCCGGCTCTACCAAACACCACTACCAATATAAAACAAAGCAGGAAGAAGCAACCAAGCTAATAGAAATTGCAATTGGTACTGCATTCTATGTGTAGAAATATGTCTTGTGGATACAACAAAGTGGTAGATCAGTTCCATGTCTGCAGAAATGATCCTGTTTACACAATATAAATTTAAAACATTAAAGTAAAATAGACTTTCTTACTGTTTATCTAGGAGTTGTGTGTAATGCTGATGTACTCATTATCATTAATAAATGCTTTTATACGATAAGCTGAAGGGGCAGGTTCTATTTACAAAGATCTGGAAGAGCAGTGCTTGTGATCAGCTAAAACAACCACATCTAGATGTTGTTTTACTGTTTAGGACACTTCAAGTATCTCATGATCACTTAAAATCTTTATTATCAAACCAAGCTGGAAAGCATTGATCTTTAATGATATGCAGATTTAAAAGACTTTAAATTCCTAAAGGCAACAACATTAAACAGAATAGTAATTACATTTTACAACTTCAGTATATATAAAGGTAAACAGCTGCAGAGAGATTAAAAAAAAATCACTTATTCACATGAACAGACACATGAGGTGACGACAGGATAAGGCACTTGTCTCCATAGACATCTTGACTGCTTTTGTTGTTTCAGTCTCATTGCTGTCACACTTTTCCCCTTTAAGGTTCTTGGATCCATCTCTAATTTCCAGGCAGATCCAAGCCAGAATCTTAATTTGCGCAGTGTGAGCTCGCACACACTTCATCTCTCTGTGAAAAGAGCAGCTTCTTTCCTTCTCGGACCTTTCGCAGTCAGTCTGTCACAGCCAACGCGGCCAGAAAGCTGGGCCCAGGTCGACCCACTGGTGATGTAACTGACACATTGCTGAGTTCACCAGCCAACCTCTCAATAGTTCTACAACATTAGAGGGAAGAGAGCTGAGGTTCAGGTCTGCAGCTTCTTTCTCCAGCTTCTGTAGATAGATTGCTTCAGCCTCCCTTAGATCTGGTGAACTTTGGTGAAACTTTTTTGCCAAGGCAGTGAGCTGAGAATGTGAGAAAGGCTTACTTCCTGAGGCTGTTTCTAAAGGCTGATCCACAGACGTCCAAAATGGGTCAAAGTTGGATCCTAAACGACGAAACAGACGAAAAGGGTGATGATATCTGGGTTTGGGGTTGGAATCATAAGCCTCGGCATTTGTCACAAGGTTGTATGGACGGATAGACTGAGCATAGGATGACAGGCTGGCTCTAAGGTGCAGAAACGGTGAATCCCAGTCCATGTCCTCCTGGCTTTTATCAACAGTCCTATTTGGAAGCTGATCTTGAATTGAAATATTTAAAGTAAGGGCCACAGAAACATGTAAAAGGACAGTCATAATCCAGCAGAAGCAAGCAGCAAAGTGTAATGCTGTGCATGCGGTCTGCATTATGAAGGGCAGCACAAGTAAATGAATATTTATATCTAGTCTCCCTTTATATTTGCTAAGATTTTGGTACATCAGGGACTCAGAGTACCCAAAGTCAGACATCCTTGAGCCTCCAAACAATAACATGCTAAATTTAGAGTGTTATCACACCAACAACATGTTAGTAAGTACACCCAAAGTACAGGTCCCCAAAACTCATTCAACCCTGAGATGTTTCAAATAACCTGCAGATTGTTGCCATCGGGCAAAAATCATGTATCTAACTTATCAATTTAGTTCTTTCTTAAATTAACTCTTTTTAACACTCCTTGTATCTGTCTCTTGACTCCACAGAAAAAAAAATATCCACAGAAAATTGTTTAAAACAGCTTGTGAATAACGTCACTATTACATTTACAATGAGTGGAGACGGAGAGATTTGGAACGATTAAACAAGAGTCCGAGCTTGTGATTGATTTGCAATTCTAAATATTTTCTTTTTGTAATTAAAAATACAGATGCCTTCCGCTGTATATTTGTTTTGCATAAATTACTGCATCATTGCAGTATGGTTTAAGTATACAGTATATGCCTTTGTGTGCTAATGTGACACAAGAGAACTGTTATTAAAGAGAAACTAGTTCTGACATTGCATCGTCTCGGTACATTTTCATCAAAGGTTTTTACATTTCTTTTGATAAAAATTAATGACTTCCAAAACTTACCTAATACTGTATAGGGTTGAGAGTGGTCTCCAATAATCAGAGGATGAGAGTATGCAACACAGTCTGCATCCTGGAAGAGGGGGTCTTTTTTCACCATTTAGTCAAAGTGAATTTTATTTATGTAGCACATTTAACAACACTTAATATAAATAAACATAAAGGTAAATACAAACGAAATAACTACAGGATACAGACAATAAAAATAGGATAAAAAACTAAAACATAGAAACATCACAACCTAACTGCTCTGATGGAACTTAAACTGAATTTGAGTTAAAAACCGATGTAAAAAAGTGAGTTTTCAGGAGGAATATATGGACTCAGCATTATGAATTTCAAGGGGCAGCTTATTAGAGAGACTTGGAGCTGCCACAGCAAAAGCCCGATCCCCTCTGCGCCCTAATTTGGCCTTCGGCTGAACAAAGAGCATCATGCTAGAAGATCTCAGGGCTCTTTTTGGGTTATAAAAGTTAAGAAGAACAGTTCAAAAAATTGGGTGCCTTAAAATTAATCCGAAAATGAACAGGCAGCCAGTGTAAATCTCCTAAACTTGGAGTGATGTGGTCATGCCTTCTGGTACCTGTTAGCAGCCGTGCAGCAGCTTTCTGGACAACCTGCAGATAATGGAGAGATGAATTCTCATGTCCAAAGTATAAGCAGTTCTAGTAGTCTAATGAAGGCATGGTAAATGGTAAATGGACTGAACTTATATAGCGCTTTTCCAGTCATACAGACCGTTCAAAGCGCTTTTACACTAGAGCCACATTCACCCAATTGCACTCACACATTCATACACTGATACGCAGATCGGTAGGCAACTTGAGGTTAAGTGCCTTGCCCAGGGGCACATCGACATATGGCAGGAGGAAGCTGGAATCGAACCCACAACCTCCTGATTGACAACTACTCTTCCTACTGAGCCACAGTCGCCTGGAGGACTGTAAGGATTGTAAGATTATAAGATTTGGCCTTGGATTTTGTTACTACTGTCAAAGGAAGATACTTTCAAATAAAATACGCAACATGTTTGGAGAGCAGTTCACCGTTTATTTTTGTTCCCACTAACTCAAGTCATTGGGTCGAAGACCAACCTCACATAGATTTTATACATCATTATTTGCAATTGCTTAACTATACAGGCTAAGGGTTTTTGTTCACATTGACATTATAGTAAACTTTATTAAATAGAGCTAAATAAAGTTGGGTATTTACATAAAAACAGCAGATTTTAAAGGAAATAAAGCATTTACTGTATAAAATGAGTTGATTATGCGACAGTTCATGTTGTTTGTTTGTGTATGTTCATGTATCACTTTGTTTGTCAGGTTTTCTCTAAAGAGAGAAAAGCTGGTCGTGTGTTGTATCCTGTTGCTTGGCGGGCTGCGGCTGAGGCTTGGGCGTGGAGGACGGCACCTTGCAAATTGAAAGGTTGCTGTGGTCTGCCGCCTTCACCCGATCGTCCAGAAACTTGTCGAACTCTAAGGAGATATGGATTTTATGAACACATCTTCTAGTACAACAGATTCAATGTTGTATTCACTTCATAAGAACAACAAAGGAGAGGAAAAAAAGCATACCTTCACTGGAGACTCCTTCACAAACCGAGGACTGTCCCTCCTGCTTTTTTAAACACAAACAGTAAATAAGGCGCTCTACTTGCATTACCCGCTGACTTTACATAAGTAGTAAACGCTTTGGCCTACCAGATCAGATGACAACCATTTGTCAACATCGTTCTGTAGAGTGTTTTTCTCGAGCACCATCTGACAGGAAACGCAACAAAAAAAAACGCCCCAGAATGACTCAGGTCTAGTTTTTAATTAAAAAAATGACCATGTTCCTGTGAACTCGATGAGTGTGGCTGTGGTGTACACACCCCTGCTGTGACCTGCAGCCTTGAGTCCAGAGCTTCAGCAAGGCCTTCCACAGTTTCAGGATCTTCATACCTGACGCTAAATGCAAACATATACATACACTTCATCATGAAAATGGCAGAAAGTGATGAGCCATGTTTTAGCTTAAGTGAAGCTTCAATAAATTTGTAGAATGGAGAAGTATGGAAAAAAATGAACATATGCAGGTGTTTGTATGAAAACGTACAAGAAGATCCATTTGTGTAGATACTTCAAAACATGCATCCAACTAATTAGATGCATGGTGTCTATATTGCTGTATGCTTCGTTAAGATTAGCCCTCTAAAAACATTATAGTGGATTCAATTAGCTATTTATAGACATTTTCAGTGATTTACATCATATCAACATATGAAAAGCTTTGGAGAGAAAATGATGTAGCGCTGCTCACCTTTTCCTCTGTTCAGCCAAAGAGCTTCCTCTGGTCTGGGCAAACATGTCAAACTCCTCCTCTTCTTCTGCAAAAGAGAATTTTGGATGATAAAAACAGGTCATATCCAGCTCCGGCTCAAACAGCACATGGGAAAACTTTCCCCAAACAGTTTTCCATGCTTAGCATGAATCACTGTGACATTTGTTTGGATGCAGCAACTCTTTTCAAAACATGCTCATGTGGTTCAGCCACAACATCCCTCCCCCCCTGAAAAAAATTTTTAAAAAACAAGAAATGATCCAGATCATGTTTTGAAACCGATGTCATACAAAGTTTACTCACTGTGATTGGCTGATGGCTGGTGATTCGCCTGGGTGCTGACAGCCGGCTGGCTGGTTGCTGTGATCGTGGCGGGCTGTTTGTTGGTTGATGGTTCAGGGCTGACGTCGATGAGCTCTGGGCTCCTTGCAGAGATCTGGAAGGCAGTTGTGTCAAAGTGAATCACAGAATGAGCATATAAACAATGAGGAAACATCTTAGAAACTGGTTTCAGTTCCGCTTTTATCATTTCAAACACATCAGAAAAATTTGATTTATTGTCACCTGTTGTGTGTTCGTACTTTGAGCCTTGTTCAGCCGTTCAAACCTAACAAAAAAAATCGCAGTAGACAGTCAATTGCTGTAATTTTATACCTGATGTCCAACAGTTCAACCTGACCTGCTGCTGCCCACCTCTCATAGCGAATGAAGGCGTTGTTGAGGTCATCGTTTACCACCAGCAGCTCCTCCATGAATCCTTCATCCACCAGCTGTGGGATCAGTTCAACCACACGACTCTGCATCTTCTTACACACAGAAAACAGCTGCTGCTTGAGCAGAGCAGCAGAGATAGAGATTAATTACTGCTACAAATTAAACATTTATGAATTAAAAAATATGGTCCAAGAGTTCTTTAATAAGTGCATGATTTAGTTTACCTCCGTCGTTTACGGGTTTTATTTTGAAATAAAGAACAAATTTCCAAAGTGTTTCAAAATGGTTTCAAGACAATAAAAGACTAAACTAACACCCATTTTTCCATGTAGTATGTAACAGCTTTACACCAGCCATTGTTTTTTTAATACTCATGGTAGTTTTTAGGGCAACCCCCATTCAAAGTTGACGAAAAAAAACCTGCAAACTACAGATTAGCCTCAGATGACTCTCGCTGGAATTATGATATGCTTTCTCCTCAGTAGCAACGAGCTGCTCCACACGATCACACAGTGCAGATTCACAAAACACAAAAGCAGATATGCAGGATGTGCAAAGACTGTTTAGAAACTACAGCTTTTGCCTCCATCATGGCATGTCCGACAGGTTTATACAGTCAAAACATTTCCAGTCAGGGATCTGTAAAGGGTTCACCTGATGTTACAGATGAAGAACAGTAATATAGGAAGACAATGACCAGCATTTACAATATTTATTTAGCCCATCCTAGCAGTCAGCAGTCAATGTCTATACATCCAGCCATCTGTATGAGAGAGTAGTCACACTTAAACAGGATTTAACTACTTTAAAACACAAGCAAATGATTACAGAGCAATTTATGCCAGAGATAAGTGCAATTAATGCAGATAGAATCACTAAAACAGTAGTCTGTGTTTTCTTAGTCAGTAGATCCTGATGTTAACTCTGGGGTTTCCAAAATGGTTGTCAACATTTCCAAATGGAGCATATTCCATGGCATACAGAGAATTCAAAGCTCAAAATGATAAAACAGAGCAACTTTGCTGTATGCTGTCCAGCCTTCCTGTTATCAGATGAAAGTCTGGCTCTCTCTCTTAGCCTGAAATGCAAATATGTTTCAACATGCCTTGAAACATTGACTGTTCTTTTAAATAGCGTCTTACATTTTTGTGTTTCCTTTAACTAACACCTCACTGATACTGTAAAAGCTATCTTTGAGTCTTCCCTCAGCAAGAGTGGCCACACTGTAGAGTGTTGTTGTCAGCGGGTTGTGGTATTTTTAATCACACTTTAACAATTAAAAGGCCAGGTTAAGGCCTTGCAGCATTTTTAGATGGTTTCTTAAGTATTTTCAAAGTGCAATGACGAACTCCCTAAAAAAACAACATAACTTCAAGAGCTTCTTCTCTGAATGCCTTGGCAATCAAAATAGTGAAACTGAGGTGAGAAATCCAGTTACTGCAGTGCAAAAAATAAAGAAAAATGAAAGATTAGTGGATTATAATAGTTTGATAAGCGCTTTGAAAATGGCTTCAAAAGTGAGGAGCAAAAATGATGTTTGTAGATGTTTCCATAAGCCATTTTAATAAAAAGCTTTAATAAAGTTCTTCATTAGTCGATAAATGTACACGCAGGATTTTTTTAAAATTGATATGATAATGTAAACTGTAATTGTAAAGAGATGGCCTCCATATTTAGTAGAAGGTTAGAGACAGTGTGAGTGAAAGACAAATGAGAAACACTCAAACCCACCTGTAGCAACTCTGCATCATCTGCTGTGCTCTGTCCAGGTATTAGTTCGTTTAACATTTGAGACATTACTGAGAGGTTTCCTTTAACCAGAGCCAGCTCGCTTCGCAGCTTCTGCTCCTGGAATTTGACAAAGTTAAAAAAACAAAACAAAACAAACCCAAAAAAAAAAAAAAAAACAAGAATTGAAACAAAATTTCACAAAATGTTGCTTTAGTTTGGTCAATACCTTTAGATAAACTCAATATCTGAGCCAATATCGAAATCTGCCATTTTCAAAATAAAAGCCTGCTTTCACTGGACTGAATCATTAAACTATTGCAAAAGTATTCATATTGTTTTGTTTTCTATTGTACATCTCAAGTGTGGGTTGTTGGGTTAGTTTTCACTACGAATACATGTTGCCACATGGGGGCACTGCAGCAAAAAACATACAGCGGCTCTGTGTAAAGTTTAACCACACCACTGCTAAATTTCCACGTTTTGAGAGTCGATAAAATTTATATCTATGATAAATAATTTTTAAACTTAATACACCTTTTAATGTCACGTATATTTTCAGTCCATTGTTGGGGGGGGGGGGTATCCTGGTGAAATAAAGGTTGAATAGGTAAACGATTAAAAAACCTGTTGCATAAATGTAAACATCCGTAAACTAAAACCTTGTTTTGTAGACATATGCTTGTACTCGCCGGGATGCTAAACTAAAAACACATCAATTTTCTTCATCTTTTTGCCAAAAACATGAACGTTGGGAGTCAAAATGGGCAGCTCATCTCCTGACTGATACTTTTGTACAATGAGATCATTTTTGATCCTTTCTAACCTGACTGCAAACTGTGGATATAGCTAAACAAGCAATTGTCTTTAAAAACAACAAGGACGGCTGACCTTTATTAGTGGTTCATCAGATTCCCTATTTTCGATGGCAGGGGTGAACTCAAAAAGACTGAATGCAAAATTTTAATCAAAATGTGCTTCAATAAATGATTGCTTAGAAGGTGTGCACACCTACGCAACCAGGTTATTTCACCAGTTTAACTTTTTTATATTTTCACCCCAACATATTTGTTTTATCAGTTGAATTGTACAGGTTAGTTGGCACAATAAAAAGGTGGAAAAATGTCCCTTTTACATCTTAAAACCTGGAGTTTAAACAGGGTTTTGTCCACCTCTGAGAGCCACGGCGGAATAATCTTTCATTTAGACTAGAAAATCTCTTCTACTGAAGTAAAACTGAGGGGAAAAAAATAAATAGTATTATAGGTATTCAGAACCCACTCACTTCCACTATAAAACCAACTACTAACTCTGCAGCTACTTGTTTAAAATGTATTTTAAGGCCGTTTCAGGAGGTTCTACCTGTTCTGGAGTGAGGGGGACCGGCCCATTACTGACTTGGACTGGAGATGAGGTATTTTGACTGGGAGCGGGGGCAGGAACTTGCTCTTGTGACAGACTTATGGGAGCAGCAACAGAGGTCACCTGGGGTGTCTCGTTCTCTGGGATACTCTGCAGGATATAGCGAAGAGGTCAAATATAGGCAGACAGTCAAAAATGCAGTTGCATGTGTGATAACTTTCCAGTGGACAGCCAGTCTCACCCTATTTGGAGTATGGATGGGGGACAGTGCATCCAGGTCTGTCATTGGAAACTCCAAACCTCGCCGCTTTAGGTCATCATACACATACACCACCCCCACCAGGGAGGGAGAGCTGCGAAATGCGTCAGCCCATGACTAGAGATGAAAGGGAGAATATGGGATTAGTTATGAACAGATGACTGACTCCTAAAGCTCCATGCTGTTAGAGCTTCCAGAAGACAAAGGAAAAAGCAATAAGTGAGCCAAATTTGAGCAAGAACAGAAAGGACTTGTCTGCAGTGTTTTCAAGCCTGATTTGTTTTTAATGTCATCATTCTTTCCAATCAATGCTTTCAAAGACCATTAGAGATAACCCATCTTTAGTCATAATCAAGTGAAAGTTTAATAAACAGAGGGTCTTAAATTGCTTCAGTTTTATAATAAAACCTTTCATAACCTTACATGCATTAAAAAGATGTCAGTGGGATCTTAGTTTGGAGAATAAGGAAGGAATAATGACCTGGGGTTCTAACTACTTAGGATAATGACTGATAAAAGACAGTTTATGCAAAAACTAATTCCTTTCATGACTTTTGGATTCTTGGAAAAAAAAGTGCAGATACAATTTTTACTGCTCAACCCCCCTTAAAAAGGAAAAAGAAAACCAGTTTTTAAAGCTGAAATTTTATATAAGTAATCAAACCCAGAAAGTTTTATAACCCATAGATTTGTAATGAGTCTAAAAGTCCCGGTTTGTCACGTTTCAACGGACTGATCCAACAAAGAAAGTAAAGAGTCTTGATAACAGAGATAATCTTAAGACAAACTCATAGCACGCACAGTTTCTGTCACAAACGTACCTGTATGAGGCTGAGAACACGGTCATGGAGGACCGTGGGAGGGTTATATTTGGGCAAAATGGAACGGACCAGAACCCCTTCAACAAACTCCTGGGAGGCCACCAAAACATGGAAGCGATGGCCGCAGTTCTTCACACAGGTCTCAAGAACCTGCGAGAACAAAACATAAAAGCTAAAATTATAACGTAATGTGACTCAGTATAGTTTCTTTTCTGTCATTACTATCCATTTGTTCACTAAAGCATTTAAATTTTTATTTAACCACTTGCGCATGTGGTGAAGCAAACATCTTCTCCCACATTCCTCAGTCCGTGACATAAAGCATAAAGTGTACGATTATTACTCACAGTGAGAGCCAACATGATCTCTCTGAAGTTCTTGTTTCCTACAATTCTTTTCTTAATGGCTTTGATGGCATCTCTGGGCCTGAGGGGGGAAATATTTACATCAGCTGATGTTTGTTTATTCATTTATCTTGAAATTGAAAAAAGAAAAAACAAAGAGAATACATTCAACACATTTTTTTAAACTTTTTTAGGCACACATTTAATCCCAGCAACCAGATTTAGAAAAGCATTCCTAACATCAGAAAAACAGAGGTTTTTAAGGCAGTTTACCTTCTACATTTCAGGTCATTTGGTCACATGCAGCTTAATGCCTTTACAGAAAACAACAACATACCCAAATAATGCAAACCTCTTTATTAGACTTTTATTGATGTTCCAGATTTCTAATTGCAAAGAAACACCAATCAACTGGCCAGAGGTGGGAATCCAGTCAGAGTTCTCCCCAGTTCATTAAATGCATCAAAACTAAGAACTCCCACCAGTTTTTGGTCTCTAAATGCATCAGTCAAGATCATGGATCTTTGATGCAATTTCTTTGAGTCTTGTAAAAATCAGATTAACAATGAAGCGCATAGTGTTTCTAAAAAGATTAGCTAATTTGTCAAAGATCAAACTATTTTTATTATCAGAAAAAGATAACCCGAAAAGATGTAAAATACAGTATTTAACTTATTATTTTATTTTTTAAGGGAATAAGGTGAGCTAAACCATCCTGGCCCTATGTGTAATTTCCCTCTAGATCTAATAACTGGTTGGGTCACTCTTTGAAGACAATTACTGTCACTAAATGTTTACAAAACCTGCAATTATTTGTTTAATATTGCGGTGCAGGAATTTTGGCCCGCTCTTCTTAGCAGAAGTCTTTTCAATTCAGCCACATTTTAGGCCACACCACAGCATCTCAATCGGATTAACGTCCAGATTTTAAAAATTCCAGCGCTTTAGATCTTTATCCTGCTGCATAACCTGAGTACACTTGATCATAGGGTCAAACGGATGGTCAGACATTCTCCTTCAAGATTTTCAGCGATTTACATAGCAGAATTAATTGTTTCATCAATTAAAGCAAGTTGTTCAGATCTCAGATCAGCTTGACTGCTGTTAAGATGTTATTTTATGAGTTGCAGTGTTAGATTTATTACATATAACGGGACCCACACCTTCCAAAAAGTCAAATTTTTGTCTCCTCAGTCCATAGAATACATTTACAAACGTTCTGGAGTTAATCAATATGTAATATATAATATAACATAATATAATCAATATGTGTTCTAGTCTTTAGAAAACAAACCAACACAACAACATCATCTGGACAGCAACATCTACCCCTCATCTGTCTCATTGATGATATCACATATCTCCAGGTTCAGTCCCCAGTCCTCCGACTGCAGAGAGCCGCTGGTTGCTTTTTCTGCCAACAGAAAGGGGAAAAAGGTCAAATAAAATATTAACTGTAAAACTGAGGTGGGCATACAAAAATATGAATACACCCAGGTTTCCAGTACCAAGGTAAAATGTAAAATGTTCCCTCATATCGATACTTGGATCCAGAATCCTGAGTTTTCTCAGGCTCTATGAGCTCCTTCTTTCCCCAAACGCCGCAGCATGCTGTCAGTCAGCTGGCTGAAAGAAGGCTGCTACACTTTTAACTTCCTTAAAATAAGGACTTATGCTGCCATCTATATACATTCGCGGCCGTAAAAAACACAGGCAGCCATGATATGGAAACTAAAAATAGCGCTAACCATCACTCTTATGGTAAAACTGCAAGCTGTGAGTAGCATGTTTGTTTGACAGTCAACTGCAAGATGCAACTAATATCAGTTTGTTAGAGCTGTGGTACTCTATTAAAGAGATTAAGATATCCCAAATAAATTGTATTCTGCACAATAAGTACCTGAAAAGAACTACTAAGTTTATCTGGTGTTAATTTATAGGTTTGCTTACGTCTTTTTATCAAAATCAAAATAACAACAAATAAATGTCAGAGATAATGGTAATAATCAAAGTGATGTATTATTTTAGGAGCAGCAGGGATAGTGGTTACTAAATAAAAACAATTAGATCACCTTATACATTTTTAACATAGCAATGTAAATACTATGAGAGCATTGTTTCATTCAGTGAAATCCCATAGCACCCCTAAAGACTAAATATAATATCAACCAAAAGACTCTTTTAAACGAAATGTGTTTTAAAAGAAATGTGTTAGACACCTTCTCCACACACTGGCACAATTTCCTGAGGTACTAAGTAAAACTGTGTCACAGTCCACTGGGATTACTGTTTCAAATTGGTTTTTTACAGCTTGTTGTGTGCATTTTTATTGTTTGTTAGTTTCACCCAGAGTCTGATTTTAGCAAATGACTGCTCTTGGTTTCCTTCTACCTTCTCGTGTCTGCAAGGCATGTTCTTCTAAACGGCTGTATACGCAGAAATGACCCTGTCTGTTAAATAAACCCTGCAGCAGCCACATTTCATTGCAGCATGCAGAAAAGCAGAGCACACCAGCATGAACCCAGATTTGAGGTTTATTACAGTCTCCTGTAGTTTGACAGAAGTAAATAAATAGGCACAACCTCATATGACCCAAAAAAGAAGAATTGTTGTTTAAAGGCTGGTCTTTATTTAAATGTATGTATTTGTTTACTTTGCCTTTAGTAATGGTGCATTCAATGACAAATAGAAAACTGTGATTTGTACCATCATGCAGGGAAAGCATGAAAGAAAGACAATATCTAATAAGATTGTCCAGTTGGATGATGAAACTTGGATGATGAATCATTAGAAAATTAGCTAGTCGGACTTAAGGTGGATTTGTTTTAGAGTTCAAATAAAATATAGGGCACCTTTTGGGTCAGTGGTAGAGCAGGTGCACCATGTATGGATTCTACATTAGTCAACATAGCCGTCCTGGGTTCAAATTCCAACCCTGGGTCATTTACTGCATCTCTAGCCAAGAACTGCAGACTTTCATGACTAATCGAAGCCTGCCTATGTTTACCTTTTAATAAAACACTAAAGCACAGGTTAGTAATCTCTAATCTATGAAGGGCCATTTTTGCCATTGCTCCAAATACATACATTTTTTTTTTAGAGCCACAAAATCTTCCTGACCGTTGATAAAAACAAGACCAGGCATCAAGTTTTACAAACATTCATCCATGTTTTCTATAAATGTTTAATCCTGTAATAGGTCCTTCTAGGGACGGGTGTTGCGAACTAGCCATGGCTATAAACACTGTGATGCAGGCATCAGATTGTTTTTCAGGTAATGATCTATAATTATTGTGCCTGTCCCTATCAAATAAGCATTAAATGAAATGATTAATCCTTGCAAGGTCATGGATAAATTTGTTATCTGTTCTACCATTAGTGTCACCATGTTGTTGGTATTTTATCTAGAAACATCATGAAAGCCGCTAATGATCTGTTTAATGTATTAGTTTATATTGCCTTTGTATTTAAGATCATTGTTCATTCTTGTTTAAAGTTATGATTGTAAAGAGGCTGAGGGCCACGTGTGGCTCTGGAGCCGCAGGCTGCAGAACATCGCAAAAGAGGAATGTTTGTTGCTTTTTGTATTTTAGTGCTAAGCCTCAGTAACATTATAACAAGGCCAGCTGACCTGAGATGTGAGATTATAAAGAACCTGGAGATCTACACTTTCAGAGACTCATGTGGTCTTCTTTGAACTTCCTTCAATGAAAAGCAGTTTCTGTTATACCTTAATTCCTAGTATAGTACAGTGGATTCAGTATTTAATGAAATCCACTTCTGAATTGGCAGGTTCTGTTCTTGTTCAGAAAGAAGTTTCTCTGTTTTATTAGGAAGTTATGTTTCCACCTAAAACAGAAGATTCCCAGTGAAAAAAGACATGAAATCTTGTTTATTTTCTCTATACGTTGTCAGAAAAGAACAAATTAAATGGAGAAAATGAAGGAAGCTTAGACAATACAATTGCTTTAGAGAGAAATATTGGATTTATCAGTAAGTGGTTCCTTCTGGAGAAAGTTTCACAGGAGCTCACAAGATTTTCAGCAAACAGGGTCAACTTAGCTCAGTTATTATCTTACCTACAGATGATAGTTGTAGTCCCCATTTACAATAAATGCAGATTAGTTAGTTCTGCAGGCTGAAGAGAACAGCTAGTCCAAGACAGGCCACTATCAAAGTGGAGTACACAGTAGCTGATGATTACATTTCCCTCCATTTACCGTGTGAATTGTGTCACCAACAATCTTCGTGTCTGAAAAATGGGCTGAAAATTGGACATATGAAGTGTTTCTGGTCAGAGAAACGTTCTGACCTAGAAGTGAATCGGGTTAAAAAGCTAGATCTAGAGCTTTAAGTGAAAGCTATTTTACAGACTTCAACGCTGCCTACTTTCTATGAGGTTTCTATTCTGACTGGAAACAGTTTACATGTTCCATTTTAAGTACAGGTCCTTCTCAAAATATTAGCATATTGTGATAAAGTTCATTATTTTCCATAATGTAATGATGTAAATTTAACATTCATATATTTTAGATTCATTGCACACTAACTGAAATATTTCAGGTCTTTTATTGTCTTAATACGGATGATTGTGGCATACAGCTCATGAAAACCCACAATTCCTATCTCACAAAATTAGCATATTTCATCCGACCAATAAAAGAAAAGTGTTTTTAATACAAAAAACGTCAACCTTCAAATAATCATGTACAGTTATGCACTCAATACTTGGTCGGAAATCCTTTGGCAGAAATGACTGCTTCAATGCGGCGTGGCATGGAGGCAATCAGCCTGTGGCACTGCTGAGGTCTTATGGAGGCCCAGGATGCTTCGATAGCGGCCTTTAGCTCATCCAGAGTGTTGGGTCTTGAGTCTCTCAACGTTCTCTTCACAATATCCCACAGATTCTCTATGGGGTTCAGGTCAGGAGAGTTGGCAGGCCAATTGAGCACAGTGATACCATGGTCAGTAAACCATTTACCAGTGGTTTTGACACTGTGAGCAGGTGCCAGGTCGTGCTGAAAAATGAAATCTTCATCTCCATAAAGCTTTTCAGCAGATGGGAGCATGAACTGCTCCAAAATCTCCTGATAGCTAGCTGCATTGACCCTGCCCTTGATAAAACACAGTGGACCAACACCAGCAGATGACACGACACCCCAGACCATCACTGACTGTGGGTACTTGACACTGGACTTCTGGCATTTTGGCATTTCCTTCTCCCCAGTCTTCCTCCAGACTCTGGCACCTTGATTTCCGAATAACATGCAGAATTTGCTTTCATCTGAAAAAAGTACTTTGGACCACTGAGCAACAGTCCAGTGCTGCTTCTCTGTAGCCCAGGTCAGGCGCTTCTGCCGCTGTTTCTGGTTCAAAAGTGGCTTGACCTGGGGAATGCGGCACCTGTAGCCCATTTCCTGCACACGCCTGTGCACGGTGGCTCTGGATGTTTCTACTCCAGACTCAGTCCACTGCTTCCGCAGGTCCCCCAAGGTCTGGAATCGGACCTCCTCCACAATCTTCCTCAGGGTCCGGTCACATCTTCTCGTTGTGCAGCGTTTTCTGCCACACTTTTTCCTTCCCACAGACTTCCCACTGAGGTGCCTTGATACAGCACTCTGGGAACAGCCTATTTGTTCAGAAATTTCTTTCTGTGTCTTACCCTCTTGCTTGAGGGTGTCAATAGTGGCCTTCTGGACAGCAGTCAGGTCGGCAGTCTTACCCATGATTGGGGTTTTGAGTGATGAACCAGGCTGGGAGTTTTAAAGGCCTCAGGAATCTTTTGCAGGTGTTTAGAGTTAACTCGTTGATTCAGATGATTAGGTTCATAGCTCGTTTAGAGACCCTTTTAATGATATGCTAATTTTGTGAGATAGGAATTTTGGGTTTTCATGAGCTGTATGCGAAAATCATCCGTATTAAGACAATAAAAGACCTGAAATATTTCAGTTAGTGTGCAATGAATCTAAAATATATGAATGTTAAATTTTCATCATGACATTATGGAAAATAATTAACTTTATCACAATATGCTAATATTTTGAGAAGGACCTGTATGTGTTTGACAGATGAAGATCTTTGGTGGCGCACCATCTCCTACCTTTATGTCCCATCTAAAACTGTTCTGCTTCTTTGTAAATAATGCAAACAGTTTAAATATGAATAAAATACTGTTTACATAAACTGCTATAAGGTTTAGTGACTGCCAACCAGTTGGCTGAACAAGGACTAAGACATTTTTTATTTAAAGGTAGAATATTCTGTCACTGATTTTAACAATGAAAACATCGTATTCCGCGGCAATGAATGTAACATTAGGGCTCAATAAAAGAGCTATTACACATCAATTAACTCTTATTTACTATAACCACTAAAAAAAATAGTACGAGTCGTCAGTGAAAATTGAGGGACATAAATTACCCCAGAGTTTCAGTTTTTAAAGCATTGTAACTTCCCTAATTTTCAACCTACATCCCCAATCTTATCATTTGAACATTCTTGTTATGCATGAGACACTTGAGCATTTCGCCAACATACCAATTTAAAAGCACTTCTAGAAATAAGGCTTTCAGACCACAGGCTCAACCTTTTAACATCTTTTCTCTCTAGTATTTAGAAATCAAGGCCACCTTTCTTCCACTCCGCCCTTCTCTGGCTTCTCATAGATCTTTAAATCCCATTTCTTTGCACCAACCACACATCAGCAAATCCTCAACCTTGCCTTGCTCAATCCCCATGTAGGCTTACTCCTTCAGATCGCCCCCTCTCTCCCTTGATCTGGCCTCCTCTGGCTGCCTTCACTTCATGTGACTGTCAGCTGCTTGAGTTCTCATTTACCTCAGAACTAGCTCACGACTATGTGCAGGAAAGTTGGAGGATTAAAAAAGGAGGAAGGAAGGGTTCACATGGGTGTGTAGCCACTACTAGTGACTTATCTGATATTGCATCTCTTTCCAGGCATCAGCTGCTGAATGAAGGTATGTGAGAGCGGCTCCCAGGGCTTAAGATAAAATATCTGGTTTAAATCTGTACAGAGAGAAAACATGATGTTGAAAAAGACCCGCTACTTTAGCTGTGAAAGATGTGAAGCTGCGGCTTCATGGAAATGCTTCAGCGACTGCGGAAGTGAGCGACAAAGGGGAATGCTGATTCGCTACGCTAGCTGTCAGTCAAAGCACACTGGCCAATTGTATGCCAGATTTAAAAAAACAGCCCCACCTCTGTCTGAGTCACAGCCTCCTGAACTTATTTTTTGTTTTGCACAAATTCGGGGTATTTCAGTGTAAGTCTAGAACACAAATACCGTGTTTTTGGCAACCAGGGGAGGTGTGTCTTAAAAACAGAAATGTCGAAAAATATCGGTGAGTGTGGAAATGACACAAACGACTACAAAAAAACACAGCTGTTAATATTTACAAAAACCCTCGCAAAGGCTCACCGATTCTCTGTCCGACGGGCGTTGAAAAGGGGTTTCCGAGGAAAAACTCCATTGTCTCCCCTAGAGAAAACATCCTGGGAAACTACAGCGGGTTGTTCGCCGTTAAAACAACTGTAAATAGGTTCCGATGACTTGTTCGACTGCCGAGCTTGACTGCTGCGTTTCCTTTTGCTTTCAGATGCAGCCGCTGGCTGTGGAAGCGCATCAGCTCTGTGGGAGGTCACGTGAAAACTCACGCTCACGCGGAAGCAACCACACCGTCATCAACACATCTCTGATCACATTATATACTGCTCAAAAAAATAAAGGGAACACTCAAATAATACATCCTAGATCTGAATGAATGAAATATTCTCATTGAATACTTTGTTGCTTTTTTGTTCTGACAACAAAATCACACAAAAATCATCAATGAAAATCAAATGTATTAACCAACGGAGGCCTGGATTTGGAGTCACACACAAAATTAAAGTGGAAAAACACACTACAGGCTGATCCAACTTTGATATAATGTCCTTAAAACAAGTCAAAATGAGGCTCAGTATTGTGTGTGGCCTCCATGTGTCTGTATGACCTCCCTACAACACCTGGACATGCTCCTGATGAGACGGTGGATGGTCTCCTGAGGGATCTCCTCCCAGACCTGCACTAAAGAATCCGCCAACTCCTGGACAGTCTGTGGTGCAACGTGACGTTGGTGGATGGAGCGAGACATGATGTCCCAGATGTGCTCAATCAGATTCAGGTCTGGGGAACGGGCGGGCCAGTCCATAGCTTCAATGTCTTCATCTTGCAGGAACTACTGACACACTCCAGCCACATGAGGTCTAGCATTGTCCTGCATTAGGAGGAACCCAGGGCCAACCGCACCAGCATATGGTCTCACAAGGGGTCTGAGGATCTCATCTCAGTATCTAATGGCAGTCTGGCGAGCACATGGAGGGTCTTGCAGCCCTCCAAAGAAATGCCACCCCACACCATTACTGACCCACTGCCAAACCGGTCATGCTGAAGGATGTTGCAGGCAGCAGATCACTCTCCACGATGTCTCCAGACTCTGTCACGTCTGTCACATGTTCTCAGTGTGAACCTGCTTTCATCTGTGAAGAGCACAGGGCACCAATGGCGAATTTGCCAATCCTGGTGTTCTCTGGCAAATGCCAAGCATCTTGCATGGTGTTGGGCTGTGAGCACAACCCCCATTTGTGGACGTTGGGCCCTCATACCATCCTCATGGAGTCGGTTTCTAACTGTTTGTGCAGACACATGCACATTTGTGGCCTGCTGGAGGTCATTTTGCAGGGCTCTGGCAGTGCTCCTCCTGTTCCTCCTTGCACAAAGGTGGAGGTAGCGGTCCTGCTGCTGGGTTGTTGCCCTCCTACGGCCTCCTCCACATCTCCTGGTGTACTGGCCTGTCTACTGAGAAGTGGTCTGTGGTCCTCACCTGCAGAACCACCCCTTTATTGAATGTGTCTTGCTAATCGCCAAAGATGTCCCCCTGTTGTCTGTTCCATTTAATTACAAAGTTACTTTGGGAAGATGTATTTTTGGTTTTCTGTTTAGAAAGTGAAGCATAAAACTCCCAGTTTCTAATAAGTACGAGTATATATATTTTTTGTGACTTTTCAGATGCTTTCCCTGTGTGCAGTGCCTTGGAGGTATTGCTTAAGGCTTTTCACAATATGTTACCTCACAATCACACACTTCAATTCAATTCCATTCAATTCAAAAATACTTGATTCATTTGAATATGGGCAGGAGAGGAGGATGTTGAGCTTGTTCCTGAATTGAACCTATTAACGAATCCCATGACCACACATCTCTGGTATTGTTTTGCTGGAGCTTGCTCTCCAGCTTCTTCGTGTACACCTATATGCTTTCCCTTAACTTGACTTTAAGCTGCTTACGTATGCTCCTTAATAATTCCCAGTCTCCCTCTCTGAAGACTGTTTTTTCATGTTTAGCAGGTCCTTCAGCTCACCGGTCATCCAGGGTTTTTTATTGGGCAAGTAGCTCACCGTTCGGGTGGGGATGGTGTTGTCCACACAGAAGTTTATGTAGTTGGTCACACACTTAGTCATGGCATTGATGTCCTCTCCATGTGGCTTGCACAGTGTGTCCCAGTCTGAATCCTCAAAGCAACCTTGCAGGGCTTCTTTCGCTTCCCATGACCCTCTTCTCACAGTTCTCTTTATTACAGGTTGCCTCTGAACAGAGGGTTTTGGACCAGAGAAAAGCAAGGTTTTGATCTGATTTGCCTAGAGGAGGGCTTGCTTTAGAGATGTATGAGTCCTTGACCTTTAGATAAAACAATTCCAACGTTTTCTTTTCTCTGGTAGAGCAGGTGAAAAACATGAAACGTTATAAGTTTAGCAGAGAGTGAGGTGTGAAAAAAAATCACCAGATATTGCCACAAACACATTGAGGTTTTGTGTCTGTAGC
Organism: Girardinichthys multiradiatus; assembly: GCF_021462225.1. Lineage (NCBI taxonomy): Eukaryota > Metazoa > Chordata > Actinopteri > Cyprinodontiformes > Goodeidae > Girardinichthys > Girardinichthys multiradiatus. Next base: position 26,748,012 of record NC_061798.1, on the reverse strand, counting down.
TTAGCAAAAACTAAGCTGATGACATCATGTGCAGCATCAGCAACAGCTGATGGTGGAATAAAAGCAATTGCCAATACTATCTCTAGGTAAATAATATGGATGAAAACTTACTGCTAACAGTTCAATATCTGGTCTGCAAAGATGAAACTTTACAGTAACTTGTCCTGGATTAAACCACCTGTTGTTCAGAAACACTGCTAAAACACTGCTAATCCACTTCCTTTGCATTTGCCGCTCCTCTTTAAATTTTTGTCTGCTTGTATGGTCAGAAAGCCTGGTAGAAAGACGCTGGAGTCAGGGATATTATGTGAAACACATAATACTGGATGGATCCTTGCAAGGGCTTGAAGTACATCCAACTTGTTTCCCAACAATCTAATTTTACCCATCATATTCGAAGGAGGAGATGGTTTGAACGTCTTCCTTCTCTCTCTTTTCTTTGCTCTGCTTCCACAGCGTCTCCTTTTCAACTCATTGAAGATTTTGGGTGGTAGTTGAGGTATTACTTGAGCTTTAGAGATGTTAATCAGTTACTCCCAGATGTAAATGAAAAAAAACCCATCTTGTTCCAATGGTTACGCATCAAAGCAAATGTCCAAATGTAAACATTTATCAGCACAAATCCTTCCAGCGGCACAGTATCCAACACTAGAGGAAACAATGGTCCTAATAAAAAGCAATCTTCAGCCACGAAATGAGGGATTTGGGTTTTTTAAAAGTAAGATATCCAAATGAAAACAAGAGAGCTACTATAACATGCTGCCACCCTGAGTGGTGGAATTCTATAATTAAATCTGTTTAACTGGGATTTTATGTGGACACAAAGTGGTGCATGTGAAGCAATAGAAAAATTATACAAGGTTTTCAGTGCAATTACAGCTTCAAGTCTTTTGGGATATGTTTCACCCAGCTTTGCACAGTTTTTGCCCATTCTTCTTTAAACAACAGGTAAAGCTCAGTCAGATTGGATGGAGAGAGTGTTAATATTTGCACGTGGACAAAATTGTTAGTACCCCTTGGTTAATGACAGAAAAACCCACAATGGTCACAGAAATATCTTGAATCTGACAAAGGTAATAATGAATAAAAATTCAATGAAAATGAAGAAATTAAAGTCAGACATTGCTTTTCAAACATGCTTCAACAGAATTATTTAAAAAAATAAACTCATGAAACAGGCCTGGACACAAATGATGTTACCCCTGAAAATAATGTGACCAAAGGGACATGTTAAATCAAGGTGTTTCCGTTAATTAGCATCACAGGTGTCTACATTCTTGTAATCAGTCAGTGGGCCTATATATAGGGCTACAGGTAGTCAATGTGCTGTTTGGTGACATGGTGTGTACCACACTCAACATGGACCAGAGGAAGCAAAGGAAAAAGTTGTCTCCAGAGATTAGAAAAAAAATTATAGACAAGCATGTTAAAGGTTATAAGACCATCTCCAAGCAGCTTCATGTTCCTGTGACTGCAGTTGCAGATATTATTCAGAAATTTAAGATCCATGGGACTGTAGACAACCTCCCTGGACGAGGCCGCAGGAGGAAAAGTGATGACAAAAACAAGAGACGGATGATAGGAAGAGTAACAAAACAGCCCAGAAAAACTTCTAAAGAGATTAAAGGTGAACTTCAAGCTCAATGAATATCAGTGTCAGATCGCACCATCTGACTTTCTTTGAGGCAAAGTGGACTTAATTGGAGACGACCAAGGAGACACCATTGTTGAAAACAAATCATAAAAAATCCAGACTGGAATTTACCAAACTACATGTTGACAAGCCAGAAAGCTTCTGGGAGAATGTCCTATGGACAGATGAGACACAAATTAAACTTTTTGGCAAGGCACATCAGCTCTATGTTCGCAGATGGAAAAATGAAGCATATGAAGAAAAGAACACTGTCCCTACTGTAAAACATGGAGGAGGCTCTGTTATGTTCTGGGGCTGCTTTGCTGCATCTCGCGCAGGGTGTCTTGAATCTGTGCAGGTATAATGAAATCTCAAGGGATTCTAGAGAGAAATGTGCTGCCCAGTGTCAGAAAGCTTGGTCTCAGTCACAGGTCATGGGTCTTGTAACAGGATAATGGCACAAAACACACAGCTAAAAACACCCAAGAATGGCTAAGAGGAAAACATTGGACTATTCTGAAGTGGCCTTCTATGAGCCCTGACCTAAATCCTATTGAGCATCTTTGGAAGGAGCTGAAACAGGAGAAACCTGAGACAACTGGAGCAGTTTGCTCATGAGGACTGGGCCAAAATACCTGCTGAGAGGTGCAAAAGTCTCATTGACAGTTATAGGAATCGTTTGATTGCAGTGATTGCCTTAAAAGGCTGTGCAACAAAATATTAAGTTAAGAGTTCATAATTTTTGTCCAGGCCTGCTTCATGAGTTTATTTTTAAAAATAATTATTTGAAGCATGTTTGAAAAACAATGTCTGACTTAAATCTTTTCATTTTCATAGAATTTTTATTCATTATTACCTTTGTCAGATTCAAGTGATTTCTGTGACCATTGTGGGTTTTTCTTTCATTAACCGAGGGGTACTAACAATTTTGTCCATGTGTGTAATTTTTCCGATCTTGCCACAGATTCTCAATAGTATTTAGTCTGAACTTTGACTGAGTTATATGATTATGCTTTGATCTAAACCATTTCATTGAGGGTCATTTTCCTGCTGCAGCCTAAGTCTCAAGTCTTTTGCAGCCTCTAATAGGCTTTCTTCTGACATTGCCTTGTATTTAATGTCATCCATCTTCCTCGCAGCTCTGACCACCTTTCCTTTCCCTCCTGAAGAAATTCTCACGGCATGATGCTTTCACTACTGTCTGCCACCGTGGGACAACACTGTATGGTCCCACCTGCAGGGGGAACCGTGAGGGACCGGTGCAAAGAGGATTGGGTGGCGGACGAAGGTGGAGACCTCAGCGGCCCGATCCCCGGATGCTTAGGCTGCCTCTAGGGACGTGGAATGTCACCTCGCTGGGGGAGAAGGAGCCTGAGCTTGTGCGGGAGGTCAAGAGATATCGACTAGAAATAGTCGGGCTCGCCTCCACGCACAGCTTGGGCTCTGGAACCCATCTCCTTGAGAGGAGTTGGACTCTCTTCTACTCTGGAGTGGCCCACGGGGAGAGGCGGCGGACTGGTGTGGGTTTGCTTGTTGCCCCCCAGCTCAGCCGTCTCGTGTTGGAGTTTACCCCAGTGGATGAGAGGGTTGTATCCCTGCGCCTTCGGGTTGGGGAGAGGTCTCTGACTATCATTTCAGCCTACTGGCCGAGTGGTAGTGCAGAGTACCCGGCCTTCTTGGCGTCCCTGTCGGGGGTGCTGGATAGTGCCCCTCCCAAGGACTCCATTATTCTGCTGGGGGACTTCAACGCCCACGTGGGGAACGACAGTGACACCTGGAGAGGCGTGATCGGGAGGAATGGCCTCCCCGATCTGAATCCGAGTGGTGTTTTGTTATTGGACTTCTGTGCTAGTCACGGATTGTCCATAATGAACACCATGTTCAAACATAAGGGTGTCCATCAGTGCACTTGGCACCAGGACACCCTAGGCAGGAGGTCGATGATCGACTTTGGTGTCGTATCATCAGACCTTCGGCCGCATGTTTTGGACACTCGGGTGAAGAGAGGGGCTGAACTGTCCACTGATCATCACCTGGTGGTGAGTTGGATCCGCTGGAGGAGGAGAAAGCCGGACAGACTTGGCAGGCCCAAGCGCATAGTGAGGGTCTGCTGGGAACGCCTGGCGGGGCCCTCAGCCAGGGATGTATTCAACTCCCACCTCCGGGAGAGCTTCGACCAGATCCCGGGGGATGTTGGAGACATAGAGACCGAGTGGACCATGTTCTCCGCATCTATTGTCGATGCTGCTGCCCGTAGCTGCGGCCGTAAGGTCTGCGGTGCCTGTCGCGGCGGCAATCCCAGAACCCGGTGGTGGACACCGGCAGTAAGGGATGCTGTCAAGCTGAAGAAGGAGTCCTATCGGCTGTGGTTGGCTTGTGGGACTCCTGAGGCGGCTGACGGGTACCGTGAAGCCAAGCGTGCTGCGGCCCGGGCTGTGGCAGAGGCAAAAACCCGGGCCTGGGAGGAGTTCGGTGAGGCCTTGGAGAAGGACTACCGGTTGGCCTCGAAGCGATTCTGGCAAACCGTCCGGCGCCTCAGGAGGGAGAAGCAGTGCTTCGCCAACACTGTTTATAGTGAGGGCGGGAGACTGCTGACCTCGACTGAGGACATTATCGAGCGGTGGAAGGAGTACTTTGAGGATCTCCTCAATCCTGCCATCACGCATTCCGTGGTGGAAACAGAGGCTGCGGACTCGGGGTTGAACTCTTTCATCACCCAGGCTGAAGTCACCGAGGTGGTTAAAAAGCTCCGCGGTGGCAAGGCTTCGGGGGTGGATGAGATCCTCCCTGAGTACCTCAAGTCTCTGGATGTTGTGGGGCTGTCATGGTTGACACGCCTCTTCGGCATTGCGTGGCGGTCGGGGACAGTGCCTCTGGACTGGCAGACTGGGGTGGTGGTCCCCCTTCATGAGAGGGGGGACCGGAGGGTGTGTTCCAACTACAGGGGAATCACACTCCTCAGCCTCCCTGGTAAGGCCCACGCCAGGGTATTGGAGAGGAGAGTCCGACCGATAGTCGAACCTCGGCTTCAGGAGAAGCAGTGTGGTTTTCGTCCCGGCCGTGGAACACTGGACCAGCTCTATACCCTCTACAGGGTGCTCGAGGGTTCATGGGAGTTTGCCCAACCGGTTCACATGTGTTTTGTGGACCTGGAGAAGGCATTTGACTGTGTCCCTCGTGATGCCCTGTGGGGGGTGCTCCAGGAGTATGGAATCTCCTAGTCCAAGATCATTGTGTAAGTTCTGTTTTCTTCAGTATTTTATTATCAAAGTTCTGAACCTGACTTCAGTTGATCTCTGCATTTGAGTTCTTTTCAAACCAAATTATGACACCTCCTGCAGCATTTGTATGTAATAGTTGTTAGATACTCCCAAAGAGAAAAAGGTTGTACCCATGTGATGTGTCGGGGCCAAGTTGCAAGAACTCCCAAACCATAGTGGGAAGAACAGAACCACATCATTTTGTTCCCACAGCCCAGGCTGCATCCTTGCAGGGTATGTATAGGCCATTACAAACAAATACAGGTCCTTCTCAAAATATTAGCATATTGTGATAAAGTTCATTATTTTCCATAATGTAATGATGAAAATTTAACATTCATATATTTTAGATTCATTGCACACTAACTGAAATATTTCAGGTCTTTTATTGTCTTAATACGGATGATTTTGGCATACAGCTCATGAAAACCCAAAATTCCTATCTCACAAAATTAGCATATTTCATCCGACCAATAAAAGAAAAGTGTTTTTAATACAAAAAATGTCAACCTTCAAATAATCATGTACAGTTATGCACTCAATACTTGGTCGGGAATCATTTTGCAGAAATGACTGCTTCAATGCGGCGTGGCATGGAGGCAATCAGCCTGTGGTACTGCTGAGGACTTATGGAGGTCCAGGATGCTTCGATAGCGGCCTTTAGCTCATCCAGAGTGTTGGGTCATGAGTCTCTCAACGTTCTCTTCACAATATCCCACAGATTCTCTATGGGGTTCAGGTCAGGAGAGTTGGCAGGCCAATTGAGCACAGTGATACCATGGTCAGTAAACCATTTACCAGTGGTTTTGGCACTGTGAGCAGGTGCCAGGTCGTGCTGAAAAATGAAATCTTCATCTCCATAAAGTTTTTCAGCAGATGGAAGCATGAAGTGCTCCAAAATCTCCTGATAGCTAGCTGCATTGACCCTGCCCTTGATAAAACACAGTGGACCAACACCAGCAGCTGACACGGCACCCCAGACCATCACTGACTGTGGGTACTTGACACTGGACTTATGGCATTTTGGCATTTCCTTCTCCCCAGTCTTCCTCCAGACTCTGGCACCTTGATTTCCGAATGACATGCAGAATTTGCTTTCATCCGAAAAAAGTACTTTGGACCACTGAGCAACAGTCCAGTGCTGCTTCTCTGTAGCCCAGGTCGGGCGCTTCTGCCGCTGTTTCTGGTTCAAAAGTGGCTTGACCTGGGGAATGCGGCACCTGTAGCCCATTTCCTGCACACGCCTGTGCACGGTGGCTCTGGATGTTTCTACTCCAGACTCAGTCCACTGCTTCCGCAGGTCCCCCAAAGTCTGGAATCGGCCCTTCTCCACAATCTTCCTCAGGGTCCGGTCACCTCGTCTCGTTGTGCAGCGTTTTCTGCCACACTTTTTCCTTCCCACAGACTTCCCACTGAGGTGCCTTGATACAGCACTCTGGGAACAGCCTATTCGTTCAGAAATTTCTTTCTGTGTCTTACCCTCTTGCTTGAGGGTGTCAATAGTGGCCCTCTGGACAGCAGTCAGGTCGGCTGTCTTACCCATGATTGGGGTTTTGAGTGATGAACCAGGCTGGGAGTTTTAAAGGCCTCAGGAATCTTTTGCAGGTGTTTAGAGTTAACTTGTTGATTCAGATGATTAGGTTCATAGCTTGTCTTGAGACCCTTTTAATGATATGCTAATTTTGTGAGATAGGAATTTTGGGTTTTCATGAGCTGTATGCCAAAATCATCCGTATTAAGACAATAAAAGACCTGAAATATTTCAGTTAGTGTGCAATGAATCTAAAATATATGAATGTTAAATTTTCATCATGACATTATAGAAAATAATGAACTTTATCACAATATGCTAATATTTTGAGAAGGACCTGTACTGTGGTGCCTATTTGTAGTCAACCTACTTTACTTTGAAACCCTTAAATAAAATCCAGTTTAATTAACTGTCTTCACAAGTCACTTAGTTAGAATGTAGTTTTCACCTGTGTGTAATTTCATCTCAATATAAACCCAGCTGTTCTATGAGGGCCTCAGAGAACATTAGTAAACAAACAGTATCATGAAGACTGAGGAACACAGCAGACAGGTCAGGGGGAACGCTGTGGAAACAATAAAAAACTCAAAGAACAATGATCAGTCCATCACCTGGCAGTGGAAAGTGTATGACACCACTGCAAAATGTCTAAAACACGGCTGTCTATCTAAACTCACAAACTAAGAAGATAGGCAAGGAGAGCATCAATCAGAGAGCAGTCCAATGGTAACTCTGGAGGAGCTCCAGAGATCCACAGCTCAGGAGGGAGAAGCTGTTGACTAGACGATGACTATTCATCCATTCCACAAATCTGTAATTTATGGATGAGCTATAATTGTCTTATTTCCAGTTTGCCTAAGTAATTTAGGGGACACATAAAAAATGCTGAACAGCTACAGTGAAACTATTTAGATCAAACATATTCATGTGTTGAAAGAAAAACCTAATAACAAACACTGAAGTGACAAAACGTGAAAAAGTTAAATTGGTGTGAAGCATTTTGGAGGTTCTGTACGTTTAATCCAACAGCATCACCAGGTGTGTAAAATGCATATCACATAAACCCATAGAGTAAAACCAATTATTAAATCTTGGCAGAAAAAAGACTTTAATTTTTATGTGTTGATTATTATGCTGAGTACAAAGTCTGCAGATAACGCAGTATTAGACTTTTCACTGAAGAGGAGTTGCTTATGAACTGAAATTTTAACAATCACTAAACAGGGTCTGGCATTTACTTTCTCACAATAACACTTTGCTTATGGTATATTATGTATATAATAAATACATACAACAAGTAGCTCTTCTTAAAGAAGCTACTTTTTCTAAACCTTTTCAAAACTGTTACAATGTTGGGGGACGACCATGTGTGATGTCCTTTTGTCTTTATGCATTATCACCACAAGATGGAGCCATTCTACAGGGGATGGTTGGTACATTATCTGTTCTGTTGTGTCAGAAAAAATGTCCTTATCTGTGAATGACATATTTTGAATAAATAAAAAAGCTTTAACATTTTTTTGTTGATGTAATATTTGCTCTTCAACTAAAACCAACAGAAAACATTCGACTGTTTCAGCGACTTGACACATTCAGGCAACCTGAAAGCATGTTTTGAACTCTGTACCTTTTCAAGAACATTTTGTTCAAATGTTAATTCCGCCCCTATCATTCATCTATCTATCTATCTATCTATCTATCTATCTATCTATCTATCTATCTATCTATCTATCTATCTATCTATCTATCTATCTATCTATCTATCTATCTATCTATCTATCTATCTATCTATCTATCTATCTATCTATCTATCTATCTATCTATCTATCTATCTATCTATCTATCTATCTATCTATCTATCTATCTATCTATCTATCTATCTATCTATCTATCTATCTATCTATCATCTCTGCTTTTCTAAGATCATGAACCAGATCCCAAGGAGTTCCAGGACAGATGATTGCTTGTTAACACAAAATGTGTATCGACCAATCACATGGCAGCAAGTGAACACATTTCACTTGGTAAAGTTCAGAACAATCATAAGAATGAGGGAGAAAACGGACTTTGAATGTGACGTGGTTGTTGGTGTTAGCTGGGTTGGTCAGAGTATTTCAGAAACTGCAGATATACAATGTTTCCACTCACAACCATCTCTTGGGTTTAGAAACAATTATTTGAAAAAGGAGAGAAAATATCTAGTGAGCGACAGTTGTGCCTTGTTGATATCAAAGGTGAGAGAAGACTGGCCAGACAGGCTTGAGATAATAAAAACAGTAGCTTATATAACCGCTCCTTAAAACTAAGGTATAGTCAATGTCATCTCTAAATTCACAACATGTCAAACCTTGAAGTCGATGAGCTGCAGCAACAAAGACCACACTGGGTGCCAGTACAGTAAACTAAGAACACGAGACTGGCTCATCTTAGCAACTTATAGATGCTATCTAAGGTTTCTGAAACCTTGTGAAATATGTGCCACAAGGATTTAAGGCAGTTCTGAAGGTAAAAGGGGGTCCAACCACACTGTAATAAATTGTATGTCTCTTAACTTAGAAAAGAAAGTTCTACATTAAGAGCTGCCTTAAAACTTTGAGTAAAGTGAACTTTCAGATTTGCATGGTCTCAACTCTGAAAAGCTTAAGAACAATCAAGACAGTAGGAAAACACATAAACCTAATTTTTAAATAAAAATATAGTTTAAGAGATAAAATAAGTGCACTTAACCTAAGGGGACTGTCAGATTTTACAGTTACTAGGAAGGTTTGCCTAATAAAGTGGCTGCTGAGTGTACAGATCTGTGTTTGACCTGGAGTCTCCTTCTAGTGGGACATTCCTGGAAAACAATAATGTACTGAAAATATAAGCATCCTGTACTTTTTCTGTGTCTGGTTGAATTCTTGAATGCTTTTAAGATGGTAGCAGGCTGAATCAGTGATGCACTTTATTTGGCTGTTAAAATTTGGATCTGAGTTTGTACCTACTCACAATGTCGTGGTTAAGCAGAAAGCACACCCTCTGCTTAGTCAAATGGTTTCTCATGTAAATGATATGGTTTTTACCAGGTTATGAAATGATTTAAAGTCAACCAAGTGTAATAGATTGCCTTGTCATCCATACCTCTTTACATATTGTACCTGGAAACAGACCGTTTTGTACTTATGTACCCAAACCATTGCCAATCAGCTGTAGCTTTGCAATTTTACAAATTATGGAGTTAAATGGAAATAAAAATAATACATTTCATACATAGTATAATGCAGTTGTATAGTACTATCAAAAACTTTGTATTACAATCTATTCCTTTTTATTTTGGATAAGATCCTTGTTTGGGACAGTAGACTCTTAAGAAATATGACAAATGGAGCAATCTCGAGATAGATAACTTTTATTATTAATTGGAGTCACAACATCTTTCTTACAGTAGGGTTTTGGTAGAATACAAAAAAATATGTAATTGTTTTTCTATTTTTTAAGTTAGTATGAAATATAATGCTGAATGGGGGAACAGACACATTGGTTAGAAAGAAACCTCCCACAGTAGGATGACCATTTTGTACCAAAAAAAGACAGAAAAAGAAATAAAAGGTTAATGTGTCATCAGCATAAGTATGGTCAGAGGAGCTGTAATGCTATATAATTCAAGCATGGAGGAGAATTTAGATATAGAATAAAAGTGCCCCAAGAACTACACCTTGAGGAACCCCATAGTAAATGATCGTTAGCTACGATTTATAACTGCCAAATGACAAAATAGTAGACCTAGTACCAATTTACGAAGTAAGATTTGAACCACCCATTTTGTACAGCCTACGGATCTATGGAATATGGATCTATGTTCTGAATTAAACGCGGCTTTCCTTTACTGCGTCCATGAACAACAAATTTAGAAAACAGCTCCGGGAATCCTTGCATTTATGTATGAAAGCACTTGTGAGTGAATGTGTGGTGGCTGCGGTGGTTGTAAATTGATCCCTCCTACTCTCCCCCGGTTCGCTGCGGAGAGGAGGGGTGAGGAGGAGGATTAAGAGGAGGAGGAGGAGGGAACCGGAGCAGGAAGGAAGACGGACAGGCAGGCAGTGAATGCTAACAAGCTCCACTCTAACCGTTAGGCTCGGGTTTGACTAAACGTATGGGATTGAAAAGGACCGACGAACGCTAATTGAGTCTTAATATGCGCCAGCGCTACGTTCGCCCTGTGCGCGTGCAGCAGCCTCGCGGCCGTCGGCACCTTTGATCTGTAAAAACCGTCTTTTTTTCTCCCGCTGAGTGAAATGTGTCGAGGCTGCTCGGGATTCACGTTCTGACAATGGAGATTGAAAATATCGTGGCCAACACGGTTCTCCTGAAGGCGAGGGAAGGTAAGTACCCGAAACAAAAGCAAAAAAAAAAAAAAAAACCTGAATCTAATTTTCTTTCACCCGAACACATACAACGTGAGGAGAGCCAGAGCCCTCCAAAAGGCTGTCCTCCTTGTAGGATTTATGCTTTCTCTGTCTCCCATCATTGCGCAGTGCTCTGTCTCCAGGCAAACATCTTCAGATGAAATCATCTTCTTTGTGCACTGGGGGAAGCACTTTGGGTTTGTCAGGCAGGTTATAGAACATAAGGTCCTGAAGGGCTGGAGATGAACAGCGCAGGGAGTGTTTGCAGCATCGCGTTGCATTGGAGGGTGTCGAGCAAATTTTTTCACTCAAGGACCAGCACTTATTTACGATGACATAACCTATGTAATGGTGATCAAATGAAAGGTTGCAGGGTGTGGAGATATTTGGCTGCACTCGGGACTGCCTGTCTTACCTTTCATTGTTGTTTAAACCTTAATTAGGAAGGCAGAGTGGACGAGGGTGTTTTTGCCGCAGACGTGTATTTCGCTGCAATGCTGCTGATTAGGAAATAGGAATACAGCGAGGGCTTTCCGTGCAGAGGGAAGGGAACCTCGGTGATCCTGCAGAAGCTCACCTGTAACCAAAAAATCCGTCTGTTCTCACAGGGGATCATTTTACCGGACGCTACAGTGTCTCTACGGCCTTGGTGTGCATATGCAAAGGCCTTCAATGCTTCACTTACTTTGTAATGATTTCACGACCAAACGCAAACAGTGCTGTTAAAATGGATTTCCCACAGCAGCAGTGGATCAGTGTTAATGTGGGCCCTCTTCTTTTTACAGGGCATCAGGCCTTGTTTTTTCTTCTTCCATGTCATTAAATTCTGCCTGGACCTGTCATCAATGGCTCAACACTTGCCAGATTACATAGTCTATCATTAGAGGCCCCAGAAGGCCTTCACTGATTAAAAGTGAGTGCATTCAGAGATTGGATCATAATGTGATACAGATAAAGCTGGGAAATGTTTGTTTGACTGGTAGTAGTTGATCAGATGCGTATTACAGAAACATATGTGTTAAGGTTTACATTTCACATTATTAATCAATATTTGAATGAGTCCAAGTTTGCAACGATTAAGATCATATTTCAGGATTTTATAACCTTGTTTTGGAGATGCACATAGAATGCACCTAGAAATCAGCTGGCGATCAAAATCTGACTATTTTCAGCATGACTGGCCATTCAGAAAGTCAAAAATGTCATCTTTTTCTGATCAATGAACCCACCATAATGGTCTAATTCATACCCTCCAGTCTGCTCAACCACAAAGTTTGTATGACGTATATTACGTCATCTGTACCTGCCGGCTCAGGACTGCAAGGATTCTCCAGTATGGCGGCAAAACATTAGGAAAATATGGAATTGCGATGCTGTTGCTGAAAACTGCAATAACGTTATTCTTGATTAACCCTGCGGTCATTGACAGTCATACTCCCAGTCAAAGGATTGCGCCAAACTCGCAGCAGATTAAATAAATAAGACAAGTCAGATGATTTTAATTTTTTTTTAGACATACAGCATGGAGAGATCTGCTGTTTTGGCATTGTGGGTAATCTATCTTAAACGGATACACACACTGCATTAAAATCCTCACAGTAGATCACTTTATTATTTCCTTTTAGTTTTTTTCCAACCCTCTTTGGTGTGGAAGTTCTTATTGTTGGAAGAAGACTTAAAGATGGCTACAGATTCATGGTGGCTGTTCTTTCTGGTTTCTACAATAGGGATTGACACTTTGACGGATCCTGGTCATTTTGCTTCATCACCATTTTGTACTTTTGTGATTTTGGGCTCTGTGTACCAGACCTTTTTGGGTACGAAAGAAAGCCATCTGTCACAGGAAGTCATTTTATACCCGCCTTGAGTGCATTTCTTCTAATTGTGGAAGGAGCCGGCTTCAGCAGCTAACAGGAAGGCTGAATGAATTACAGCAAAGTAGCTCCACTATTTCCCTTTGAGCTATAGATATATGTCTGTTCAAGATTATGGTTGGCAGGCTTTGAATAAAATCTCTGAGGTAATGGTCTAGTGGGTCCCCTGATGATAAATTAAAATCTTTTTACAATGGAAAATGTTAGCTACAACACAAAGTATTCATCTTTTAATTACCACTCTTTTTCGTCATCGTGAATAGGACCACATCTGTCCAGTGACTGAAAAGCAGACTTTACACTTCGAAGTATTCAAAGTAAACAAATAATCAAATATATCATACATTAAATATATCATTTTCAAATATATAATTTTCATGCTAGAAAAGTTACAACAGACAACAAAAACTTCTAACAAATGGTTCAAAATAAAAAAACAGATTGTTGATGCTGTTTCAGCTCTATTTTAAGCCCATTTTAATTGGATTTCTAGGACCACTTGTTTAAACAGTAGATTGTGTGGGTTACAGTCTCTTCCATTGTTATTTTGAGCAAAGCGGCAGAAACCAAAAATCAGAAATCGGCTGCTGATATCGGATCACTGCGTCTCTACTTTTTGAACCAGAAGCGAATGTTCACATGGTCACCCGTAACAGAGCAGTCTCCACTCTTTAAATATAAGACAGACAGGGAAAACTGTATCTCTGGGGTTCTGTTTGTTCACCTTCATGATTTACAGCACACACATTCTGCCTAAAACAGTTTTTTTTTTTCTTAATGCTGTGAGCGGCGGGTCCGAGCCACTGAGTTAGCAGCGGTTTACCATGCCGATGTGTCCTTCAACAAGTCAACTCCGAGACACCATTAAAGATTGAGAAAGTTAGTTTTTGTTCTAAGGCATGCTCACCAACCTGTTGGTTTTTATTGATAGTCTAAGAATTGAATCTCTGATTGCCTTAGTGTCTAAGTACTGTTTATTACACGTTAATTTAAAGTTTGGTGTTTGGTGTTGAGAACATTAAAGAACAAAAAGCAAAAGAAAGACCAAGGAACACAGCTGACGGGTATGAAGTTGTGAAGTATTTTTAAAGTAAGGTTAGGTCATAAAAGAATATCCCAAATGTTTCAGCTGACAGGTGTGGTAAGATGAGTATCAATCAAAAAAGAAGTCAAGGGGCCCGCTGTAACACTGGAGGAGCTGCAAAAATTTAGAACTCAAGTGGAGAATATGTTGACAGGACAATGATTAGCCGTACACCTAACAAACTTGACCTTTTAATGGGAAAGTGGCAAGAAGTCCCATTTGAAGTTTGTTACACTAGAAACATGTGGAAGAAAGTGCTCTGGTCAGATGTCACTAAAATCTTTTGCCCTGCGTGTAAAACACTACTTTTGCAATAAACTAACCACTCACATCATCAGCCTGAAAATACAGCATCATGCTGTGGGGACACTATCTTTAACAAGGAAAGGGAAGCTGGTCATAGTTGATAGAATGAACTGTAGGGCTAATTGATTAATCTGTTGGCTATTTTTTCAATTAGTTGATTAATAATCGGAAAGCAAAAGGTGCTTAATAGGAGATTTTTTTACAGAATTTAAACTAGATGAAGCTAAAGCAATGCCACTTGAGAGGTTCTGGATAGAGCATATTTACAGAAAAAGGTTTTTCATCTTAAATGCAAATGTATATATTTTTTGGCCTAATTACGTATCTGAGTGGGTTGTTCTTTGAGCAAATGGCATGTTTTAGAGTCTGTATACTCCAGTTAACAATTATGCGATAACGAAATTAGTTGGCGATTATTTCAATAATAGATTAATCAAGATTAATCCGATTAATTCTTTCAGCCCTACTGAGCTGCATACAAGGCAATTCAGGCTGCAACATTTGTGAGGCTGAGGCAGAGGTTCATCTTTCAGCAGGGCAACAACCTCTAACATACAGCCGGAGCTCCAATGAAATGATTTAGATCAAAGCATATTCATATGTTGGAATGGCCCAGTGAAAGTCCAGACCTAATTACAATAGGTATTCTCTGGCAAAACTTGAAAATTGATGCCTATAGATGTTGCCCTTCCAAAACTATTTTTTGTAAAGAATCGACAAAAGTTTCTGTCAATGATCAAAACTGGTAGAGAAGAAGCCCAAAAGGACTTTCTGCTCTGACTGCACTGAAAGGTGTTGCCAGAGACAAAAATCCATATATAACTTTCCTTCCACTTTACATTCAAGTGTCACACCAAACCCCAAAATGCTTTGAACTGTGTGGTTTTAATCTGACAACATGTTGGAAAAAGTCTGAGGCGCATGAATACTGTTGCACTGCAAATACTCAAAACCCAACAGTTATTGTTTTTAATCAGCAAAATATCAGGATGTCTCATCATCAACTTCATAGTGTTTACTGCTGTTTTAGATGTAAAAAAAAAAAAAAGATGTTTGTGACTTCATAACGTGGAGGCAGTACTAATGCATCTGTTAGCAGCTCTTCACAGTAAACTCTATTTAAAAAGCACTTAATCATTTGGAGACAACGTTATCAGAGCCTGTCCAGCAGACTCCACTGTTTACAACACTTCATAGCATATTAGATGGCAGAGTACCCTGTTAAAGAGTCGTTCTGGAGCAGATGGTCATGTTAAGTGTGCTGAAAAATTGTGTTTACTCATGAGCGTAAAACACTGTGCCTACATTGCATTAATTGTTTTTGTTCAGACCCCCTTTCTCATTGCCTTGTCTGGGACTGTTTCTTAAATAAAATCTATTGCTTGTATCAGGTAGGAAACTTAAAAGAAAAATTAATTTCTGTTTTAACTAAAGATACCGTTGTGTACCTGTGGGGAAACTGAGCATTCATGCAGTAACGTTCGAGAGATGTCATCTTCTAAGATGAGCTGGAAAAGTAAATGTGTGCTAACCCCTTCGTCAACAATGAAGGAAACTTTTTAAAGCGAACGAACCATTCAGCCAGGTATTTCTCTTTTTTAATGAATATACATTCATAGTTTAATTACAATATAATATTCGACAGTATATTTAATCTAACCCTGGGCTTCCTGGTGATATGTTTGCATAATTTGATCAGGCCATTAACTGTAAAATTATGTGTCCTGGCTCTGACCACGTGGTTTTATGCTGGCTTTTTAATCATGAAGTCAAACAAAGCAAAGCCGAGGATCATGTGTGTTTGCTTTGCAGGAGACTTGCTCCCAGAGCTCTTAATAAAGCTTAGAATAAAACCTTTGGTGGATTTGGTGACTTCTGATTGGTTTTGTAAATCTTTTTTTTTTTTTATTTCCCCGAATTTGTCTGTTTTGTTGAAATTCAGATACAAAAGCCAGAGTCCTTTCAGAGTTCAGGAGTTGGATTTGGATAAGTGTTTTATAAGTAGAAGACGTTCTGTATAGATATTGAACTTTTATCACAAAAGTTGTGCTATTTATTGTGATAATAAATAGCACAACTAGCACAAAATAATTTTACGACAGTAAATTGTAGGACTTATTGTCACTTCATAAATCAGAGCCCTTCTTCCACACTCAGATACTGCTCTTAAAGATCAACCACTCTGTTGGAAGAGAATAGAAATATCCTTTATTGTCTCTCAGTGGGGAAAATCAGGATACATGTTAGTTTGGGGGGTTTACAAACCTCAACAATTACAATTTATCGTTATCACAAAAATAAATCACAATTTTTATCACTCTAACATGTTTTTCCTGGTAATGATAAACAAGACAATAATTGTCCATTGCTAGTCTACAGCTCACATTTTGTTACTTTTAGCTATGATAGAGTTTGAGTAATCGACGTCTGTTTACAGTTGTGTGTTGTAAAAGGAGACGCAAATTCTTCATTCCAAACAAATATTTTAGGATTTTAAACCATTTAGGTGCTGAGGTCTAAAGATTTACAGATATTCCGTGTAGATGTTTTTATAACACACACATGCTCAGTTTTGTCACACGGTAAACTTTTGATCACAATCATCAGATCAAGTGGAAAAGTAGCTGGCAACAAGAGTCTTTCTTTTGAAAACGGAAATAACAATTTATGTAACGAACTGGAGCACTCATGAATATGAAAGTGCTGTTTTTCCACAGGGAGGAGTGGACAGGTATTTCTCTGTGTTTATCAGTGTCAAAGTGTGTTATTAGTGAAATAAGTAGCTTCTCTCTGTATGTCATTCTCTCATCGCTGCCGTTCACACATCTGTGGTGCTGAAACTAACCTGTCACCTCTTCACCTATCATTCTTGTTATTCGAGTAATTTATTGGAAATGATGATCATTGGTATAACCAACTTCTTTATAAACGCTGCAGTTTCTGACCACCAAAATAGCGAACACAAGTGAATAATATAAACTGGCACAAGAGCATTCACTGGCACAGTTTGGCACAGTGGTGCAGAACTAAACTAAGCTGGATAACCCAGTCTCTCAGACGGGAGATGGTGAGCAAAGAAAACGATTAAAATAATGTAGTTAACAACAAACTTTACTTTGACGGAAAACAACAAGGAAATGGACAGAAAGAACGTTGGCTCATTTCAGTAACAGATTTCCTACATAAATCATCGGATCATTAACGAGCACCGAGTCACTGAAGTCACCCCAGCATTCAGGGTTCAGGTGGACTGCAGATGCAGAGCAACAAGCAGGGAGACGGGTGAGGGGCCAATTCAGATCACTCCTTTTTAAAACAACTGAAAGTTTACCAGACTTGCAACACAACAACAGGATATTGATATGTAAAAGTAACATTGACATGTGGCATTGTATGTAGCCTACTCATTTTTGTGGGAAGTCGCTTATAAAGTTGGAAAATATTAACAGATCTTCCCATCAGATTTTTCCAAAGGAAGCCTCCCTTCACTCACTGTAAATCAGAAGCTGCAGAGTACTTTGTTGAGGTCCAGCCTATCAGTCAAGTCTTTGTGAATGTGTAGGAAGAGGAGGACGTAGTTCAGACATTGTTGACCGAAGGGAAGTTTTCAGTCGACGGAGGCTGGAGAAGAGCCACTCAGCTGTCGCATTTTAAATGGGCACCATCAAATACAGCTGGAGAAGCCTGTCGACTTCACGGAAGAGGGATTGAGGGCCTTTTCCTTGGGCTGCCAGCATGTCTGCAATTGTGGACACCGACTAATGGGTCTTTCAGCGGAGATGTTTTGCTCCAGCAGTACTGTCAGATACATTGACAGCTGGGTGAAGTGCAGCTCCATGTCAACATCACTGCTGTACATGTCTACCACATTCTGGGGCATGGTGATTTTGCCTGGGACCTTGTTTATTGCTGGGAGGAGCACCTGTTTCACCCCTATGAGCAGACGAAGATGTGGCTAATTAAACCTGCACGTCAGCTCAGAAGTGAGAAGGTCGATTACCTCAAAAAACTGACCCCTGAAGTACTCTTCAGGATTTCCCAACAATGGGGTGCATTACGGTCATAACGGCATGGAGCACGTGGTTGTGTTTTGGGCTTCTTCAAAGATGCCTCTCATGTCTGTCTAGTGAGCCAGGAGCATCTGCATCGCTGACTGAATTATCTCTGGTGAGACATCTGTGGACTGGAACACTTTCGCCACCTCTTTTTGCAGATGAAAACACTTTTAAAGACACCCCAAAGAAAACACTGAACTGCGTCATGAAAACTTGCAGCCCAGGTGCTTTTTTTGCTTGCCTTTGTGTTTCCCCCCATTCAGATTATTTCATCCAAAGTGTCATAGACAGCTTCAAAATTATACAGCAAGGATTTCATTGCACTGCTTCTGGCTGTCAAGCAAGTGGGGCCGAGTGCTTTCAGGCTTGTGGTAGATGTGGCAGAAGGACCAGCGCCGATGGTGTTAAAGATGGCAAGTCGTTTTGATGAGTTTTTAAAGTACATGATGTATATCTTGAATTCAACTACATTCTCCACATATAATATTGCACTTTGAAGCAGCCTTTTGGAGGATTAAGTTTAAACTGTGGTTCATGCAGTGGATCGATACAACCTTGGGATTTATGTCTTTTATGTGTTTGGTCACACCTAACGTTTGCCCCTGCAGAACAGATGCACCATCATAAGTTTGTTATTAATGTCAAGACTACATCTAAGTAACTTTCTTGATTGTGAGGATTGTGTACGGGTCCTTCTCAAAATATTAGCATATTGTGATAAAGTTCATTATTTTCCATAATGTCATGATGAAAATTTAAAATTCATATATTTTAGATTCATTGCACACTAACTGAAATATTTCAGGTCTTTTATTGTCTTAATACGGATGATTTTGGCATACAGCTTATGAAAACCCAAAATTCCTATCTCACAAAATTAGCATATTTCATCCGACCAATAAAAGAAAAGTGTTTTTAATACAAAAAACGTCAACCTTCAAATAATCATGTACAGTTATGCACTCAATACTTGGTCGGGAATCCTTTGGCAGAAATGACTGCTTCAATGCGGCGTGGCATGGAGGCAATCAGCCTGTGACACTGCTGAGGTCTTATGGAGGCCCAGGATGCTTCGATAGCGGCCTTTAGCTCATCCAGAGTGTTGGGTTTTGAGTCTCTCAACGTTCTCTTCACAATATCCCACAGATTTTCTATGGGGTTCAGGTCAGGAGAGTTGGCAGTTCAATTGAGCACAGTGATACCATGGTCAGTAAACCATTTACCAGTGGTTTTGGCACTGTGAGCAGGTGCCAGGTCGTGCTGAAAAATGAAATCTTCATCTCCATAAAGCTTTTCAGCAGATGGAAGCATGAAGTGCTCCAAAATCTTCTGATAGCTAGCTGCATTGACCCTGCCCTTGATAAAACACAGTGGACCAACACCAGCAGCTGACACGGCACCCCAGACCATCACTGACTGTGGGTACTTGACACTGGACCTCTGGCATTTTGGCATTTCCTTCTCCCCAGTCTTCCTCCAGACTCTGGCACCTTGATTTCCGAATGACATGCAGAATTTGCTTTCATCCGAAAAAAGTACTATGAACCACTGAGCAACAGTCCAGTGCTGCCTCTCTGTAGCCCAGGTCAGGCGCTTCTGCCGCTGTTTCTGGTTCAAAAGTGGCTTGACCTGGGGAATGCGGCACCTGTAGCCCATTTCCTGCACACGCCTGTGCACGGTGGCTCTGGATGTTTCTACTCCAGACTCAGTCCACTGCTTCCGCAGGTCCCCCAAGGTCTGGAATCGGCCCTTCTCCACAATCTTCCTCAGGGTCCGGTCACCTCTTCTCGTTGTGCAGCGTTTTCTGCCACACTTTTTCCTTCCCACAGACTTCCCACTGAGGTGCCTTGATACAGCACTCTGGGAACAGCCTATTCGTTCAGAAATTTATTTCTGTGTCTTACCCTCTTGCTTGAGGGTGTCAATAGTGGCCTTCTGGACAGCAGTCAGGTCGGCAGTCTTACCCATGATTGGGGTTTTGAGTGATGAACCAGGCTGGGAGTTTTAAAGGCCTCAGGAATCTTTTGCAGGTGTTTAGAGTTAACTCGTTGATTCAGATGATTAGGTTCATAGCTCGTTTAGAGACTCTTTTAATGATATGCTAATTTTGTGAGATAGGAATTTTGGGTTTTCATGAGCTGTATGCCAAAATCATCCATATTAAGACAATAAAAGACCTGAAATATTTCAGTTAGTGTGCAATGAATCTAAAATATATGAATGTTAAATTTTCATCATGACATTATGGAAAATAATGAACTTTATCACAATATGCTAATATTTTGAGAAGGACCTGTATATGTAAGACGGTCATACAATCCAACGAAGTCTTCGTAGATGACATACAGGTCCTTCTCAAAATATTAGCATATTGTGATAAAGTTCATTATTTTCCATAATGTCATGATGAAAATTTAACATTCATATATTTTAGATTCATTGCACACTAACTGAAATATTTAAGGTCTTTTATTGTCTTAATACGGATGATTTTGGCATACAGCTCATGAAAACCCAAAATTCCTATCTCACAAAATTAGCATATCATTAAAAGGGTCTCAAGACAAGCTATGAACCTAATCATCTGAATCAACGAGTTAACTCTAAACACCTGCAAAAGATTCCTGAGGCCTTTAAAACTCCCAGCCTGGTTCATCACTCAAAACCCCAATCATGGGTAAGACTGCCGACCTGACTGCTGTCCAGAAGGCCACTATTGACACCCTCAAGCAAGAGGGTAAGACACAGAAATAAATTTCTGAACGAATAGGCTGTTCCCAGAGTGCTGTATCAAGGCACGTCTGTGGGAAGGAAAAAGTGTGGCAGAAAACGCTGCACAACGAGAAGAGGTGACCGGACCCTGAGGAAGATTGTGGAGAAGGGCCGATTCCAGACCTTGGGGGGACCTGCGGAAGCAGTGGACTGAGTCTGGAGTAGAAACATCCAGAGCCACCGTGCACAGGCGTGTGCAGGAAATGGGCTACAGGTGCCGCATTCCCCAGGTCAAGCCACTTTTGAACCAGAAACAGCGGCAGAAGCGCCTGACCTGGGCTACAGAGAAGCAGCACTGGACTGTTGCTCAGTGGTCCAAAGTACTTTTTTCGGATGAAAGCAAATTCTGCATGTCATTCGGAAATCAAGGTGCCAGAGTCTGGAGGAAGACTGGGGAGAAGGAAATGCCAACATGCCAGAAGTCCAGTGTCAAGTACCCACAGTCAGTGATGGTCTGGGGTGCCGTGTCAGCTGCTGGTGTTGGTCCACTGTGTTTTATCAAGGGCAGGGTCAATGCAGCTAGCTATCAGGAGATTTTGGAGCACTTCATGCTTCCATCTGCTGAAAAGCTTTATGGAGATGAAGATTTCATTTTTCAGCACGACCTGGCACCTGCTCACAGTGCCAAAACCACTGGTAAATGGTTTACTGACCATGGTATCACTGTGCTCAATTGGCCTGCCAACTCTCCTGACCTGAACCCCATAGAGAATCTGTGGGATATTGTGAAGAGAACGTTGAGAGACTCAAGACCCAACACTCTGGATGAGCTAAAGGCCGCTATCGAAGCATCCTGGGCCTCCATAAGACCTCAGCAGTGCCACAGGCTGATTGCCTCCATGCCACGCCGCAATGAAGCAGTCATTTCTGCAAAAGGATTCCCGACCAAGTATTGAGTGCATAACTGTACGATTATTTGAAGGTTGACGTTTTTTGTATTAAAAACACTTTTCTTTTATTGGTCGGATGAAATATGCTAATTTTGTGAGATAGGAATTTTGGGTTTTCATGAGCTGTATGCCAAAATCATCCGTATTAAGACAATAAAAGACCTGAAATATTTCAGTTAGTGTGCAATGAATCTAAAATATATGAATGTTAAATTTTCATCATTATATTATGGAAAATAATGAACTTTATCACAATATGCTAATATTTTGAGAAGGACCTGTAATCCGCTGATACCAGTCTGATGTACATAGCCAGCTGCTCATGGTCAGCACAGTCGCATCTTTCATCCATGATGATCACGTAGTGTTACTACTGGCGAGAAACTCTCTTATACATCTTTTAAATCTTGTTCATTTAATTTTCAAGAGATGCATAATTTTTTAGATAGTTTTTTTTTTTTTCCAGGCTAGGGGTTCAACCATTTTTTGAAGCTTCCTCTTTGCATCTGTATGGCCACTGATGGCAAGCCAGAAACAATAGACAGCGCAGCTGCTTCATTAGCCCATCTCTCCTTTTTATCTGCTCGGTGCGCACTTGTTTGTCAAGTTGTATATTGATGGGTGTTTGAAAAATGTAAGCGCACTTTATTTGGAAACAATTATTATGAAAAACTGTATTTTCTTAGCTGTCTTGGGGCCAGGGCACTTCTTCCAGTTGTTTTCCCCCGTCTCTACAAAGCCATCGTCTTCACATTTGGAGAAAGTGACGAGCTGCTGACAGCAGCTAATCTGCATATTTCACTGAAAGCTCACTTCCTGCTGCTGCACAAAATCAATCACTCTCTGCCTATGTACCATTCAGATTTAACGTAATGTTCTTCGATGGTGTTGTAGTTCTCTGGGATTTTGGTGGTAAAATGTAGAAGTTTGGTCCGATTGTATTTACATCTCTTTTTCTCCAGTTCCTCTGTCATGTTTGCTCTTTTATCTTTTAATTTTTTGCGAGCTTGGTTGTAGGCCAGGCTAACTGCTTCAAAGAATGTAAATACAAAACAATGAAACAACATGATAGGCTGTGCTGTACATAATGCATGTGTTTGACTGGTGTGATTGTTTAATTTGATTTAAAATAGGAGTTCTTGATGTTTCATCAATTAATGGCATTTATTGTCACATAAAGGACAGGAATTATTCAAATGTCATCGAGTCTGCTGCAGGTGTGGACAATTATTTTTCCAGGTGAGCATACATAAAACCCAGATAGTTGCATTTTTCCCTTTTTTTAAACTAACTAGAAAACAAAGCAGAGGTTTTCCAATTATTAAAAAAAAAGAGGTTTCATGCTTCCTGGGTGTCTGGAAAGATGATGTGACGGCCGTTGGGAATCACCATAATGTAACTTTTTCAATGTCCCTCAAATCTTCTTTGAGATTTTTGTAGATTAAAAAAACTAAAGCAAGTTGTCATTTATTTCTGGTAGCATACTAAAGAGCAAGATAAGTTTTGTCCTTTTTATCAAATAGAAATAGGCTGCATAAGTATGCTGTAGCAAAAAAAGTGCCGAAAGCAGTAACTTGAGTTTATAGGTGGTATAAAATGGCTGACCATTCAGTGTGAAAACTGCTGTTAGCACATTAAAAATCTGTTCATGCAAAGACAATTATTATTGTCTAAAGGACATGAAGGAAAATCTGTCATACAGCAGTGTTACTGTACTACAATATAAGCTCACAATAGGGATATTAACAAGTATGTATATGTTTCCAGTCCTATGAGTATTTTTTTCTTTTTGCGTATCGTTGCATTAAATTCAGTCTTCGTTATCTGTAATTGTCTTCATAAAAACCAGAAAGTGGTTAAGCCACTGCTCTCCCTGATTACACAAACTCTGCAACCTTGAGTCCTATAATCCTTGTTCAACACATTTCTCTTATGCAATTGAAGCTTGATGGTTCTAGAAGAACATTGCATGTTTTAAGGAGACACACCTCTGTTGTTGGTGTAATAAAACCTGTGTGTCCTGCCTCTTCGCCGCTGGCCTTTAAATTGCAGGCTAGCAGGTCTCTCAAAGCCCTCGTGAGCGCTCAACTGTGACGTTAGCTGGCGTAGCTTTATTAGCTTTGTGGTCGTAGCTCGGCAAACACTTGTTGTCATCACTCTGGGGTGTTTCCTCCAGCTGAGGCTTGTAAAACATGTTGCTTTGTGGCTGCCCCTTGATGTGGGACTCATTTTACATTTGTAACACCCACAAATGAGCCGTGCAGGGAGAGAGACGCTGCGTTGCCTGTTCAGCTCTGCTGCATGACACTAGCAGTGTGTGTGTGTTTAGTTTGTAGGTGGGTTTCTTCTGGGATGAGGCACTTTTTGTAGTACCTCAGCAATAAAGGAAATGTTAAACCACCTGCCTTGTTAAATGCAGAATAACTGTTTTCCTCCTAACAAACCAGCTGTGTCTACTTTTATCAATGTACAGTGCCTTGCAAAAGTATACATGCACATTTTCTCATGTTACAACTGCAACCTTCATGTATTTGCATTCTGATTTCATCTGTTTCTCTTTGCAGTCCAGACAAGTCTTGAATCAGATGTCAGTGTTTCCCTTCCTTCCTTCCTTCCTTCTTTGCAAAAGTATTCATACACATTTTCTTTACACCTACCTAACTAATTAAACTCTGAAAAGCATCAGATGTCGCCTAATTACTAAATTGACTCCATCTGTGTAATTTAATCTCACTAAATCCAGTTGTTCAGTGAAGGCTTTAGAGTTTTGTTATGGAACATTAGTGAACAAACAGCATCATGAAGACCAGGGAACACAGCAGACAGGACGGAAAGAAAGTTGAGGAGCCGTTTAAAGCATAGCTTTTAGTTAAACTATTTCACCTCAAAACAAAAAGCTGTTTGTGGAGGAAAACTAACTGCACATCAACCTGTGAAAAACAAAACTATGATTGTGGTGACACATTTGGGTGGCAGCATCTTACTGTGGGTGTGTTTCCTCAGTGGGGGACAACGAAGCCATGAATAAAACTTGTTAGAGGCTGCAGAAGTCTTATTACAAGGGCAGAAATTTGCCTTCCAAAAGAGCAATGACACAACACACCCAGAGCTTTAATGGAATGGTTTGGATCACAGCATATTCCTGTGTTGGAATGGCCTAGTCAAAGACCAGACTTAAATCCAATTGAGAATCTGTGGCAAGACCTGAAAATTGATGCTCATAGATGTTCTCCATGCGATCTGACTGAGTTTGAGGTATTTCTTAATAAAAATAAGCAAAAATGTGAGCCTTTAAATGTTCAGAGCTGGTAGAGAGACATACCGTAAAAGACCTGTAGCATTATTTGTTGCGAAAGGTAGTTCAACACAATATTGACACAGATTAGGGCTGAATATTAATTCAGATTTGTATTTGTAAAAAAAGCTAATTAGCCACTTTGCATTGGTCTATCACACAAAATCTCAAAATAAGATATTAAAGTTCGCCGTTTTAAAATGACAAAATGTGAAAATGTTCAAGGAATATGAATAATTTTGCAAGCGCTGTATAAATATGAGCTTACTGCAAACTAAAATAGTTTTTCTTTAATGGAAATCTTGCTATAAATGTGTTACATGTCAGGGGTTCTTCTGCCTTTTTGACTTTTCCCTTTGTAACATTCCCAGAGTCACTAATTTTACATCTGCCCTTGGAGTTTCATGTCAGTCTGCCCTTTAGGGCGACCTGGCGTCGTGTCTTATCGGAAATAATTGTCGATGTGTAATAAGTGCTGCGTGTTCCAGCCTCAAGGCCTCAGCGATCGTGTTCCTGCTCCTTCAGCTCGGCCATGAAATCAACCGATGGGCCCTTCATCAGAGGGCAACTGGAGATAACTTGCATCCAATCCTTTCATTTTTGCCCTTTTAGACCCACAGACTTAGACTGTGTCTCAAGTTTAGTCTCACCGTGTTCCCTCATCCAACCGTCCCTCCCCCATCTCCTCCAGGACTCAAGAAAAACATGGTTTGGTTTTCAAGAAACGTCTCCCCTCTTTTTGATTGCATATGTGGAGCTCAGACAGAGATGGAGCAGAAGAAGGAAGGTCTTGCAAAACCCCACAGCAAGCTGCTAAAATGAGCAAAGGCACATGTTTGTGGAGAGCCTGTATGTGTGACTCTTTCTGCTCATGTGAAAAACGGCAAGTCCTACCTCATGTGAGACTCACCGCCATGTCCTGTCCTGGTATTCTCTTTAATGTCGTAATGTTGTTCACGGTTTGGTGCATGACCCACACTTTCTCCTGTGGCCTCATGGCGTTGGAGGGATATCTGGCTGTAAAGAATTAATGAAGGCATGACGAGAGGAGAACAGTTTTATTATGCTGATGTGTGTCTTTGAGTGCGCGTACACAGACGGATTACATTATGCAAACACTGGGCCTTGTCTTGGAAAAGGCGACAAAGTCCAACACAGCTAATGTTTTTCTTATTAGGGACTACGCCAGTCAATCACGCGCTGTAAGGTGGAGTGGCTGGAAGCAGCCGGCAGTTCATTTGTTATTACCAGGCTCCATTGTTCCTAAATGCGTGTGCAAGCTCATTTTACAATGGACCTAAATTGTGCCTCTGACTTCCTACCATTAAATAGTCGGGTTTCTGGGAGAGTGCTGCAGCTGTTCGATCAGAATCTCCTGGAGCTAGACTTGGAAGTATTCATACCCCTGGCAAATTTAGGTTTAAAGTAATCTCTTGATTTTTACCAACATGTTTCCTCTGGCGGGAAATAGTAATAACGTTTTGGAGTGGCCTCGACAGGCTCCTGGCTTGAAGCTGATTGAGAGAGCTAATGATTAGGGTGATGGCAAGGAGGCCGTCCAGGCTAAGAGTTAGAGCTTATTGCAAAAGATAAGCGGCTGGAAAAACAACAGAGATTAATTAAGACAAACCAGAGCTGTCTGTCAATCATTCATGGAAACGAAGTCACATCTTCATACCTAAGCGTCTTGTGTGACATTCATTTCATTTGAAAAGAATGTCGACCTCTCAGCATCCTTCAACTTTTTTAGGGTTTCTGTCACCTTAAGCACGTGCGGCGGCCTGTCCCAGGATGATCTCAGCCCTGGTTGTGGCTCGGCTGTGAATGCGCAAAACTGCTCTGAAGTCAGTGTTTATGGAGGGCCCCTGCTTTCTCGGAGGAGAGAGCCAAAGTTAAATAAATACTCGCTCCATCCTGTCTGCATTAAGGGCCTGCACACATGGCTTTGACGTCAGAGTGACATTAAACAGGGTGGGGTGGCCCAGCTGGCTGTGACAGCCATATGTGCACATGCTCCCCCACTCTTCCACAGCTCTCCTTCTCTGTCTCCTCAGGTTCTTGGTCTGTTTTGTAATTTCCTTTAGCTTGTCAGTGCTGTCCAATTTTTTTCATCCAACCTTAAATTGACATCTTTTTGCAGCAGAAAAATGTATAAAAACTGACAGACTGCAGTTGGACTGAGTCAAAATTAGTTTTTTTTTTTTTAGCAGAATTTGTTTTTGTCAATCTTCATTTGCTTTTGTTCTTCACTGCTCTTTCAAAAGAAGACATTATTTGGTCGTTGTCACATACTCTACTCAATCCCTAACACTGCATTAGCTGCCGCCCTTTTTACATGTCCTTTTTTTTGCAACAGCAGTGGATTTTCTGTCAAGCCTGTCTGAAATTGCATCTGTATTTGCCCCGCAGTCCCACAACCGGTCTGTCAGCATACCGGCCGTAAGCAACATGAGTGATGGAATCTTTAAAAGCTCAGTTTAAACAACAGTGAAAGGAAGCTCCCTTTTATCAATGCATTCTGATCATTCAGGTTTTAACACATTTATAAATGTGCATTCCTTTGAAGGATTTCTGACTGTTTCCTCCTCTAAATACTTAAAGCTTTCAGTTTAAATAACTTGTTTGGTCTTGATGATATGCTTGACAGCAGTTTTCTCTGGAGCTTAGCACAGTAAAACAAGGATTTGCCAACCTCGAAGTTATCTAGGGGGCAGTTACTGATATCAAGGTGTACCAAGACCAAAACCAAAGCACTGAGATGTCTTATAGGTGAAACAGTTGTGTTGGAGACTGCTAAAGTTCAGTGGCGGTATAATTAATATATGAACTTTCACCGACTCTTCAGCAACTTAAACTTAAAGAAGAGTCATGCTGAGCAATTGAGAAAAAAATGGTCCTACACACTATATATAGACCGTTTATGTGAGTTAGTCAAAACTTTGTTTGTTCAGCATGCACACAAAGGTCTCAAGTTTAGCAGTAACATTGTAGTTTAGCATCAAATGAACTTAGTTCAGTTTTGTTCTGAGCAAGAATTTTAGGCTAATGGTTTCGGTCATTTGCTAATTAAAATGAAAGCAGTTTAGTTTACAAAAATCACAGCCAGCTTTAATATAAGACCGAAGTGCTTAAATTCTTCCATTTGACATGACTGCACGAGGTGTCCTTGTGAAAAACTTTTAGAAACTGTATTTTGTTAATTATCTGTTTCAGATTTCTGGCTTTATTAGAGCACAGACCAAATCAAGAAAAAAGATGAACTGAACTTGTGTTTTTGTAAACCTCTGCAGCTATAATTCTTACACATTCTTACACATTTCAATTGGAACTATTAATTTTGCTTCATGAAAAACAATTATTTTTCAACTTTTTACCTCAACTGAATCATTGTGCCTAAATTAAAAGTAGGATTTCTGCACATTTTTCATAAGACATAACCTTATTTTGGGGCTTTTTCTTCATCTTTACCACTGGTAACGTTGAATGTGACGGGCGGTATAGTTGGAACATATGAAGCTGTATTTTGAAAAGGTTGTGCAGTCAGAATTGTTCTTGTCAAGTTTTGCTTGAGCAAATTATTACTGCAAAGTGTGTGGTTTTTCTTGCCTTGTTAGGTCTTCCATTCTGACTAAACATAAGCGGTTCATTGCTGTTTCAGTACCTGCTTTTAAATGGAAAGCTGCTATCAGGGAATCACTGGAGTTCCAATAAGAACCTGATTAAGGGAACATTATCTGTGATGGCCGCCCTTTAGTCAGGACTTCCCTTGCCATATCAGGACTCCATCAACTTTGACCTTGCCCTCCACTCCACCTCTGTACCCTACAAACAGGATAACAAAAAGAAGTTTATTAGAAATCTTTTCCCATCGACAGTAGTAGCCTGTTTTCCCTCTGTTCTCTGAAGACGAAAAGCACACAGAACTAAAATAGTTGTAGTAGTTTATTAAACTGACTCATCTCACACAGCAACACGTAGACTAACTGGTCTCATCTGTTTCTGGCAGATATGATGCTGTTGGTTTTAGAGAATCCATGTGAGATGTAAGGGTTGATAAATGTGTGCATATGTGGGGAAAAACTGATTCTCTGCCCACCCTTGCACCCTCTCGAGACAGCTAATCCGAGCCAGAGATGGTAAATTCCCACGAATACCACAGTGTCAGTTGATGAAGGAGTGAATGGCAATAAGCATATTACCCTTGAAAGCCAGATATGAACAGGTGTTTGACATTTTTCTACTCTTTGCAAAACAGACTTCACTAACTAAATAAAGATTCGGGTACCAAATCTCTAATTTCATGTCTGGACTAGTGGAGTGAAGTAATTAAAGGTTTATTTTATTATCAGCTTCTTGATCCTTCTCAAAGCAAAAATACACAGTTTACAGGTTTGAAAAAAAAAACTGTTGACAGGAAAATACTTACTGTTTCTGTTGGATGCTTAGCAAAAAATATCAAAATTTAAAACAAAAAAAACATTGTTTTTGTTCTGATAAATGTGTTCATTTTTCAGTTATAATCCCACTTGACACTGGATTAAGACAACACTACGGTGTCAAGCACCTCCACGACTGGATGTGGGTGGTCACAGAAAATAAGGAAAACCTCCTTAAATTTACAGGGAATATCTGCACCTCCACCATCAGTTTCAGCGTTACTGTGGTAAAAGAAATGGTATCAGAACTTGAGTCAATTAATCCATAGCATGAAAGGATGTACTGTTCGAATTTGACCTGATACTGTTAAGCATATCTTGGCGAGAGCACTCAGGGGGAATAATGCACATAAAATTCAAAATCTGTTTTCACTGGGATCTGATCACACCCAGACTCTGAGGTCTGCAACTGTTTTTTGTGGTCTGTTCTATGACTGTGATTGTGAGTCAGTATATTGTGCAGCAATAACAATTACATCAAAGTACTTCCTACTCCTGCTCCTCCCCCATTGTCACTCATGCTAGGACTTCTGTTTCATAGCATTAAAATTTTGACATTGAAACTGCAACTAGCTTAAATGCACAATTTGGAGATGTGTGTGATTTTCCCCAGTTTGGAGCCCAGCAAGTATTGATTTTTATGCATAATCATGGTGTTAAATTAGTGCAAATATGGTGGACTGTTCATTCCAGTTGCCTATTAAAATCCTTTTGGTTGCAACCAGAACAGTGTTGGGACACGATATGCACAACAGCCACAGTGCTTAGTGTTACAAAAAGTTACTTGGAGTTCTGCCAGCCCAGGGTGGCCATGAAGAGGTTGTGCCCTTGGGTTGAGGCCAGTGTTCCCAGATCTGCTTTAAAATCTCTGACTAATCTATTTTGTTGCTCGTGGGCCACATGTCATGGATAAGGTAACACTGCTTCTAGCACACACCAAAACGCCCCTGATATGCAGCTGCCATGTTCAGCCACCACAATCCTACCATAGTAGCTTTGTACATGCTCCACACCTTCTAGAAACCATCACAGCTCTTCACTTGTAATGGGAAGCATACAACTTTCATGATGTAATCTAGGAAAACCTGCAAAAATAATCAATGTTCTAGCTGATTTTTAACATTGTAGTGTAGTCATAATCCAAAACCAAAGTGGGCCCAACAGAAGGTGGCAGAGCATCTAAAATGTGATGATGGCTGAGCGATTGAGCGGGTCAAAAAGGGTGATGTGAGGCAACATGAATGTGGGTTTAACCTATCATGATACTCCATGCAGGATTATGGTAGAATCAGATGATTATTTCCTTTCATCCTACTCTGCATCAAAAATAGTACTCAAATAATCAAAATAAACCCCAAGCTTAAAATGATAGATCAAAGAGGTAATTTAGTTTGATCTGGTGCCAGATTGTTAAAAGAATTGCATAAAATGTTCCGATCTTGGATTTTGTAAAGCTTACACCTGCCTGAACTATGATTACCAAATTATTTATTTCTGGCTTTCCTGCAGTCACTAATTATTTATATTAGGAGCAAAGGTGCCATGTCACCCTGTGTGAGAGGAAGGAGACTGTGAAACTGTGCTTTACTTATTTAAAACAAAGACAAAATGATTACAGAGGTGACGTTTTCTTTTGCATCTTATAGCTTAGCTCTGTTAACATTACTAACTGTAAATATTAGTCTGTGTTTATTCCCTAGAGAATGTAACCCCTTACCTCAATTCTGAGATTGCCAAAAGGCTCCCACCATTTCCAAATACAGCTTAGGTTAAAAAGACAAAATAGAGTAACTTTGCCATAATGTGTTCAGGCCTCCCGTTAGCTGCTGAAGTCAGTGGCGGTACTTGATGTAGGCGATATGGCTTACTCCCAAGGGCAGCACAGTCTGGGGGGAGCCGAGGTTGCCCTTTTTATTTAAGAAAATAGTTATCTTTTGTTGCATTCTTAATGACTATACTATGGCTCACTTGCATGTTCAGGCAAAAATGCTGTTCTTTTAAGAAGGCTAGATTTGTCCATCTCTGGTTCAGAACCTTGCATGTTAAGACTGAGACCTCAACTGTATTATTGATGTGCACAGTTGTCGTAGGTGAGGTGGGGATCCTACACAGGGGGCGATTTATGCAACAACTGCCTCTGGTTGCATTCAGGTGTGGGTCAGTTCACCCCTTTGTCTATTCTAAGTCCACAAGCTGGATACGAATAGTTTTTGTTTCCGGAAAAGTGAGGCTCCCTGTTGATGGAATACAAACACTAATCTGACGTTTATGATTGAACAGCCAAAAGATTCAGTAACTACTGCAACACCGACGATTGTCCTTGTCAGCCTAACCCGGTAGCGCATAGGTATGGTGCGTTCACTGATCATCTGATTTTTAGATTTTCAACCAACCAGTGGGTTTAATTTAGTTTGATCTGATGCTTGATTGGTAAATAAATAATGATCTGAGAACAATTGAGTTCTTAAAGTTTTGGGGGTTTTATGAGGTGTTTTGTTAGTCCTGATACTGTATTATCATCCAATTGTTCCTGTTTTCTTCCTCTTATGGAATCAGTATATTTTGACATATGGTGCAAATACATAAAACGTTCCTGTACTTATATATTTCTCTCACTTATACATTAATATTACTAGAGCAACTAGAAAACAGTGTCTTTCTTTCTGGTACCGGACTTGGCCATTTTGAGTCTTAAAGAGCAGAGCCTTTTTTGTGTCAGTAGGTAACTTTACATCAGAGTTGACAAAAATCACACGTGGAGTTCACCAAGGTTCCTTCTTGGGACCCCTCCTATGTAATATCTACATTCCCCACTTTGCTCAGATCATAAAAAACAACAAGATAAGTTACCATAAATATGCACATGACACACAACTCGACGTTACAATGTCACTAGGTGATTATGAACCTATTCGAACCTAAGCATTCAGTAGATGCATAGAGCAAATCATGGATGTGCCATAATGTTCTTCTCTTACATTAAGGATTTATTGCTGTCGTATCATGCTTCCAGACCACTCAAGTCTTCTGGTTCAACTCTCCTCTGCATCCCCAGAACCAAACATGGAGAAGCAGCATTGAATTCTTATGCTCCACTAATCTGGAACAAACTTAATGAAAACGCCAAAAATGCTGAATCCCTGAGTTTTTTTAAATCAAGGTTAAAACCCCATTTGTTTAGCGTTGCTTTTGTAAACTATTAACTAAAACATATTGGCAAAAGTTTCTACTTTGGATAAAGGTTAATTAGGATTTTCCACCTCGGAACAGACAGCGTGAA
Source organism: Girardinichthys multiradiatus (assembly GCF_021462225.1). Taxonomy (NCBI): domain Eukaryota; kingdom Metazoa; phylum Chordata; class Actinopteri; order Cyprinodontiformes; family Goodeidae; genus Girardinichthys; species Girardinichthys multiradiatus. Next base: position 26,715,211 of record NC_061798.1, on the reverse strand, counting down.
GGATCTCGCTGTCCCCAATGAGACACAGTTGACTGTAAAAGACCCCTCCCTAACAGACTGTGGCTGAGCTGGGCTCTCCTAAAAGAAGTTAAAAGGAAGGTACAGAGCACCAGGAAGTCTCTGACTCGGTCCAGGCGTGAACCAGTTTTAAAGGAATATTCCCCCATTACCCAGATGTGTAATAGTGCAGAAGGTGTCTAAGAAATTACCTGAAATGTGCTGTACGAATAAACTTCCTTTGCCTTTACTTATAATAAATGTATATACTAACATAAAGAAGTAGATGCAGTTAAACACCATCTTTTCCTGTTTTAGGTCAATTAGGATTAACAGACCTATTTATACTTGCTAAACGCGAGAACATCGAGAGAGAGAGAATTGTTTTTGTTTTTTTTACTTCCTGCAGTCAGGGATGAAGAGCTTCATTTTTCGAGGCACATCCTCTGGTTGTGGTCAAAATAATGATTGTTACATTTGGAGGATAAAGGGTAAAGCTGTTTTGTCTGAAAAATGCCATTCCGTCTTTAAAATACGGGGCATCATGCATCTGAGGTTATTTTGCTTCAGGAAGAACAGGTGCGCTTCTCAAAATACGTGAAATCATGAGGAAAGAACATTAAGTAGGATCAATGAAGCAACATCTCAAGACATTAGCCACCCGGTTAAAGCTTGTGCACAATGTGTCTTCAGAAGAAACAATGACCTTAATCATACAGTCCGTTTAGCTACAGAGTAGCCTAAAATGTTTTGGAGTGGCCATTACAGATCCCTGATCACCACATCTGTCTGCACAATTTGGGCTGAAATCCCAGCAAACTATTGTGAGAAGCTTGCAGACAGTGAGGAAACATCGGGTGTGTATTTATATAGTGTCTGTAAATATCTGCTTTCAACTGTAAATACAAACACACACCTGCAGCTGCTGTTGCAAAGAGCTTTTTAATAAGTAACCAGAAGAATGTTGTTGTGGTCATTCAAGCCTTACATTAGGGTTCACAGACTTCCTGAGCATAGTACGCCACAGGAGTGTGTGTGATAGAGGTAATCTATGAATGACGGTTTAGTTTGGCTAATGTTTGACTGGGATCCACTTGGTGTATGTGTGTGAGAGCTGTCAGCGTACTTCATCACACCCTCTGTCATGTTGCACAGAGGCGACTGGTGAGATGGACCAGCTGTCCCTGTTTCTGGTCACACCAAGGTCAGCCTGCTTGAAGACACACATGCAAGAGCTAACATAAACATGCGTGCACACACACATACACACTCTTGGCCGAATGCCTTTTGTTACTCCTGTACTGAAAATGCTACTTGTTGGATGCTCTGTCCATGAATGACATTAATCTCTGGTCTTTTTTGTGTTTCAGGCGGGGGAGGCAAGAGGAATGGACGCAGCAAGAAATGGAAGGAGATGCTTAAACTCCCACACATCAGCCAATGCGAGGAGCTTCGCCGCGCTATCGGTACGGGCATGGAGCGCAAGCAGTGTCGTTGGGTTGTTGGGGTGTGTCTGACTTTGGGGGGAAGTTCGGACTGGACTTCCTTCCTTTTTTTACCCGTCTCCACCCACGGTTAAAGGCAAGGGAGGCAGGAAACTGGGCGTGTGTGAGTGTCACCTTTTGAGATGGGGAAACGGTTTGTGAGAGTATCAAAGTTGAGGTTAAGCTTGTGTGTGCTTGTCGCATGTCAAATCAGAACCTGGGTCCCACTTCCTGTTCTCAGCCTCACAAGTGAAACTGTCGTCCATCCCCCTTGGGCTAGATTACTGTGCAAGCATCATTGTGGTTCTTTGGATGCCACACAGCACCTCTGTGTGTGTGTGTGTTTGGTTGTGCGTCAGCTCTCTCTGCCAGAGATTGCAGGGCTGCCCTCCCCCACATGCTCTTATACCCTCCCTCTTTTCTATCTCCATGCATCCCTCCACTGCTATCTGCATCTCTCTCTCGCTCCTTTACTCTTTGAGCCACTTCAGAGAGCAGCTAAAGAGGAGAGTTGTGGAGGGAGAGACCTTTTACAGCAGCAGGAGAGATCTTTTGAGGACAGGAGGGATAAGAGCGGGACCGAGTGAAAGGGATGTAGATGTATATACACTCCCTCGGTGATATCTCTTGCTCAGCAATGGTTGTGCTTCCTGTTCGCACATCCCTGATCATCCCTCACATAATCTGAGAGTTCTTGGCCACCTTTATGGGAGAACACCTACTGGTTTGCATTAGGACCCCGATTTGCACAGGATGCCAGAAATGGGCTAAAGGTGTCTGTCTGCGTGAGGATACGCACCCCCGCTGTAGGAGTTTACATATGTCAGCATTTCACACATGCTATTGTGTAATTTCCCTATCGCGCAGAGCACGAGATCAAAATATTCCTCCTTGTGTAATCAGACTGGCAGGCGTGGAGCTATGTGCAAGTGCGCACACAAGGATACAGTAAAGCGACAGATAACAGTGTCTTTGTTGTGTCTCGATAATGTCAAGCATTTGACCTTAGCCTTGACAAGCAAGTGGTAGTTTTAGTAAACCCAGATTACACTATACATGCTGCTGCCACTTTGTCTGCAAGCCTCAAACCTCCGTGCTTCATCGTCTCCATCCATCGCTTTTATTTTTCAGCCTTTTAGTGTTCGGTCAGTACATCATAGCACACATGCTTCTACTATTTCTCGTCACAGTCGGCTTATGTAGTATGTTTAGAAACTAGTTTTACAAGTTTCTTTTCCACGTAGTAGCTAACGAACGTGGTGATCACTCAGTACCTTGCATAAAGTCTTAATAGGCTTTGAACTGTTTCCTTATTCTGTCACTTTGCAAACCACACACATTATCTGATTGGGATTTTATGTGATACACCAACACAGAGTGGTGCATAATTTTAAATTGGATATTTTTTTTCTTTAAAGTGTAGCATGTGTTGGTATTCAGCCCCAGTTAATCAATACTTTGGTGGATGTCTCTACCAGCTTTGCACATCTGGAGAATGAGACTTTTGTCAATTGTTCTTTGCAGAATAACTCGAGTTTAGGCAGGTTAGATGGAGATCATATCTCGTTAGAAATTTCTAAGTCTTGCTACAGATTATCAGTTGATCTGTTTTTATGACTGGGTAATTTTAACTCATTTGTTGCCACTGTAGCTCTGGCTGTATGTTTAGGGTTGATGTCCTTCTGAAAGGTCAACCTCCATCCCATTCGGAGGTCTTCTGTGGTTTTTAAATGGTTTTCTTCCAGTATTGCCTTTGTTTAGCTCCATCCATCTTCATATCAGCTCTGACCAGTTTCCCTGTCCTTGCTGAAGACAAGCATGCCCACAGCATGATGCTGCCACCATATTTCAGCGTGGGAACTGTGAGTGTGGATGAGGTTTTTTTTGCCACGTTTTCCATGTTCCCTGCATGGCTTGGGGCAAACTGCTATAATGGAGCTTCTTGGGGCTTTTTTTAACGAATGGGCCACTCTACACTCTTTCATAACAGGCAGATTTTTGAAGTGAATTTGTAATAGTTGTTTCATTGACAAATTCTCCCAGCTGAGCTGTGGATTTCTGTTGCTCCTCCAGAGTTACCATGGACCTCTTGGATGCTTCGCCGATATTACTGTCATTGTTGTGTACAGTTTAGATGGACGGTCATGTCTTGGTAGGCTTGCAGCTGTTCTGTATTCTCTGTTTTTAGATGATTGAACAGTGCTCAGTGAGATGTGCAAGGCTCGTGATATGGTTTTATAACCTACTCTGCTTTAGATGTCTTCACTAGGGCTGGGTATTGTGGATTATTTTCTAAATCGATTTTCATTCATAAGGTTCTGAATCGATTATTTGCTATTCCATTCCATTTGATTCAATTAAATTCATTATGGTCTTAAATAATTAAAATGGCTCAACTGAGTTACAAAATACAAATTTACTTTATTTTTTATCTTCACTGTAAACAAAACATAAAACAGAAAGTCCAAACTTGTAAATTGGGCAGCTTAAAATTGAACTGTAAACAAAACTGTCAAGTCTCAAAAGGGCAAACTTGAAATGAGAAAGGAAGTGCAAGTAAAACTGTACTTGGAACTACAAGTTTCCATAACTGCAAACTGCATTTGGGCACTGTTTCTTTAAGTTCAAAATTAAATAATAATGGTAACAAAACTACAAATAAACTTAAACTGTCTAGACCTGTCAATGTGACTTTGTTCTCACTTCTCACTAAATGTGAGATTCTTGTGAAGGAAAAGCAGCTCATTGACATGATCCGGGGTTAGGCAGCTCCTTTTTGCAGTGAGAATATCACCCGCAGTGGAAAACACCCTCTCTGACGAAATACTGGTCCCTGGGACACAAAGGTATTGCTTAGCAATTCGAGCCAACAGTGGATACTCTCTTTCATTTGACCTCCACCAGTTCAGAGGATTCTCATTCAGCCCAGCAGGGTTTTCTGCCCTGTATCTTCTTATTTCATCTTCAGCCCTCATTGCTGGAGTTTGTTTGTCCATGGTTCTTTACTATTGGTGAGTAGACTGTCCCAAGGAGAGACTCCACGGTGCTGGATTTCTTAGGCTTCTTGGGCAAAGTTGCTTCACCCATCTCCTCAGCTCCTTCATCGATATCAATACCCTCAGTATTTTGCTGTTGAAAAAGACAGGAAAACCCCCCAGAAATAGATTGAAAATCATTTATAAACTCTAAAATTATATAATATTTCTTAAAATCCAATATAGAATCTTTTAATTGTCAATGAAAACATAATTATTATTTAATAAAAAAAAAAATCTAAATACTTACATCACACGCAGCAGTGGCAGCCTCAGTTTGCGGTCTGGAGAAGGTGTCATCTTGCTCTTCAGCAGACAGGAATGGAAGGGCCTTAAAGCGAGGATCCAGTGCTGAAGCTGCATACAATGTGCCTTTCTGCGCATCATATCTTCAAGACATTTCACAAATCATTTTTAGTTATAACAGTATGAGTGAGGATAAAGCTTGTGTTTGTGCAGATGCCACAGCATACATACAAACAAAAAATGGCATGAATTATGAATCATTAACTGCTACAATGAATCAGTAATACACAAAACAAACAATTTGTGTTTTGGAATTCATGATAGAACCTATTTAGATCTTTTTCATTCCTGCGTAGGTCTTGTGAAAGGAGAGTGGCAGAGATGGCTGGCTGTTGCTCTAAAAAGCGCTCCAGCATGTCCAGAAGTAGCTTCTGTTTTTCTTTTAGTATTTTGTTTGCCGTTGTACTTCGGTGGAAAAACGTTGCTATGCGCCTCACACGGGCAAGCAGACGTGACACAGCTGGGATCTTTAGACCCGGTTGTGTGGCCAAATTCAGTGTGAACGTGAACCTGACCTCACGTACAAGACTGTTGAAAAATCGATTTCATGCCTTATGAATTGATATTGGTTAATTTAAATGGAATCAATCTGAAATTGATTCAATCGATTTTTTTTTTTTTTTTTTACCCAGTTCTAGTCTTCACAATGTTACCCCGGAGTCAATTTCCTTGTGTGTGCGCACAAACTGATTCTGATTCTAACCTGTCTGCTGTGTTCCTTGGTCTTCATGATGCTGTTTACTCTCTAACGTTCTCTAACAAACCTCTGAGGCCAGAAACAGAGCGTCTGTCTTCTGAAGGTCAGTTGGTGGCTATGGATTTTATTCAGGGGGAATCGGAGAAAACAGGGCTGTGAACACACTTTAATTTGATTTATTTTGTAAAACCAAACAATGTATAAGGTTAGAAAATACAGTTACATTTTGGGTTGTTGCAAAATCCTAAAAAAGACTGAGAGGTATGAATACTTTAGGAAGGTACTGCACTTGCTCACAAAGGATTGTGCACTTGTATATTTGATCACACTTGGATGGCCATTCATTATCTAACTAGCCCACTTCACGTTGAACTAAACTGGGGTTTAATTAAGTTGGAATTGCAGCTTAGTTCAGCGGTAAAGACAATTACTCTACCATGCCTGTGCTTGCCAGTTTTAGAATGCTTCTTTCTCATTTTCCTTGACGACTCTTTACCAACACTGGTCAGTACTGCTTAGTCAGGACTTGAAAGAGCTCTCTCTTACACATGGAGGTTTGCAAGCTTTGCAAACATTTTCAGACTGATTGGACACTTGCACACTTTGTCATGTTACAACCAAATATACAAATGTATTATCTATATGTAATAGATTAACACAATAATGTACACATGGTAAGCAGCCTCTAGCAGGTTTTCTTCCAGTATCTGTCTGTTTCAGCTTCATCCATCTTCCCATCATCTCTGACCAGCTTCTTGTCCTTGCTAAAGAAAAGCCTCCCCACAGTATGGTGCTGCCAACACTATGATTCATGATTCGGACAATGACAAACTCTATTTTATATATATACTTCACTTTCAAGGTATTTGCACAAGAATTTAAAACAAAAATGTATGTCATGATCTAATAGCTTTGAATTTAAAACCGAAAAGCAGCATCTTTTCCTAATTAGTTAAATTGACTGTTTGTTATAAAAAAAAACTGTGCCTTTTGCTGTTTTGCTCCTCATATTGTAACATAGAGTATTACAAGCTGATATTTGCTGGTGAAAGCTCAATTAAAAACTAAATAAAATACATAAATGTTGCAAGTTACAGGCGAGTATTAGGTCAAGTATTTATTCAGCAATATCCTCAGCTGGTGTTTATCTAGCATCCATATGTTCTGTGTCTGCTTCATTACGTTGGTGGTTGTTCTACCAGGAAACTGCTATGCTTTTAGAGAACTTGTTTAGAGAGAAAGTAATGAAAACATACAATATGACATCATTAATGTGTCCTCGAGTGTAACTGTTGCCAGATCCCAGCTCTGCATGTACCACTTAAGTGGAAACTAACATTAGATCATGTAATGGCTGCACAATAAATATTCCAGGAAAATGAAATGGATGAAACTAGATATTTCCTTACTCTATAAATGCACACATAGGCTTTTAATCAGAGTAAGCTTTTCCTGTTAGGTCAGATAGGATTACCAAAAATATCTATATTTGCTAAATGTTGGACTAATTAGTATTTTTAAGATATATTATTGTAAATGCATTCAGATTGTGAAGTTTACATATATTTCCTTAGTATTTGGTAGAGTGGCCTTCGAGCTAAATGATTTTGGGTTAAACATTTTAAGTATCTTTCCACAAGCTTCTTACAACAGTTTGCTGGAATTGTGGAATACTGAAAGAACTGGTGGTACTGAGTCAGGTTTATAGGTCACCTTGCTCGGCGCACACACACACACACACACACACACACCTTTTCAGCTACTCTTACCAACATTTCTATGAGACTGCGATCAGGGCTTTCACTTTGTTGTGTTCAAGCCAATAACGGTAACTAATTTGGCGGTGTCCATTTGGGAGACCCATATGTGCCCAATCCTTAACATCCTGGCTGATGTTGAATATTGTTGCTGCAATGTTTGCATATAATGTTCTTTTCCGATAGTGCTATCTGTTTTTATAAAGTGCACCAGTCCCTCTTAAAGCAAAACACAGCAACAATATGATGCTGCCACCACAGTTACTACAGTTGGGTTGGTGTTCTCAGGCTTGCAAGCTTTCTTATTTAACCCCCAAATGTTACAATGGTCGTTATTGTGAAACACTTCAATCTAGCTTCATGAGACCACAGGACATGTCTCAGAAGATTAATGTCTTCATCCCTGAGCGCATTTCCAAACTGTAATCTGGATTGTTTTCTACTGCTTTTAGGTTAATGGCTTCTTCCTCTCTGAGTTGCTGTCCAGCCTATGTTCAGCCTATGTAACCTACTGTCATTTTTCCTGTAGATAATGACACTCTTTCGCTCTTTTGCTTTTGTTCTGGGGTTAATGTGTCCCAACGCATGTTCCTCTCTGGGACACTGGACCCTTCACCTTTTTGGCATTTAGAAATTCTACCCAATGATGAAAAAGACTTGTTTTAGCTCCAATATTCTCTTTGTCATATCCTGGCTGATTTCTTTTGCTTTTTTTGGGACTTTTTGAGGAGTTTCCTTTAAATACATTAGCCGGTATGCCTCCAAATATTACAAATGTGGATGAAATTGCAAAGTGTTGACATCATCATCTGCTAAATGCCAGATGGTTTAAAGGTATAGTAACATTAATGTACGTACATAAAACTGTACATAAAAAAAGCAATTAAATAAAAATCTCTTTCATTACTCTGGCATTTAGCAAACTAAAAAAAAATTAGGAAATCCTGACCTCAAACAGGAAAAGTTTAGGATAATGTAATGTCAAATAGCTGAGCTTCATGTACATTTATTGTACCTCACAGGTACAATAAACTGGCTGCAGAAACCTTTCTTCAGGGTAATGCGAGCAAAGCGACACAGTTTGTTGTACATAAAACCCAACAGACAAATCTCTGAATGGTAAATATTTGGTTTCCAGCTGTCGCCACTTTCAGGCCCAGTAAGGTCAACCTTGTGATTAAAGCAATCTCAGTTTTGGATAAACAGTTAACACTCAAAGTTTCCCCCTCTTTTTTTGTTCTTTTGAAGCATTTAACTGTGCAGAAGTGAGTGATCTTTGCAGCCGTAATTTGCTCCAGTCTGAAACGCGTTGTTGGAACCAGGAAGGAGATCCGCTGCACGTCTGAGAATCAGTGCACATTGGTTGGTGGTTAAGTGAAGCCTGAATTAGAAGAAAACCATCAACTATTTATGAACACAAAAACTCCCACTCGACCCCTGACACACTTTTTTTTTCACAACCACAAATCTTGCATCGTTTTCTACATAGTTTCCAGTTGCAAGCAAACAGGCTGACCATAAACAGGTTTTACATGCACCTTATCTATTAGATGTTTAATTATAAATGTCATGCATCATTTTGTTTCACATCCACACCCAGAGGAAGTACTCTACTGTTTAAACAAATGGCCACAATTTTTTTATTATTGTTCGAACTCCTAATAACCTAAGAGGGGTTGATTTTGCTCATTTTATGCAAAAGGGGAAATACAGTCAAAGAATTGAGACATTGGATGAAAGGGAAGCGTTAAGTGTAGTTTATGCAGTTACAAATCTGTAAATGAGAACCTTTATGTTCAGATTTAAAATATGAAGCTATACTGTTTTAAAGGGAAGTAATAAAAATATCAATTGGTTTCTTTTGTGTCGGATGTTTGCGAATATTAGGACATCATCATTGAGACAAATCCAAGTGGGGCTCTAAGCTGCAAAGCCAGGCGTTTCAAATAAGCAAGAGAATTACTGTAAAGATTTGGTGGTTTTCCATTTCTTGCCAACACTCCGACGGTTTATTATCCCAACCATCCTTCCTTCCTCCCATATTTCTCCAAATACATGCATTTTTGTTTTTGCATATTTGTCTTTTGTGTGTTCGTCAGTCTGTCCTGAAGAGTGCAATCGGTCTTCTTCCTCATTTGGTAAAAAAGGAAATATAAGTCAAATGACACATAAGTTCTAATAAGATGTGACCAGCTTCACAGGACAAACAGACTGACACACTAATAGAAACCATGGATATAGGTGGTCTTTTTCTCTCTCTTTCAAAGCTGTTGAAAAAGCTAATATATTTATACCAAGACGTTTTGGACTGTTTCATGGTTCCAGCTCGTTAGAAACAGCAAGCGGATCACCCCTTCATGTTCCAACATGACTATACGCCAGTCCAGAGTTCGGTTAGATAGGACTGCCCTGCACAAAGTCCAGATTTTAACTCGATAGAGCACCTTTTGGATTAATCAAAGCGGAGACTGATAGCCAGACGTTTTCATCCAACATCAGTGTCTGACCTCACAATTTGGCTTCGGGAACAATGATCAAATATTCCAATAAACACACTCCTAAAGCCCTGTGGAAAGCCTTCCCAGAAGAGTTGTTATAGCTGCAGAGTGAGGGTCAACATGATTATAAAGTGTCTTATAGTGTCATTTAAGTTCATTTTGACTGTCGTTTAGCCCTATAGTGCCTGATGCAAGTAAAAGAAATGTACTTCTTCAACAAAGTTTGTATTTTCCTCCACAAGTTGCCGTATTTAGTAAATAAGCTATCAGATGTATTTTACAAATACTCCATACTACTATAAAAATGCAAAATTCCAAAAAGGTAATATATTTTTAGAAATGGTAAAAACTAGGCATTATTTTGTTGTACCATATGATTTGATAACCTATACTAAATGGGCCTTGCTTGTCTTGGCGTCTTGTAATGGCAGTATGAACCAGGAGATGGATAGACAGACTGGAGATTTGCCTGCAGCAGTGCAGGAGGTGCACCGATCTTCAGTTGTGGAAAAAAGAGCTAAGCTGAGATGGGAAAACTCTCCATTTACTGCTCTATGTTGCTACTGTCGATCATGATCGAAAGAACGAGATCCAGGATACAAGCAGCTGAAACACGTCCCGCTGTAGAGAAGACCACAAGGAACACTTAGAACATGTTGTAGGGACTACATACTTCTTCTGACATCGCTTGTTGATGGGTTCCTTGGTTGATGGTGGCAAGATATAAGCTTTTCCACTGCTGTTTCCAGATGAAACCGGGGGATGTGGTTCTTCGTGTTTGCCGGGTTTCAAACTAAATGTTTTAACATTCGTCGGTGTTACGTTATTGTTTGCTGGAAGGTCTAAGTCATTTAAAAGTTAATGTTTCAAAAAAAAAAACAACTTTACGTGTCCTTTTAGAGAGCTTATTGCTCAAGGCTACTTTAAATGATTACCTGAATGTCTGGCTCCTCGGAAGATTGATATTAGGATGTAAAAAAGTAGTCCACAACTGATGTAAAGAGCTGTAGTATTAGGCATGTTGGACAAGATGGAAATCCTCCAACCATGTTGAGAGAACAAAAACTTGATGATGGTTAAGCAGCAGAAATGTCTTTGTTGTCAGTTACTCTAGAGGTAACCTGACCCGGCTAGTACCTTCGGGCTAGAAGACAGTTGTTACACTTCATTCTTTGTGTTTCTCCCCACAGAGAGGGACTTCACCAGTCTATGTGAGAAGCAGCCCATCGGTCGGCTGTTATTCCGTCAGTACTGTGACACCAGGCCAGAGCTGAAGCGCTGCATTGACTTCATGGATGCTGTGGTAAGAGTAAATATCAGCCTTTATACATCACCCTCCATAATGTGTGACACTCCTACAGCCGTATCTTCTTTGAAGCCCAAAGGTTCCCTTGCTTGTTCCAATGTGTTTTTCTTCATGCTGTCCATCTGTCAGCAAGGTCTCCTGCAAGACCAACCTTGATCAGGCTCTGCAAAACAAGTAATGGGCGAGGTAAATCAGTGCTTTGCCTGCATGGGTGGGTGGGTGATTAGCATCTCCGGCTGTTAAAAAGCAGACCCCACGTCTGCCTCTCTGCACTCCTCCATGAGGTCATTCCGACGTCAGTGGCAGGTCCCCTGGGTAAGCAGGCAAACACAGGCCCGAGCTTGTGTCTAGGCCCTTGGTGGTATGCGAGAAACGAAACAGAGGGGGAGGGAGTTTTTTTTTGGGGGGGGGGGGGGGGGGGGGGGGGGGGTCATGGCTATCTATTGAGGACCTATGTTATGGGTTTTCAAGGTATGCAGACCAGCATTAATATGCACCCTCCGGAAGATGCACATATTCACACTGGTGGAGTTAAATTAAAAAATTTAAAACAAATTAATAAATCCTTAGGGCTCACGTGTTCCCCCCCCGAAGGACGTCATGTTGTTGCTGTGATGCATAGTTGCACCGCTCAGTCCTCTTTCTCTCTGCAGAGCTTGTTTTCAAACAAAACAGGCGACTGGAGGCAGTCAAACTCCAGACCATCTCTCCAAGTACGGCCATATTTGACCAGAGACACTCTCCGTTGACCTGTTAGGTGACAAATATTATGAATGAAGCATGGAGATGAATAAGGTTGTCATTTCGAAGAGTTGTTTGTTACTTTCTCTTTTCATTACTTTCCCCTTTTGTCGCTTCTTAACCCAGTATTCTTTTCTGCATTCGGGCCTTCCCGTCTGCCCGTCTCTCTCTCCCCTTATTTGGAGTTGTATTAAAGATGGCTGAATGAGCGTGCCCTGGCGTCGCTGCTCACGTGTCTGTTTTTCCTCCGACAGGCCATGTACCAGCTAGCTCCCGACGAGAAGAGGAGGGACTGTGGACTGAATGTATTAGACACATACTTTAATAATGGGGTAAGATGCATAAACATGTTTGCTCAAAAGCAGAGCCAGCTTATACAGTTATTACTTTAAAAACAGTATGCAGAATGGCACCTTGATTTTCCAGAGTAGCATGTATAACAATATACTGATGGAAATACTGCAGAGTATTGGTGTTATTGGCATACATATTTATATGGAAGTAGGAAATACAGTTTAATTTTTTTATATTTGAAGAAGTCAGTTTTATGCGGTAATGCATGTTTGTCCGTCTTGCTGCACATGGCAACAATTTTTAACTTTTGTTTTAAGCCATTCACCATTTCACTTTGTGAAATGAAACTTGAAGTCTAATTCTGCTCTTTACTGGCTCTAAATGTAGGTGAAAAAGATGTCTAGACTCTATAAGACCCACAAAAACTGCAGATTTTTACTGATTTATATATTTGTGTTTTATTTAGTAGCATTAGGGGCAGATGGAGATGATTCATAGGCCACAGCTGAGCTTTAGGCCATATTCTTCCCATGGGTGCTGTAGACGGAGCCTTTTGTGGGGCTTTTTTTAGCCACCCTGTTTTTTTCTTTTGGTTAGCTAGGGAATATTCAGCATGTTGCAGCTGTGCATCTTATATCCTATACCCTGGTTCTTTAAACTATGTGCTTATTGTTATTGGTTAAATTGGTTAAACAATCGTTCTTTACAATCCCTTGTATCTGTTGGTATCTGTCCTTTTAAAATCTCGGCAGCAGATATTAAAATAACTTTTTTCCACCTGTTTTGATGTGACCGACAGTCAGATTTTTATAATTGGCCACACTTGACTCAATTGAGTGGATTTCGTTTCTCACACTTTTCTTTTGACACCGATTTTACAAAATTAGCAAGGAACTTCTGTGTTCCAGGTTCTTAGCTTGGAAAAGGCTCCCCTTTTTAGGATTATTGTTGACCACAGAGCATAACTGGTTAAAATGGTACCAAGCTGGTCAGATTTCACCCTTTTAGAGAGAATTATGTCTGACGGTGTCCCACAACTGTCTGGATAAAAAGAGTTAAGGAAACAAAGGTCTCCATCCCAGAAGAACAATAAATGGCATTTTTCTGACCAGCAGCACTGAAGGAGTTATGGTGTAAAACCTCTCATTTAAAGTTTGGGGTTTTTTCTAGGGTTGCACAATTTCTCAATTCATATTTGTTATTGCAATATCAATAAACGCAATATTTCAAATGCAAAGGAGTGATTGAATGCAATATTGGTTTGGCTATACTTTTCCAGGTGCCTTGCATCAAATCTCTGCTTGCCAGCGTATATTTGGCCACTCAGATGGACTTTCACTGTCCTTTATGCCTACAGCTGACTCATCAACCAAGACCAGATCGCTTAGGGAGAGTGGTGGGGTCAATGTGGGTCAACTGTAATCCATATTGTCACTACTATACTCAACAATATCATCGCAATGCCATGTTTTTATAATAACTGGAAGCACTAGTTGTTTTTATAATATTTTCAGTGCTCTATATTCTGGGCATAATAACTTTATAACTGTTATAGAAGGTGTATGTGGTTAAAAATAATGATATATATCTAGAAATTGTAAAACCCTGTTTATGTAATAAAGAACCTTCATAAAGTGAAAGTTAAAAAAAATTTAAATTCAGCATAAAGCTGTGCACTTTTGTCGTTTATCTTTAACTCTCAACACGATCCTTCGTTCATTTTCCTCAGAACAATTTATACCGATCGACCATGAACGGCTTGGTTTTTATGTTTATCTTCACCAATATATATTTTTTATTTCCAACATTAAAACCAGAGTTGGATGTTGCGTTTGCAAATATTTTAATTTATTGTATTTTATTGGGATTTTTACAGGACAGACCAACGCACGGTAGCAAATAATCCTGAAGTGGATGCAAAATGATTGATGGCTTCTGAAGGTTTTTATAAATGGCGTCCGTTTGTATTCAGCACCCCTTCACTGATACTCCTAAATAAAATCGAGTGCCCTCAGAACTAACTCTCTGTAAAATACACTGACAGTTTTGGTTGTAGTATGACTGATATGAATGAAGAGACGTTCAGGGTGTTTCAGCAGTTTCTCATGGCGATGTGTTAAAAATATAGCATAATATTTGTATTTCTTTGTATTTCTCTCGTCTGGTGAGTTGAATGTTTTGGGCCAAATATTGTACTTTAAAACATCTTCTAGTGTGGCAAGTTATTTCCCTGAGTCACAGTATACAGGTCCTTCTCAAAAAATTAGCATATTGTGATAAAGTTCATTATTTTCCATAATGTAATGATGTAAATTTAACATTCATATATTTTAGATTCATTGCACACTAACTGAAATATTTCAGGTCTTTTATTGTCTTAATATGGATGATTGTGGCATACAGCTTATGAAAACCCAAAATTCCTATCTCACAAAATTAGCATATTTCATCCGACCAATAAAAGAAAAGTGTTTTTAATACAAAAAACGTCAACCTTCAAATAATCATGTACAGTTATGCACTCAATACTTGGTCGGGAATCCTTTGGCAGAAATGACTGCTTCAATGCGGCGTGGCATGGAGGCAATCAGCCTGTGGCACTGCTGAGGTCTTATGGAGGCCCAGGATGCTTCGATAGCGGCCTTTAGCTCATCCAGAGTGTTGGGTCTTGAGTCTCTCAACGTTCTCTTCACAATATCCCACAGATTCTCTATGGGGTTCAGGTCAGGAGAGTTGGCAGGCCAATTGAGCACAGTGATACCATGGTCAGTAAACCATTTACCAGTGGTTTTGACACTGTGAGCAGGTGCCAGGTCGTGCTGAAAAATGAAATCTTCATCTCCATAAAGCTTTTCAGCAGATGGAAGCATGAAGCGCTCCAAAATCTCCTGATAGCTAGCTGCATTGACCCTGCCCTTGATAAAACACAGTGGACCAACACCAGCAGCTGACACGGCACCCCAGACCATCACTGACTGTGGGTACTTGACACTGGACTTCTGGGATTTTGGCATTTCCTTCTCCCCAGTCTTCCTCCAAACTCTGGCACCTTGATTTCACAATTACATGCAGAATTTGCTTTCATCCGAAAAAAGTACTTTGGACCACTGAGCAACAGTCCAGTGCTGCTTCTCTGTAGCCCAGGTCAGGCGCTTCTGCCGCTGTTTCTGGTTCAAAAGTGGCTTGACCTGGGGAATGCGGCACCTGTAGCCCATTTCCTGCACACGCCTGTGCACGGTGGCTCTGGATGTTTCTACTCCAGACTCAGTCCACTGCTTCCGCAGGTCCCCCCAAGGTCTGGAATCGGCCCTTCTCCACAATCTTCCTCAGGGTCCGGTCACCTCTTCTCGTTGTGCAGCGTTTTCTGCCACACTTTTTCCTTCCCACAGACTTCCCACTGAGGTGCCTTGATACAGCACTCTGGGAACAGCCTATTCGTTCAGAAATTTCTTTCTGTGTCTTACCCTCTTGCTTGAGGGTGTCAATAGTGGCCTTCTGGACAGCAGTCAGGTCGGCAGTCTTACCCATGATTGGGGTTTTGAGTGATGAACCAGGCTGGGAGTTTTAAAGGCCTCAGGAATCTTTTGCAGGTGTTTAGAGTTAACTCGTTGATTCAGATGATTAGGTTCATAGCTTGTTTAGAGACCCTTTTAATGATATGCTAATATTGTGAGATAGGAATTTTGGGTTTTCATGAGCTGTATGCCAAAATCATCCGTATTAAGACAATAAAAGACCTGAAATATTTCAGTTAGTGTGCAATGAATCTAAAATATATGAATGTTAAATTTTCATCATGACATTATGGAAAATAATGAACTTTATCACAATATGCTAATATTTTGAGAAGGACCTGTATTTAAAAAAAAAAAAACCAACAAAAATACAAAAGAAACTTGCTTAAAAAACCCTGCTATCATTTGCTGTTAATCAAATTAATTTTAGGATCTTATCAGTTTTTTTTGTTGTTTGAGGCATCAGGGGTGTTTTGGCACAATACCTGATGGATAGACATCAGCAGGGATCCTGCAGAAGCAGTTGTTGCCCATCAAACTGGGACAGATTAATGGACCATCTTTAAATATTTAAAAACAACCGACGGCAAAAAAAAGATATTCTCAAGTGGAAAATATTCAGGGCGGTAGCCTGAAGGAAATACCTCAGGAAGTTTATACCATGGATAGATTGCTTAATAAGAAAATGATAGCATGGTTTATATTTGCAAGGTTGCATCCAAACAAACCACAGCATCTGAAGAGTTTAGGCAAGCAAAAAGTATAGCCCTTTGCACATCATCTAGGGCGGCACAATATTAAAAATCTTGCGACTGTGATAACATCAGTAAATATTGCAATGAAAATATAATTTGCGATCCTCCCTTCCTTATCTATGCATCCTACACTCTGTGACCTTTAGCATTTAGCATAGGCAATGTCATTTGTATACCGTTAAAGCATCTGCTGCTGTAAGACTGTCCGACTGGCCAAATATGACATTCACATGAAAAATAACAGGTTCATACCGCTTGAAATATATTAGCCAACAATTATTGCACTCTGAACAGTCCTTTGCAATATGAATATTGCACACACTGATATTGTGATGATAATTCGCATCGTATTGAGCAGCCTTGACATCATCACATTTGTTAAAAAATTTGAAAAGCAGTGCAAACAAAGATGGTGTTGGTGGGATATTATTTGTGCTTTTTTTGCAGCAACAGAATGTGCGTACTTTTGTTGCAGCTACTGAATTAGTAATAAACTTCCCTGCTTGCAACATAATTAAATGTGAAGCCATCTGCACAACGGCCAATACTTGGCCGTTGTGAAACACTTCGTTGTGAGAAGGGGACATGCAGTGAGACACGGATCTCAAGCCCACCAACAAACCTACAACAGCAGGACTAAAGAACAAAATCGAGCCTGTTTTTGTGGCCCAGAGTCAAATGTGGTGGGGATTGTAGAATCATGTGCATTAACAACAAAACCTGCAAACCTCTATAAACTGAGGGAGTTTCTTAAAGAAGAGAGCTGCAGCATCACAATGACTACACAATGAGACTAAGAAGATAACTCGGTTATTATATATTTGTTTCTACAAATTATTGCATCTCGGTGTCTTGCTCATGAACCACTTCCTCATTCTAACTGAATTTTGGTTAAATAAATCAAGCCTCAATGAAAAATATGTTTTATCTATTTACATTTTTGCTCAGGTTATAATCTGAGAGGGTGAGCTTCATGTTTTAATACTTGATACCTATCTTCAGAATGAAGAGTGAACTTCTACCATGACAATAAATAACTTTTTTGCATTATGAGAATTAGATTTTAACAGTATAATCATGGGACTTATTTCCCTGTCTTCTTTCTCCATTGATCAAACTACAAAGGGCTCCTATGAAATCTGGAAAATTGACATTTAATTTCTTTCTGGATTATAGCATGGGAAAAAAATAAGAGGATGGAAAAGCTTCCTTGTGTCTAAAACTCCATCCTTCCTCTCTCATGCCCTTCTTTCTCTCCTTACCTTTTCCTTCATCCCTCCCAACCCTGTGTCCTCCCCTCCCTCCTTCCTTTCTCCCCCCCTGACGTCCATTATCTTTTTTCCTTCCTTTCTTCCTAGTTTATCCTTCCTTGTGTCTTCCAGTCTTTCCTCTCTCTATTGTAACCTTCTTTCTTTCCTTGTTTTCATACTTCGTTTCTTCCTTGTCTATTCTTCCTTGTCCTTTCTTCTTTCCTTTCTTCCTCATGCCCTTACTTCTGTCTTTCTTTCACCCATACCTTCCTAGTGTCCTTTCTTCATTCCCTCTGTGTTTCCTTGAGTCCTTGCTTTCTTTCCTTTCCTTTTTAGTTCCTTCTTTGTACACCTCTGTTCTGTCCTTCCTTCAGGTCTGTTTTTATTCCAGCTTCTATGATTACAGCCTGTTCACAGCAGTTTATATTTTCGTTGTGTTTTATATTTAAAAAATCCCTTGAGACTCTGGGTTTTTGAGAATGGAAAGGTCTGGAATTTTTACATGAAAAATGTATGGAAACCCCATACACGGGTTAGTAAAAGCTCACTTCATGAGTCTTTTTCAGATGTTTACTGTTGCTGATGGTGTAAAGTACTCTAAAGCTCACATTAATTTGGTCTGTTTCCTTCTTCCTCGCTTATCTTCTTTTTCATTAACCTTCAAGTCGGCAGCACACCTGCCTGACATTCCCCAGGATTTTATCGCTCGGTGCCGGGAGAGTCTGGAGCAGAGTCCCTGTAAGGAGCTTTTCAATGACTGCACCAAGTAAGTCTTTAAACCTAACCCTCTACCTCCAGCTGTGATCAGAAACTCACGCAGCAACAAAAGGTGTATAGATTGCTCTTGTGTTACTCCGTCATCGATTATTGCCATCAGCATACGTTGCCAGCAGCTCCTTCGGGAACCGTTTGCATGCTTGTGGAGCTGTCTTGTCTCTGGTAATGATGGGACAGCTGACACCTGGAGTTATGTAACACTTGTAAACATGCAGGCACGACGGAGTGGTGGGCAGAGGAAGCATCCGGAAGGCTGGCATGAAAACAGCCACTTCAGTCTTCCTCGTACACACAGGTTGACAAACACGCACGCTGATGCAGGTGTTTGTGCTTCCTCTGCTCAGAGCCAGAGGAAGCAAACAGACTGGCTCTTTCTCACTGGGTACACACATATACTCCTATACTGCTGTCCAACTTTGCTTTACCTTGATAAGTGCTGCTGCCAAAACCATGACCTTCAAGGAAATTGGGAAATGTGACGTATAGGTTGTGAGATGTGCGTAAAATGTAATAAAAGATTTTTAGTGCATCAGTACTTTATATGTGGTTTTGCTGCAGTTGTTCTCTAATATGTTCAATTTAAGCTGAAAACAGTTTAGTTGGAGATAAAGCATGTTCCAGGTCTGTCACTGGTTTGCATGAATATACTGGCAGAAATCTGGCACTGGAAACTGCTGGTCTTAATATTAATCATGGTTGTCCTTTTGCATCAGACAGTTATATGGAGTGTATCAGCCATCAGTCATTTCACAAACTGCTGTAAAGTACTTAAAAACATTTCCAGTGAGGCTTTATGTGAGAAGTATTCATACATGTTGAGCCTTCTCACGTTTTGTCATGTTACAACCACAAACGTCAGTGTATTTCATTGGGATTTTCTGTGACAGACCAGTTTCCCTGTCAATGTTAAAGAAAGGCATCCCCACAGCATGATACTGCCAGCACTATGTTTCACTGGGGGGATGATGCGTTCCAACCTTTTCAGGCACTCTTTAAGCCTTTGTTACAATATTGTCTTCCTTCTAAACACCACCCCATAACGACCAGATTTGTAGTGTTTAAAATTAAGTTATCCAGCTAACAGATTCTCTCACACCTGAGCTGTGGGTCGATTTAGCTCCTCCAGAGTTACCATGTTTCTGTGATTTATGCCCGCTTTGTCTGGTCAGTTTAGATGGTGTGCTCATTGGTATTCATGTTGCTGTTCAGTCACTAATGTTCTCTAACAAACCTCTGAGGCCTTTACAGAGCAGCTGGATTTATACTGGGACTGAACTACACATGTGGCAGAATAACCACCTCATGATTATTCACTAATGGCAAACAGGAAAGTGACACTTAAATTGATATATTTCTCGAAATGAGGGCTTAATTGTCCCCTACTTATTAGTTTGTCCCTAATTAAGGAGGTAAGAGAGTGTAAATAATCATATTTTATGCTCTTAGCTCGAAAGAACACTGCCTTCAAAAAGTTTGCCTTGATATTGAAAATGTTATTGAGTATTTTTCTCAATGTGTAAATAGAAGTAGAGGCCTAGCGCTTATTTTCTATAAAATGACATATTTCTCAATGTCTTCATATATGATTGGAAACGAGGATAATTTAAACCACACAGGAATCAGACTGGAAATACTGGGATCTAACTGACCTCTTTTCACACCTGCAGTGATTCTGATGACGATTTTAATTACAAATGGAGGGTTCCAATAGGTTTTTTTTAAGACACTTTAGTGTGTCCCAGTGTTTCTAGTGACCGCTCATCAATGCAACCAAACATCTGCTCACAAAGCCACAATATGTTACTGATATTATCCAGGCAACAGACTTTTTTTTTTCCTGTAAACAAACTTCCATGTTTTTATAAAAGTTTAGTTGAGCAAGTGGTCCTGTTTTGTGACCCCAGGGACATTTCCATGTCCACTTATGAACGAATCAGCTGACATGTGCAAAAACCTTCGCTCATAATTTCTTTGCTTTTAAGCAGCCAGCGTTTCTTTTGATCTTTTAAAGTGGCTTTAGCAACATTTCTCAAAGCTTGTTTTTAGGCACAAACCTCAGTGTAATTTATTGGCTTTGTTTGTGGCAGACCAACACAACGTACTTAAGGAAGAAGCCACCTGATTTAACATTTTTCCTAACGTGTGGTGTACATTTTTATTCACCCTCTTTTAATCAGATAGCCCTAATTAAGATCCAGCTGTTCTTTGAAGGCCTCAGACGTTTGTTAGGGAACATTTGGGAACAAATGGCATCATGAAGACCAAGGACCACAGCAGACAAGACATGCAAGTTGTGGGGAAGTTTAGAGTAGGGTTGTGTTTTAAACGTTATCCCAATTTCTGAACGTCTCAGAGTAATGTTCAATACATCATCTGAAATGGAAACTTTAAATATAATAAGACAAGAACAGCAACAAACTGATAGAGGAGGAGAGCATAAAGCGACCTCTTGCTTGTAGTAACTCTGGAGGAGCTGCAGAGATCCACAGCTCAGATAGGGGAATCTGTTTACAGAACAACTATTAGTGGTAAGAAGAGAGCTGTTGCCAAAAGAAGTCCTGTTTGTCACAAACCATAAATACACAAGGTGAAAACATGGCAATGCTGGAAGAAGACCTGTTCACCTTCCAGCAGGACAACGACCTTAAACATGCCGCCTGAGACACAATGGATGCGTTTTGATCAAAGCATGTTTGTTTGTAATAATGGCCCAGTCAAAGTCCATGCCTAAATCCCATAGAGAATCTGTCATAAGACTTTAAATTGCTATTCAGACAATTTCCAATCTAATTTGACAGGGGTTAAGCTATTTTGTAAAGAACAAGCAACAATTTCATTCTCTAGGTATTTGAAGCTGATAGAAACAAAGATCTCCCCAAGTTTGGTCTTTGATACATTTTTCCATGATCACTCTGCTTTTTCCAGTGTGCAGTTTAGATTTCCTACATGATTTAAAATGCTATGCTCGAGCTGAAAGCTTGCAGTAAACGTGACTTCTGGCAGAACTTGTGCTAACTCCTGCATATTCCTGTGCTGCAGTCGAACATGGTGTTATCTCATGGCACAAGCCAAGTCTAGCCCTTCAGCGCAATTTTCCTCATCCTTTTGTTTCTTTTCTCAGTCCATTTGTGCTACATAGACCATGATGCAGCTCAGCCAGGACAATTCTTGGATGGTATCTTTCTGGGAGCCCTTTAAACGTCTTGATTTTCATCAGGAGGATTTGAAATGGAAAGATATTCTTGATCAGGGTGGTTGTGTTTGTGAAATCTTTTCGACAGCTCATATACAGAGCAGCTGTTACATAGAGACAGGCCATAGGTATGTTTCTGTCTCTTTCTCAGCAGGGGGGCTTTCCTTGTGGAAACTGTGAAGGGTTTTGGCAGATGCAGTGAGCAGGAACCACAGGCAGCTTTACTTCCCTTGCTTAGTGCTAAAGTATTTTCAAATTATGGTTTGGGGAAAATCTTCAAGCCAAACATGAGCATGACGTCGTCATTTGGTTTATAGAGGTTGGATATTTGCTCAGACTTCAGTTTCTAGCTGCGGGTAGCGGGGAAGAGTACCAGTAAAACTAGTAAAACTGAGTGTTTTTCTTTTACTCAGAGGTTTTGTGAACACAGGAGAGTTGCAGCTATCTCTGCTTACAGAAACCCCTCAGTTATTGATATTGAGGACTGCAGTTTATGAAGTTACACAAGAGAAAAAATCAGAAGCTATTTTAAGATTCTAATCTTGGAATCAAGATTGTAAACAGCGAGATTGTAATTGTATCTAGTTTGTCATAAATATCACAGTATAGTTTAATTTCCTTTATCTAATTATAGATATTAGTGCATATTATTAGACTGCAAGCCTTTATTTGTCATAGACATTGGATTTATCTATTTTGTCAATATTAAATACTTCCATCGTTGTGGTGCAGTCATACGGTAGCACAGGAGGAGTTTCTAGTGAGAAGCATCAACAAGGCAGGTTTCTGCCTACATTCTGGGGTGTTTTAATGTTTATCTCAAACCTTGTCACTGTATAGCCTTGTCTGTAAGCCACCCCTTATTCCTGATTTATAAAGGCAGAGGTGCAAGTCAAAGAAAGGACCATATTATCACAGCTGACAGACTCCTGTCAAAGTCATGTTCTCAGGTTTTCAGCTAGCTGACATTTTCCCAGGAGACAGCGTTAAAGCTTGAATTGACGAAACGAAGGTACTTGGTTTTTTTTTTTTTTTTTTGCTTGAAGCAGGAATGTTAGGTTTTGGTTTTTTTTTTGTTTTTTTTAGGTCCCTTTCTTTGTTTGATATGATCAAATAACGCAGCCCACTTCCACATTCCCAGTGTAGCTAAATTACATTTACTGTTCAGTGCAAAATGGTTTTTGGTTCGGTTCAAAATCAGTTTGTATTTTTCACAGCGTTTAAACCTGGTTGTTGTTTCCATTCGAACTCAGCCAGCAATGCACAAAATTACAGGGCTGCAAAAACATAAAACACGTGTTGGAGAGTAGATCGTGATTTAATGTTCCTCTGTCTGAATGTAGTCTGATGAAATGTTATCAAAATAATCACAACTCCTCTTTCTCTCCCCCCCCCCCCTCCAGAATAGTTCGTGATTATCTGAGTGGAGCTCCATTTTCTTCCTACCAGGAGTCCATGTACTTTTCTCGCTTCCTGCAGTGGAAATGGTTGGAAAGGTGGGTAGACCCAGCCAATGCAAAGCTGTCACTGTGATCTGGGATATGGAGAGCATTTAGACTGTACTTCTTTATCTCTGTCTTAAAACAATGGCTGATAACAGAACCTATTAGTCATATAAGCAGCAGCAGCACTGTTTGCTCTGATACATAAAGGTGGGGCTGCCAATCAGTCTGTCTCTGAGAGAGGTTAATAATTTATGCTTTGCATAATGGTTGGAGAAAAAGAGCGGGGTGGAAACGGCAGTCATCAGAGTGGATTAATAATAAATTAGACCATTAATCTGTCTGCAATGTCACATGGTCTGTCCAAGTGACATCATCTGGTTTATTAAGCCTTTTTTCACTCCTGTTTTAATATTTTATTCTTTTGTTTTATTCCTGCAGGCAACCTGTAACCAAAAATACCTTCAGGCATTACAGAGTACTAGGAAAAGGTGGATTTGGCGAGGTAAGATCAGGCTGTTTGGTGTAGTATTGTGTTATCATTAAAATTAAACGTGATGACAGAGTTATGCTGATTCACACGAGTCCGTTTCCCCGCTGTTATTTCCTCAGGTTTGTGCCTGCCAAGTACGTGCCACCGGTAAGATGTACGCCTGTAAAAAGTTGGAAAAGAAACGGGTGAAGAAAAGAAAAGGTGAAGCAATGGCACTAAACGAAAAACGCATTTTAGAAAAAGTTAACAGTAGTTTTGTAGTAAGTACGACTTTTTTTCTTATTCAACCTTTACCCGAATTGCATCTGTGTTGTGTGCATGCAGGTTGCTACAAATTAAACTGAATGATGTGTTTGCAAATCCTTCAGTCGGTGACCTGTTAGATGTGGCGACTGGAGTTCTGTCCATTTGTTTAAACAACTTTTGAGTAGAGAGATTTGTTGCAGTGAAAACACAAAAATATGGTCATGTATCATTTGGGTTAATTTGCAGCATCCTGTCACCCTTCAATTATTTTATTGTTTGCTTGAAACTGACTGAACTTATTTTCTTGCCAAATAAATTGTCAAGGATTTATATTATTCTCTGAAAGTGTTTTACAGGTTAACACACCGTTAAAACCAGATATATTCTGTAAATGACACTAAATGTTTCCTGTTTTAGGTCAGTTAGGATTACCACTATTATTTCTAGTTACTAAATGCCAGAATGATGAGGTTTTTTTTTTTAGATTTTTATTTTATTTCCATTCGGAGGTTTAAAAAAGCTCACACACTCCAATATTTCATTGGACTGCCTTTAGCTTGGATCACGGCACACGTTCTCTGTGGCATTGTTTCGATCATCTTCTGTAATGTCACAAGATTTATTTCCACCCAGTGTTGCATTAATTTTTCACCAAAACCTTGCATTGATGATGGTAGAGTCTGACCGCTGCCTAAAGCCTTCTCCAGCACATCCCAAAGATTCTCAATGGGGTTAAGGTCTGGACTCTGTGGTGACCAATCCATGTGTGAGAATGATGTCTCATGCTCCCTGAACCACTTTTTCACAATTCGAGCCCGATGAATCCTGGCATTGCCATCTTGGAATATGCTCGTGCCATCAGAGAAGAAAAAAATCCATTGATGGAATAACCTGGTCATTCAGTAAATTCAGGTAGTCAGCTGACCTCATTCTTTGAACACATACTGTTGCTGAACCCAGACCTGACCACCTGCAGCAACCCCAGATCATATCACTGCCCCCACAGGCTCATACAGTAGGCACTAGGCATGATGGGTGCATCACTTCACCTGCCTCTCTTCTACCCCTGATGCGACCATCACTCTGGAACAGGGTAAATATGGACTCATCAGACCATATGACCTTCTTCCATTGCTCCAGAGTCTGATTAGTGGTTTTCTTAAGGCTGCACAGCTGTTCATTCCCAATCCCTTGAGTTCCCTTCACATGGTGCGTTTGGAAATACTCTTACTTTCACTGTTAATCATAGCCTGGAGTTCTACTGTTGTTTTTCGTTGATTTGATTTCACCAAACGTTTAAGTGATCGCCCATCACGATCATTCAGGATTTTTTCCCGGCCACATTTCTTCCTCGAAGACGATGGATCCCCACTATCTTCCAGTTTTTAATAAAGCATTGGACAGTTCTTCACCCAATTTTGGTAGTTTCTGCAATCTCCTTAGATGTTTTCTCTGCTTGATGCATGCCAATGATTTGACCCTTCTGAAACAGACTGACATCTTTTCCACAACCACAGGATGTGTCTTTTGACTTGGTTGTTTAAGAAATAAGAATAAACTCATTGCACCAGTTGGGGTTAAATAACTTGTTGCCAGCTGAAACATAATCACCCATGCAGTAATTATCCAATGGGAGGCTTGAGCCTATCTGCTTAGTTAAATCTAGGTGCCAACTTTTTTTTGGCCAGGCAGTGTACAAATGAGATTACTATGCCTTTTAAACAGTGTGGGGAAGCCCAGGTGAAGTCATGGCTCTGTAAGCTTTTGATAAGTTAATTCACACCATTTGACCTAAATAGTGACACACTTGTTGATGCATGTTAAAGCCACACCTTAGGCACACTGTATCGTTGTGTGACATTATGGACAAAATCAAAACACCGAAGGTGCCAAGTTCATCTGCTTAAAGTATAACCAGCATGGGAATGTCCAGCCATGATACAGTTCAGAAAGGAGACAGGTTCATTGTCCCAGAATGAACATGTTTTGACCCCAGAACAAAAGCAAAAAATCATGTGAATATTCTGGCTGAAGCTGGAAAGAGAATGTCATTATCCCGAGTGAAACGAATCCTCTTCTGACATGGACTAAAAGGCAACATAAAAAGCCACATTACAGTTTACAAAGACATACAGGGATCAAAGACCTTAATATTTGGAGACACGTCCTGTGGTCCGATGCATTGAAAACTGAAATGTCTGGCCATAATTACCATTGTTACATTTGGAGGAATAAGTGGGAGGCTTGCAAGCCTGAAAACACCATCCCAACCGTAACATATGGGGTGGCAGAATGATGATTTCTGGGGGTTTTGCTGCAGGAGGGATTGGTGCACTTCATTAAATAGATGGCATCATAATGTAGGAACATCTCCTGACAGTCAGAAAATTAAAGCTTGAACATAAATGTGTCATCTTAATGGACAATGATCCTTAGCATACCACCAAATTAGTAAGAAATTGGGCATCACATAGTCTTGATCCTGTAGAAAAGCATGGTCAGAGCTGAGAAGCTGTCTGAGGAAGGTGGTCCACAAATCTGACTTTATTACACCAGATCTGTCAGGAGGAATGGGCAAAAATATCAGCAAAGTTTTGTGAGAAGCATTTGGAAGGAAACCCAAAATACAGGTCCTTCTCAAAATATTAGCATATTGTGATAAAGTTCATTATTTTCCATAATGTCATGATGAAAATTTAACATTCATATATTTTAGATTCATTGCACACTAACTGAAATATTTCAGGTCTTTTATTGTCTTATTACGGATGATTTTGGCATACAGCTCATGAAAACCCAAAATTCCTATCTCACAAAATTAGCATATCATTAAAAGGGTCTCTAAACGAGCTATGAACCTAATCATCTGAATCAACGAGTTAACTCTAAACACCTGCAAAAGATTCCTGAGGCCTTTAAAACTCCCAGCCTGGTTCATCACTCAAAACCCCAATCATGGGTAAGACTGCCGACCTGACTGCTGTCCAGAGGGCCACTATTGACACCCTCAAGCAAGAGGGTAAGACACAGAAAGAAATTTCTGAACGAATAGGCTGTTCCCAGAGTGCTGTATCAAGGCACCTCAGTGGGAAGTCTGTGGGAAGGAAAAAGTGTGGCAGAAAACGCTGCACAACGAGACGAGGTGACCGGACCCTGAGGAAGATTGTGGAGAAGGGCCGATTCCAGACTTTGGGGGACCTGCGGAAGCAGTGGACTGAGTCTGGAGTAGAAACATCCAGAGCCACCGTGCACAGGCGTGTGCAGGAAATGGGCTACAGGTGCCGCATTCCCCAGGTCAAGCCACTTTTGAACCAGAAACAGCGGCAGAAGCGCCTGACCTGGGCTACAGAGAAGCAGCACTGGACTGTTGCTCAGTGGTCCAAAGTACTTTTTTCGGATGAAAGCAAATTCTGCATGTCATTCGGAAATCAAGGTGCCAGAGTCTGGAGGAAGACTGGGGAGAAGGAAATGCCAAAATGCCAGAGGTCCAGTGTCAAGTACCCACAGTCAGTGATGGTCTGGGGTGCCGTGTCAGCTGCTGGTGTTGGTCCACTGTGTTTTATCAAGGGCAGGGTCAATGCAGCTAGCTATCAGGAGATTTTGGAGCACTTCATGCTTCCATCTGCTGAAAAGCTTTATGGAGATGAAGATTTCATTTTTCAGCACGACCTGGCACCTGCTCACAGTGCCAAAACCACTAGTAAATGGTTTACTGACCATGGTATCACTGTGCTCAATTGGCCTGCCAACTCCCCTGACCTGAACCCCATAGAGAATCTGTGGGATATTGTGAAGAGAACGTTGAGAGACTCAAGACCCAACACTCTGGATGAGCTAAAGGCCGCTATCGAAGCATCCTGGGCCTCCATAAGACCTCAGCAGTGCCACAGGCTGATTGCCTCCATGCCACGCCGCATTGAAGCAGTCATTTCTGCCAAAGGATTCCCGACCAAGTATTGAGTGCATAACTGTACATGATTATTTGAAGGTTGACGTTTTTTGTATTAAAAACACTTTTCTTTTATTGGTCGGATGAAATATGCTAATTTTGTGAGATAGGAATTTTGGGTTTTCATGAGCTGTATGCCAAAATCATCCGTATTAAGACAATAAAAGACCTGAAATATTTCAGTTAGTGTGCAATGAATCTAAAATATATGAATGTTAAATTTTTATCATTACATTATGGAAAATAATGAACTTTATCACAATATGCTAATATTTTGAGAAGGACCTGTATTTGACCCAAGTCCAAAGGTTTAAAGGGCACTTCTACCTAATACTAAGGAAATATAAACTTCTGCCCCTCCTTGAACCATCACCTTAATGTGGTGGAGGGGTTTGAGTGCTCAAATGATCCTAGAGGCTATGTTGTCTGGGGCCTAAATGCCCCTGGTAGGGTCTCCCATGGCAAACAGGCTCTAGGTGATGGGTCAGACAAAGAGTGGTTCAAGAATCCCTCATGAAAAAAGAAATATCGAGGCACATGACGTTGCCCGGTACGGCGGAGCCGGGGTCCCACCCTGGAGCCAGGCTAAGTCGGACCTGTTCCCGGTGCATGTTGGACTCCGGCAGGGCTGCCCTTTGTCACCGGTCCTGTTCATAACTTTTATGGACAGGATTTCTAGACGCAGCCAAGGGCCGGAGGGGGTCGGGTTTGGGGACCAGTGGATTTCGTCTCTTCTTTTTGCGGATGACGTGGTCCTGCTGGCCCCCTCTAGCCAAGACCTACAGCATGCGCTGTGGCGGTTCGCAGCCAAGTGTGAAGCGGCTGGGATGAGGATCAGCTCCTCCAAGTCCGAGGCCATGGTACTCGACCGGAAAAGGGTGGCTTGTCCTCTTCAGGTTGGAGGGGAGTTCCTGCCTCAAGTGGAGGAGTTTAAGTATCTCGGGGTCTTGTTCACGAGTGAGAGAAGAATGGAGCGGGAGATCGACAGACGGATCGGTGCGGCTGCCACAGTAATGGGGGCGCTGTGCTGGTCCGTTGTGGTGAAGAGAGAGCTGAGCCGAAAAGCAAAGCTCTCAATTTACTGGTCGGTGTACGTTCCTACCCTCACTTATGGCCATGAACTTTGGGTCATAACCGAAAGAACGAGATCCCAGATACAAGCGGCTGAAATGAGCTTCCTCCGTAGGGTGGCCGGGCACTCCCTTAGAGATAGGGTGAGGAGCTCGGCCATCCGGGAGGGGCTCGGAGTAGAGCCGCTGCTCCTCCACATCGAGAGGAGCCAGTTGAGGTGGCTCGGGCATCTATACCGGATGCCTCCTGGACGCCTTCCTTGGGAGGTGTTCCAGGCACGTCCCACCGGGAGGAGGCCCAGGACACGGCCCAGGACACGCTGGAGGGACTTATGTCTCTCGGCTGGCCTGGGAACGCCTTGGGCTCCCCCTGGAGGAGCTGGAGGAGGTGTCTAGGGAGAGGGACGTCTGGGCGTCTCTGTTGAGTCTGCGGCCCCTGCAACCCGGTCCCGGATAAAGCGGAAGACGACGAGTACGAGTACGAGTATAAACTTCTGAATTTAAAGTGATAAAAAGTCTCCCTCTTCTTCTGGCAATAAACAGTTTTGGAAGTCTTAACGGACCCAAAAACAGGAAATTTCTAATTTCATTTAGTGTCAGACAAAGAGAAAAATGCTCGTCTTCTTATCAACGGTGTTTGCAAATGTTTTGGTTTCATCTGCATATTTTTGGGGGAGAAATTCCAGTGAAGTCTAATTTCTGAATGGCCCCTTTTCTCTCACTCTGTGTGTGTGTGTGTGTGTGTGTGTGTGTGTGTACTCGAGTAAAAGCACAAGTTTTGCTACTATCAGGCTTTTATCACCCCCCCACCCAACAAATTCATCAACAAACAAATGGAAATAACTCAAATTTTATTTAGCTACTCTGCTGCATGTTTATCAGTTTTCAAGCTTAACTGCAAAATAGGGAATGTGTGCCTTCTCTTCCCATTCACTCCAAGTGTTCCCACAAACACACGTCAGCGCAGCAGAAGAACGTGTACTTTGGCTAATGTTTACGTCTTACATAAATAAATAAATCAATGAATTTTGAGAGTTTGGCATATTTATAATTCTTTAAATCTGAGACCAGCTGGTTGGACGCACTAATCTGTGGTCGGCATGTGATGATTTCTGATTAGTAATAGAGAAAAAATGTAGTCTAATTTTGATCTTTATTGTCCCTCAACTAATGAATGAACTTGGTCAAAACCAGCATTGAACAAATTTGATGTAAAAAGCATCATCAACACAATAAATTGACTTCCATTAGGAAACTTTACCTCATCGAAGAGGGATGCTGCAGCTTTCCATGTCCTGCAGAAGTCATGTTCATAATGACCAATAGCTAGGGGTGTGTTGGTGTGTGTGTGTGCGCGCGTGTGTATTACTGACATCATTGCTGTGAATTACATAATGTTGTGTTGAATTGCCAAAGTGTTGTTATGTGTCAGAGTGGCACACAACTTGATATAAAGATTTTAACGTTTGCAGGATTGTAGCGTAACAAGGATGGCAGTTTTTATAACTCCAGAAACTTGTCATTTTTTTTCCTTTTTACACAAAACTCAGACAAGAATTGTGATAACAAAAAGGATTTCAATAAGGATTAAAACTGTTGTGGTAATAATTATGACCGACCTGCTGTGCTAATGCATAAAGACTGTAGCAGAAATGGTGATGCTGATGTGTTGCACAGTAACCTGGACTGCTCTGCCTCAAAGCCTCTTCATGCTCTCCACTTGGAGCTAACGGCTGTGTCGGGGTTGTGCAGAGTGTTGGATTAGTTGATTTCTGATGCAGCGTGAGTTATGTTGCGCGCCCTTGATTTGAGTGAGTCATGGTAGAGGCATGTACACACACACACGCACCTCACACACCGAGGTTGGAGTGGGCATGTTGCTGAACCTCAGACTTGCAGCTCCTGTCACCTGGGATGGCACATGGTTTTTATATGCGTGTGTACATATATATACGTGTGTGTTGGTTCTCACTGCTGCAGGCAGAACTGATGACTCTTCATGTGCCTCTCTACCTACAAGAGCAGCACTGTTGCCTGGAAACGCTGACCAAACAGCAGCAGTGAGGAGAAGAGTCAAGTGCTCTCTCCAAGTCCTCAGTCCTCGCTCTCAGTATTGCTCTTTACCTTTTTGTGATTGGTGCATACTATTAGTCGATGCATACCATTAGCTTGCTGCATGTTTTACGCAACGAACCATCCGTGTACTTTTAGTGTGGGAGGATACATGGGAATTTGAGCCAAAGGGGTGACTCTGCTACCACACTGGAGCCGTTTTTTTCATCTTTTCGAGTTTAGCTTTACTCTAATATCCACATCGGTGTTGATACAAGTACAATGCAAAACAGACAGCACAAAGGAAATTAGGAGTTAGAGCTTTATTTGGATTTACACAGAAGAACTATTTTAGTTTTATGCTTGTTGTTGTGGATGCCACTGGAGGTGGAGGTGCTAGTCATAAAGAAGTAGATCAGATATCATTTGATTATTTAATTATTGCAGCTATAAGACATTTTTTTCCCCTTTCTTTTACATTTTTATTCTACTTGAGCATACTTTTTATATTTTTATAATATAAAATATAATACTAATTATAATTTAAGAATTATTATGATTCCATTTTATTTCCCTTGTGTAATTTTATTTCTTTAAATTGTTAATATAATTATTTTTTTTGCATTGTTTTATTGGTCTAAATTGGAAAAGTGCAAATATAATTAAAATTAAATTTGGTGCAAAGTCTTTATAAATCAAATCAAAATGCTTTTTGATTTTCTTGGTAATACTTTAGGACATTTTATGTGATTTTGTTTTTTTTGGGGGGGTGTAGTTTCAGTGAAATTACCTCTGCTTTCTTGTACCAGGTCGATGCATAAAAACAACCCTATGAGCATGATGCATGGAAGACCCTTTGCTCTGACCTTGTTCTGCATATTTGTGTTTTTTTAAGTGACATAATGTATTTCTAGTCTGGTTGTTTGTTGCTCACTTGGCCCATAGGAACATTTTCCTTCCCTTCTCGTGTTTTCTCTGTCTACACGCTCCATAGCAGATGGGATCCCTCCTAATGGCAGCAACATTTTACACAACTGCACATTCACACACTGTACCCTGTGTGTCACTGACCCACAGCAGGGGAGAGAGGAGAAGGGGGGAGGCTTGTGGGAAAGAAGGAAAAGAGGAGTGATTGATGATGGAATGAGAGCAACAGGATGGATTTTCCATCTCTGGGATGTATCTTCTTTGGTTTCTACTTTGTGTACATTCCT
Source organism: Girardinichthys multiradiatus (assembly GCF_021462225.1). Classification (NCBI taxonomy): domain Eukaryota; kingdom Metazoa; phylum Chordata; class Actinopteri; order Cyprinodontiformes; family Goodeidae; genus Girardinichthys; species Girardinichthys multiradiatus. Next base: position 26,683,140 of record NC_061798.1, on the reverse strand, counting down.
GACAATCCATTTGGGATAACTGATGAATATTTGGGTACAACTTTGATATTAGAGTAGCCCTCAAGCCTCTCTGTGGCCTACCGCTTCTCTCCCTCCTCATCCTCCAACTCCCTCCTTTTCCTCCTGCCTGGTCTCTCATCCATGTTCGTTACCACTTCCATAAATTTGTCCTTTTGTTCTCCAGGTTAGTCTAGCTTATGCCTATGAGACCAAGGATGCGCTGTGCCTGGTCTTAACCTTAATGAATGGTGGTGACTTAAAGTTCCACATCTACAACATGGGAAACTCTGGCTTTGACGAGCAAAGGGCCATCTTCTACGCTGCTGAGATCTGCTGTGGCCTTGAGGATCTGCACCGTGAGAGGATAGTCTACAGGTGAGCTCCCTCTGGGGCAGAGCTAGAGGAAACGTTGCTAGTTTATCCACATGGTGCTTTACCTATTGGAGCTTTAGCTATTTTTGTCAAAATCAGTGAGGCCTCAGATGAATGGGGACATAAACACAGGTGCTCAGAAGAAAGACGCTGCTAAATCTGCATGCTTCAAGCAGTTACAACTGCAAAAACATGACCATTGATCTCCGCCTGGGCCAGAGGAAACAGCTGGCTCTGTGGTTTCAGTTTGCAGTGCTTTAGTTCAGGCTTGATTTCAGCGATTTCTAGAGATGCTTCGATCAGAGATCGATGCCAGTTTCCGATCTCCAGTTTAGCTTGCTGGTAACAATTCTAGCCAGTTCTGATTTAGCTTTAAGAACTATAACAAACAGTGTTGAAAATGTGCCTTTCTAGTCCTTCTGCCTTGAGCAGGGTGTTAATTTTGCACATTAGGGGCAGAGGCATAGTCATGCTGCTGTGGAAGAGAGAAGTTATTGTAAAATATGATTTCATGAATTCAAAACAGGTAAAATGATGTGGAGTTGCTAGTTTAAGCTGTCTTTAGCATCTTGGTTGACTATGTTGATATGAACATTAGTCCTTGTTTCTTCCCTGGAGAATGTAGACTCTAAGGTTTCCTAAAGGCTGCCCAAATTTCCAAATGCAGCATCAAGCCAGGTCCAGGTCAATTTAACTAAATCTCTACAAGGACGATACAAATTGACAGTTCCATTTCATCCCTGGTCTGGTCAGTCAGCACCTGTTGAAGCAGCCTGTTTGAACAGCTGACATTACTGGTACAAATACAGTTTCCTTTTAACAGCTTCTTGCACCTTTTGTGCTTCGTCTCACTTCCGTTATGCTGGAAACCGCTAACTTTTTAGTTGTCATCCTTTAGTAACGGCTTCCACACCAAAGAGTGTCGGGGTTAGCAAGACCTGGTAGCGCTCAGGTATGGTGCATTCATTGAACAAAAACATGTAGGACTTTTTGGGGTTTCTGACTGGTAGGTCAGGCAGAAGAATCGTCCAATTCTAGTCAACAGTCAGTTTCTCAGTGCAACTCTAAAAACTCTGCTTTGAAGTCAAATTATTATCTTAGACAGATGTTTGAGCTTCTGCCAGGCTGCCCACTGCTTGGGGCCAGTCAGGCTGAAAAGTGTTGCAGTTTGTCAGTGCCTCTCTAAAGATCTCCTTATTATGTGTTTATACTGAATAGTAAACCGTTTATAAGGTGTTCATGGAAAGAAGGTTTAAGAAAAAAATCAGCATTGCAACATTAGGAAAATTGCAAAATTGTAAGGAGCATTTCTATAACATGTGAAAAAATGTAATTTCAGTGAAAATGCTGAGACATCACCCTAGTTCAGCATTAACCCAAATTCCCCAACAGCTCCCTCCAAGCTTATGGGTTCTTATTGTGAAGATCAAACCTGCGATATGAGTGCATTAATTGATCACTTATGTTATGTTCTTACTCTTTTAAAACGTTTGTGACACGTACGTATTTTAGAAACAGCTTGTAATTTGTTCTGTTTGTTGCAGAGATTTGAAGCCTGAAAACATCCTTCTGGATGATCGTGGTATGTCTTTTTTTTTTGGGGGGGGTTTGCTACATTGATTTTTAGTACAAAGTGTCCTTCTTGTTGTCCTTCATTTTTCATTGCAGAAATTTGGCCTACGACGTCCAAATCAAACATGCTGCACAGTGTAGCTCCCTATTTTCATTGGCCACCGAGGCACTGTTTTTGAGTTTGCTTTACTCTCTCCTTTCAGTCGTTCTTACATTATCATTAATTTACTCAAATCCATCTTCAAGTAAAAGCATCTCCACATTTCTTTCAACCTTATTTTCCCACAGCATATTTCATGCTTCAGTTTAACTTGAACACATCCACAGCTGTGTGTGTTTCTGCAGAAGTTACTAACATGCATCCGTTTCAGTTAAATCACTGGTATTCAAATAATTCCTGTTGAATAATCTGTCTATTGCTTTTGCTCAGGGCACATTCGGATCTCAGACTTAGGCCTCGCTGTTCAAATCCCTGAAGGAGAGACGATACGAGGGCGAGTGGGCACAGTTGGATATATGGGTAAGAACTTCATCATGTTTGTCCATCAGCTCCTTTCCTCTCCATTTCTCCCCCTTTTGTCCTCTCTTTTTATGTATATTTTTCATTTAACCAGAAAGTCATACATTGACATACTCTTATGAACTTTAATTCCCATTTCAGTTCTCTTCACTGCTGCTTTAAGTTAAATTTCACCTAGTGCTCCACTCCTCAGCTCCCGAGGTGATCCAGAACGAGAGCTACACCTTCAGCCCGGACTGGTGGGGTCTGGGCTGTCTGATTTTCGAGATGATCCAGGGCCAGTCGCCCTTCCGGAAACGCAAGGAGCGAGTCAAGCGAGAGGAGGTGGACAGACGAGTGCGTGAGGACCAGGAGGAGTACTCGGATAAGTTCTCTGAGGATGCGAAGGACATCTGCAGGCAGGTGAGGATGAAGAAGCTGAATGGGGAGATGTGAGTTTAGGACAGAGGAAAGATACCTATACAATCCAAATAACTATTCCAGCCTTAGATCCTAATAAATAATATTTTTCGTGAGCCATAAACTTGCATGACCCTTAGAAGAAAAATTAAAGAGCCATTTTAGTTCGCCTTTTAGGGTTTAGAGCAAAAAAACAAACTTTTAATAAAGTGGGACAAATAATGGCATTTGTTTTTGGCCTACCAAGTCCTTTCAACATTCATAAAAAGTGAAAAAAATGGAAAATAATTAAATAAAGCTCATTGTTCTGGACAAAAAATAATTAATTGTACCATAAATGTCAATTGTTTGTGGAGGTTTGATGCAGATTTTGCATGAAAACATGTCGGAAAAGTGAAAAAACTCCTTATCATTTTATCAAACTATAAACTAAAATATTTCTTAGTGCTATTCTATATAAAAACACGGGTTATTTATACTGTACATTTTGCCAAAGGTATGATGACTTTGAGAAGGACCCAAAGAGCCTTGTGCTGATCTGAAACCACAGGTTGCAGACCCCTGAATTATTGGAGAAATGCAGTGATGCAAGGTGCCGCTGCTTGGTCGCATTGGCTGCTGCAGCCTCTGAGCACAGCACAGAAACACAAATCAGGCAGTCAAATGTATATAAATCACACCTTTATAACGGCACTGACCAAACACAATTATTTAAAATAATCATTTTGTATCATAAACGGTAAGCTAGACAAAGGGGTTATTTACTGTTTCTATTTTCCCCAGTGTTATGGTTTTGTTATTTCTCTTCACAAGTTTAAAGAGAGCCATTCAGTGTGTGTTTTTCTGAGAGCAGGAGGCAACGGGACATTTTTTTCACTTAGTGGAACATTTTGACCCACGGTTCAGCATTTGTGAAGTCTCCCCAGTGAGACGAGATGTCAGGGAGGCTGAGGGAAGAAGGGTCTCTGCAAGTAATGGGTAGAAGGTAAATATGGAAGAGGAGAGAACGCAGCAGGAAAGGAAAAGGGGTATCAGCCTCCGGGACGCCAGAGGGATGGCGACTGAGCTGAGTAGGCTAAAATAGAGGGCGAGATTTAAAATCTGCTCTGAAACGTGGTGTTATTTGGGCAAAATATATAAAAGGGAGTAATAAATATTGTTACATTCTGGCTTTATAAGCTGTTTTATTAATATTACCTAGGGATTATTAAAGACTCCATGAACTTTAGAGCATGGGCTTGTGTTATCTCTACTAGATTATAAAGGGGTTGCATTCATACTTTGTCATTTTCTATGTTTTAACATTTATCTTTAATAAAGGTCTTTGCTAAAGAGAAAAATGTAATTTCTCAAGCTGTTTTTTAATGGCCTCCTCCCTAACAGGAAACATATTAGCCAGTACGTCATTCGCCTGCCTCACTTCTGTCAGATCTTTTGAAGGTTCAGATGTTTGAATCTGTTTTTCCTTCCGCCTGCTGGGTTTCAGCTCCTGGCCAAGGACCCCAAGGAGAGGCCGGGTTGTCGGGGTTGTGGGGGCACTGAGGTCAAGCAGCACCCCATCTTCAGAAACATCAACTTCAAACGGCTGGAGGCCAACATGTTGGACCCTCCTTTCATACCAGATGTAAGAGAGATGAACACACAATCCCAGCACACACGGCACATTGAGGCGCAGTCCGTGTGCAGGAAATGCCATTGTCAGAAGGAAATGAGTTTATCATGGCGGCCAGTGGCTGTGGTGTAATGGGGGTGTGATTTCAGTTTAACAACTCTGTTTAGGTGAAATCATCAGTAACTGGACCAGTAGAGCATTTAAATGATGAAATTTAGAATGATGTAGTCGTGTACGCAGAGAAACATTTTATCAAATATAACTGAAAAATGTGACGTACATTTGTATTCAGCCTTCCTAAGTTGATACTTTGTAGAGCAATTTTCTTTAAATTTCATGTCTTCCCACAGATTCTGAATTGGATTTAGGTTTGAACTTTGACCGGGCCATTCTTACACGAGTATGATTTAAACAAATCCACGGTAGCTCTGGCTGGATGTTTAAGATCCTGCTGAAAACTGGGACCTACTGCCCACTCTCAGGTCTCTTGTGGCCTCTATCATCCAGGACAGCCTTCCTTTCACTGCAAAGGAAAATCATCCCCACAACCCAATGCTGCCACTACTGTGTGCCTTGCTGAGGGATGGCATAATAGGGGTGATGTGCCGTGTTAGCTATCCACAACACATTCACTTTTAATATCATCTTGCTAGAGCATCTTCTTACACACATTACACAAGCCATGGGATTGAAAAGGTGTTCCAGATTGCAAAGGGTACTTCTCATAGCTTTCCTTCAACTGCTTTCTTCTTGTTACTCAAAAAGCCAAATGATTTCAAAGACTTCCCATTTTTCACATCACTTGTTCAGTTTCTTCCAGCTGTTTTTTTTTTTTTCTCCATAACTGGTCTCTTATGTCCTTATTTCCTCCCAATGTCTTGTCTTCTTCTCAGCCTCGAGCCGTGTACTGTAAAGACGTCCTGGACATCGAGCAGTTCTCCACCGTCAAAGGAGTGAACCTCGACCCCACTGACGACGACTTCTACTTAAAGTTTGTCACAGGCAGTGTCTCCATCCCGTGGCAGAATGAGGTATTACATGCTAAAATGATGTCATTGTAGATGTCCCACAGCAATGACCTCACACAGGAATGTCTGATAGCTACAGAACAGAAACAAATTAGGTTTACTGAGTGTATGGTTGCCCTCTAGTAGAAGTGAGCCCAATACATAAAAATATTTAGTGGAGCTTGTTAATTTTGCTTACAGATGATTGAGATGGAGTGCTTTAAAGAAATCAATATCTATGAGACAGACGGGATGCTGTGCCCAGACCTGGACGTGAACCGGCCCAACCCTCCACCAAAGCGGGGGTTCTTCTACCGCTTGTTCAGAAGAGAGGCAAGTGCTAGCGCTCCGGCAACTGTCCGTGGGGGTGGGGGCTAAGGTACTTCCTCTTTTCCTGCTTTCCTGGCTTCCTTTTTTTCATCCCATAGGCCTTGTCCAAACTCAGCATGTGAAAGAACATTACTTCACATGGAATATGAAGGTTTTGTTAATACACTCTTGTGAGTTTGTAAGAATAAGGCCTGTCGCTTGTCTTTGTCCTTCTGTGTGGGGTTGACTGATTCATTATTTTGTAGCTGCTTTCTAGTATAAAACAAATGTAATGTTTTCTTCCAGGGACCTAGAACAGTAAAGTATTAGTTGAGAAATCATAAATCTCTGTCCGTGCCTTGCTAAGTATTCATGCCCCAAGAACTTTGTCATATTTAAACCACAAACCTCAATGTGCTATATGATGTTTATGTAAACTGAAGGGAAAATGATGGATTACGTTTTTATTTTTTATATTTTTTTATAAATAGAAACGTTAAGTGTGAAATGCACTTGTTGTGAGCCACCTTTACACTGATACCCTTAAATAAAATGTAGTGCATTCAATTGATTAGTAAAATAAAGACAGGTTGGTGTTGTTGTGGGGAAGTTTAAAGCTGTGGTTAGAATGGGAATTAATATCCTACGCTTAACATCCTATCACTGGTCAGAGGTTTGGGGAAAGAGCTAAGTACAGGAAATGTTAAAAGAAACCTTGTTAGGTTGAAACAAGCCTAAAACCAGGACAGAGGTTCACTTTGCGGCGTTACAGGGACCCTAAATGTATAGCCAGAACTACAATGGGTTACTTTAGATCAAAGCATATTTCTGTGTGTTAGAAAGACCCAGTCAGACCCACATCTAGAATGTACAGAGAATGCGCCTGGAATTTGATGTTCATAGACGCTCTCCAGCCAATCTGACTGAACTTCAGCTGTTTTGCTGAGAAGAATTGGCAAAAATCTAAGTCTCTAGATGTGAAAAGTTTGTAGACATGCCAGAAAAGACTTGCAGTGAAAGGTGGTTGTACAAAATGTTTTTGGTTGTGACATGCCAAAAGGTAAAAAAGTTCAAAGGATATGAATAATTTTGCAAAACAAGCTTTTACGTAGTTTCCTTTTCTTTTCCAAACTAATGGATCATCTCCTACTACCTTCTTTGTTTATTATTAAAACGTTACAGCATGCAAAATATTTTCTTCTTTTGTACATGAATTGTATTCAAAATGTTAATGGGTGAAATTAGATTTTCTAATTTGTCTTTTCAAACAATATTTTTTTCCTTAAGTTTGCTGCAAAATCCCCTCAAAACAATCCCATTCCTTATTCTTTTTCTAAAAACGTTGTTTAAAAAGCAAAATATAACATCGTCTCACAGACATGCTCAAGTCTAACGATGAAATTCTGCAATGTTAGCCGTGCTGTGTGGTTGTTTTTTTTATTTCTTTTTTTGGCTGTTCCCAGGTCTGTCTTAAGAGCGGTTATAGTGACGACGAGACTGAAGAGCCCTCACGACTTTAAACCACTCCGTCCCTCCACCCGCACCCCTCCGCCGCAGAGCTTCACCACAATCTCCAACTGAGCGCGAGAATCTTAGGAACTCAGTGAATGTCGACCTGTATTTATGAGCTGTATTAAAAGTGTATCATAGCTAAAGAAAAAAGTATGACTTTAAAGATTTTGTACATTTGTACTTGAATTTATGTCTAGATGTATATTTTCACTAAAGGTTGTATTGTACAAAAAGCCATAAAAGTACCACTTGAATGCATACATTACCTTTTTATTTCCTTTTGATTTATTTCTATTTTTATTTGGAATGAGTATGAATAATGTTCATTAGGCGGTTTCTTTTCAGCACACTACCATTAGTCTTTATTTTTCACAATGTAGCAGAAGGCCTTTGTTATATGTGCTTCATGTTTGCCATTAACTTGATGTTTTTTAGCACATTAGCTTCACTTTATGCCAAACTAACTTTTAGCCGCCAAACGCTAGAAGTTGCAGGCGGATCCAATCTAGGCCAAAGGGACACAGTAGGAACTTAATCCAATTGTTCTTCGCTGTTAATGCCCTGATGCTTGAGCTTTTTTCGGGAGTCTAATATCTGCAGCAGCGCGTCTTTTTAAGCCATGTATTCAATTCGTATGACAGGTTAGGATGAACCAGATGGGAATGAGGGCAGACTAATTTGTGGTGCCTCTTCCAAGGCGTTTCAGGCAAAGATTGCTTTTCCTGCATGTATTTATTTCTGAGAATCTGTGCTTCAGTTAAGTATTAATAAAACACAGAGAAAACATCTAAATCTGCAATCACTGCTGGAATTTCAAAAAATCTTCCCTGAGCTGCAGCAGGTTCAAATCGTAAATCTAATCACGTCCAACAGCGTTTCCAGCAGGAAAATGCCTGCTAGTTACACATCTGTTACAATTTATGTTCACGCTGATTATTTGGTGAAGATTTATGCTTCTCCCCCCCTTTTTTTTTTACTGCAGTACTGAGCTTTTACATCCTGTTCTGTTGATCAGTTGAATCAAAGTGGAAACAGTTTCCTTTGAAATCTTAGTAATTTGCTGCCCTTATTTTTGGAATAAAAGAAAGCCTCCGAGTTTGTGGAAAACTTTGAGATTCATTTTGTTAGTTCTGCTGCTATGAGTCTCATTTAGACCTCAAAGAATGTTTTTGAATAAAAGTGACTTTGATTCATAAGTCCGTACTTTGTGTTAAGTGATTCCAGCCAGTTAGTTCCAGCCTTTTTGCTCCTTGTTGATAGCACAATATTTTACATTTACTTCATATTGGTAAGCGCTGTGTTTGTGATAAAGATATAATTTAACAGCAACAATTCCTAAGTTAAATGGTTCCATTATCATGTGCTTCTCAATCATAGGAATGGCTTAAGGGAGTTGCTTTCAAAGGGCAAAATAAGTATTGAAAACATTTTTCTCAGTAAATCTATTTCTAATGGGCCTATTGACATTAAAATTCACAACCGATGTAATCTGCACATTGAAAGAAATCAAAGTAAGTTACTGCATAAATTTGATGTGTCATGGATTGCTTAGATGCTATTTTGACTTGTTCTACACAAACTTTGTTCATATCTTGGTCGTTCTGCATTCCTGGCTTCAGTTCCTCCCCTAGATTTTCAGATAGATTCAAGCTGTCTTGGCCATATTAGCAGCTTTGGTTTCTTTTTTCCTTGGCTCTCTGTTTTGGATCATTGTCTTGCTGAAAATCCCACGCATTCTTTGTCTTCAGATTCATTCAAATTACATTCTTGCATACATTCTTCCTTCAATTACATGAAGCCTGCCACTAAAATTGGCTGAAAAACCATGATTTATTTCTTCAACTTCACGGTTGGTGTGTTGTGTTTAAAGTGGTCGTCTGTGCCATTTTTCCTTCTGTTTAATTTTGGTCCCATCTGACCAGTCTCCATTTTCCCAGAATTTTACTGGCTTGTCCACTCTAAACAAGCTTTAATGTGCATTTCCTTCTGCAGTGGAGTCTGGCGCAGCGAGTGCTGCTGAGTTACATTACCTTTGTCTAAATGGCAAAACTATGCCTGCTCATTTCAGGTCTTTCAGAAGCTCTCAGTGAGTGGTCCCTGACTCTTAGACAACTTTTCTGATTATTCCTTTGACTCCTCTGTCAGACATCTTGCGAAGAGGACCTGGTCCTGGCTGGTTTATAGTGAAATTATATTCTTCCCACTTCTGGATTATGACCCCAGCGTTACTCAGAGGTTAGAATTAATTCTGTAACCCGTGTTATCAGTGTGTTTTGCAAAGTCTTTGAGGGTGCTCTTCATTTTTACGCATAATGTGCTTCTTGTGTGACATGGTCACAAGAAACCTTTTTGTAGAGAGACCTAAACCAGCTGATATTCTTGGATTTCTATTCCTTTTTTTGTCGAGTAATTTGTTTTAACGTCACTGTATGTGTGGATTACTTGAGTTGTTACCGATATCTGTTGAAAAATTTAATGTCAGTGTTCCCATTAGAAATATATTTCTTAGGAAAAAAAAGTTTGACGTGCTGAAAAGTCATTTTCCCCACTGTACAGGAGAAATTACTGCCACGGTGTCCAACAGGTTTTAAGACATCATGATTCTTTTGCTCTTCTCTATAAATGAAAGAAGTGTTTTCCAAGTAAACCAGTCAAGCTTTTTTCCCTGTACATTTTTATTTTGTTCATTTCTAGATTTTGTTCTAGAGGCAGATGCTGTTTACTCCGCCTTGCATCCCAACACCTGTTTTTAATGCTGTGAATACCCTCACCTCGACATGATAGCTGCGCGCTTGTGTATATTTCACCGTTTGCTAATGCAGCTTTGCTCCACCTTGTGAATTAGACTTCATTAGCTCTACTTTTGTACAGCTCAGTGACTTTAAAGAGGAATTTTAATCACTTGACAGATGTCTGTATTCAGTCAGTGCGTTATGTTGAAATTATTTTTTAACTCAAACATGCCCCAGGACACATTCAGACTTCAAGGCTGCATACCTTTGAGTCCCCAGTCTAATAAACCAACGTGTTCCAAAAGCTTATCTTTTGTCCAGAAATGAGATGTGAACATCTGGCAGTTTCTCACTTATTGTTTTCTGAATTTCTTTTTTTTTTTTTTAAAGAAAACTGTAATTTGTTTAGCTCTCAGGCACATTTTGACTCTGGTTTTATTCATGTAGATTTTAGCTGTTTAGCTCTTTAGCCTCAAAACAAACTTGTAAATTCTGTATTTCTAACATGTAACTAAAACTCCAAGGTGAAAACTTCCATTGCCCATGCCTGTGTCTTTGTTTTGAAGGTATTTGTCAGATCCATTGCACTATATATGTTTTGACAAGATACCAAAAGCAACCTCCTCCAGATTAAACATTTTCCTTTCTTGAAGAATTTACTCGAGGATTAACCAACAGCCTTTATTAAATGTGCCAATTAAGTTAGTTTCTGACATCCTGCCTTCTTATTTTTTACCTCATTTACCACCCATACACTAAAATTTCTTCATATACATATAAAAAAAATCATAAAAACCTAAATCAGTTCAACTGTTTTGAATGTCTGCACTAAGTGCATTGTAATTGCCTGTTTTAAAAAAAGACTTATGTTTTATTACTCAAGCATGTATCGATTTGTAATACTTCAGGATCCTTCTATATGTAAATGATGACCTTCTTGTGCCAACATATGTCGCTGGTTATCAGAGGACGGATTTGTGAATGGCTGGGAGTGACCAGTGGAGTTGGCCTGTTTTGGATAGCAAATGTTCCTGGTTTGTTCCTGCCTTTCTGTCAGAGTGGGGATAGTGGGTTAAAACTGGGATGGGGCTCGCTAGCAAACACAAAGTGGAAAATCTCTTAGCGCAAAAAACATGGGTTAATAATCAGATTAACAGTAAAAGCAGGATGAACAAATACATTTTTGGTATTCAAACAGGGAATTGATTTATTTTTTCCATGTTCAGTCTGTACAGTCATGTCATTCAACCACTGCAGTCATTGTTAATTCTTGTACAAGTTGTATCACTGGTTGTTGTACCATATCTGACATTTGTAATTATGAAATAATACACTGCCATTTGTATTAAAAGAGCTGTCTTAACTTGTTTTTCTTTTGTTGATTTGTATTTGTGAATGAAGGGGGGGGATGGGGGGGAGGTTAAACTTTTCTTTGACAGTTAAAGATAAAGATTTGTAAAGATTTGTTCCTGTCAGCTGATTGTCTTTACAATTCTCTTTATTTTCTCTGAAGGATTAAACTTTATCCCACAACACCCAACTACCCCACACCCGTAATCTCTTCTATGCTGTTTGGTACCATTTATGTATATGAATCAGCTGATGGTGAGATGATCACTCCCACGGTCCGTGAGGGTGCTGCAGAGTAGCAAAATCTGAAGGCGTAATGCAAACATCATACATCTTTAAACTGTTAATCGATTTACTTCAAGTTGTGTAGCGGGAAAAGCATATTGTTTGCAAACAACATTTAAACTACTAAATTCTTCAGCCTTTGTTCGTCTGAAATGACATCTCTGACCTCTGGCGCAACCGAGGAAAACGAAGCATTAAAGCAGCAGTAGGTCTTAAAACATCATTAAATTCCTTTTGGAAATCTTCTATTGCAATTACTTCTTTTTTTTTTTGGCAAAACAGCAAATTTAGGTAAATAGGGCAAAACTGGGCAAACTGCAAAATGTTTTAACCCCTTACTGCCTGAATAATATAAATATATAAATAGCTCAAGCAATAGATGTAACGTTGGGCAGTTAGTATACAACAGATTAACTGAATTAAACATAATTGTGTTACACCCCTGAACATAGGGGAGAAAGAATCACGCGAGTGATTACTTGTTGCTTCTCTCTTGTAGTTTAATGAAATTAACATAGGTTTTTTGTTTTTTTTTCTACATTTACTGCTCAATGTCACACAGTGGATGAAAAAGCTCATTAATAAACCAAAATAATAAACTGCTTACTATTCACTCTTTAACATGTTTCCTCACAAAAGAAATGATAATGGGCACATTCCTAGCTCCTTCTGCTAGCTTAACGGTCATTTCCTAGTACACAGCTCAGACACAGAAACGTTATGTCTGACAAAACAACGAAGGGTTATATATAAATGTCTTAACCAATGTACATATTACAAATATATCACATTTTGGTCACCATTACCTGAACATAAGGGAGAAAGAATCACGCGAGTGATTACTTGCTGCTTCTCTCTTGCAGTAGTTTAATGCAATGGAGGAGAGCGCGCGAAAGCCCCCTAGTGGAGAATGGAGCCACAACCAATCGAACCCTGAAAAGGCTTACTAGCTGATTACTGATGTACAAATCGCCATTCCCTTGAATGAAATTACATTAATTCAACATGAAACCTAACTTTTTAACACTTTGTTTTACTGTATTTACATTGTTGTTTAGGCTTATGCTTATTAATATGAATTAATATTTATGTAACCCTTTTTACTGTCAACTCTTAAGTATGAAATCAACATATGAGCACAGCTATATAAAATCTTTTAGTACTACATTGGGGGTACAATAGTAGTCTTTCCAACCTGTCGCAATTCGACATACCTCTGACCCTTAGATAGCAACAAAGTGCTTCCAATACAATCCTTGGTATGGGCAAAAAAATGCATCATCAGGCATTAGTGAAATGCGCACACCAGCTTGGCTGTCAGGTGGTTTACAGTGAACTTGTGACTGTAGTCTCCAAGGGGTTAACTGGAATGCACCAACAACATCCTAAAAAACTGCCAGTCCAAAATGACTGAAACAAATGATTTATTCCAAGCGCTTATATTTTGTTTAATTATGTAAAGTCACTCAACATCTGTTACTGTATTAAGTTTTAGATGAATTTCACAGATGAAGATTTCTGCTCCAGTCCACTCTCTATTGTTGCCGGGTAAAGATGAATGGGATCTCAGAGCATGATGATAACCTGGTGTTCTACAGCCACAAGCAATAACCTCTGGTTATTTCACAGCAGTTAGACTCTGAAAGAAAATTTAAATCCCACCAAACTCCAAGAAAATTTATTGCACGGATAGTATGTCTTGTTTCTTTATACTTAAGGTATCCTAATATTGTACACATCTGTGCTAAGGAACGCAAATAGTTTAAAACCCTAAAATATCCTCCCGTTTTCACAGATGGTTTAAATGGATGTCAAGCAATTAGAGTTAAGGTACCAAAAGCCATGTACTATAAATTAGTTAAAATTGGATGATTGAAACAGAATGCTGAAAACATTCTTGAAATTAGAAATGCTTTGTATCCTCCCTCCCCAAAGCTCAGCCTCAAACGTTTAGGGTATTTTCAAAACTGCTACCTCATTATCAGGGCTGTTTGTAGGTATAAATCACTACCTGTGTAACGGGTTTTTACTCTAGTAAATAGATTGGAAAAGGAGGGGAGGGGGGGAATATATTAGAAAAGGTGTCCTGAAGTAATGTCTTAAATACGTTACATAATTTCCTGTAAGGTGAGGTGCAGACTACTTACATATTCATCAACTTAATAATGTTCCCATAAGCTTAGATAGCATAATTTATACTAGGCATCAAATATCAAATGATATCATACTGAAATAACATCAAACCTAGTGCTGAGAAAAAACTGTGTTGCCCTCTGATGATATTAATTCACAAAATTATTCCTTAGTAATTCAGGTTGAGAAAAAAGCAGTGCTTGATCTTGAATTAATGAGTTTCACCAATGCCAGTCTAAGCTGGGGAAGGGCAACTAAGTAAATTATCCTATAAACTGCAGTGACAGAGACCAAACCTACAGTGCCAGTCAGAAGTTTAAATACACTCATCATTAGAATGAAAGTCATATTAATTTAGGGCTTTTTACAATGCATTTGAATAGTTTTTTCAGGATAGAAACATCATACAACACACAACTTGAATGACTTTTGAACGGATTTGATATCAAAACTATAAATAGAGGCATAAAAACAGATATACACAGTCATTTTCCAGCTTAAATATTTCAATAACTGTGTCTTAGTAAGTAAAGAGAAACCAAAACAGGGTAATTCTGGTTGGATAATTGATCACTCTTCTCCTCTGAATTGGAGGAACATATCTAAATTTATTGGTTTCCTGTCACAGTCCGGACTTTTAAGTGTAGTCCATGAAATCTTAATGGAGTTGAGGTCAGGGCTATCCCAAAACCCTGCTTAATGTATTCTAACAGCAGTTTTGATGTCTGTTTCGGATCAATGTCCAGTCGTGTAAAGGTTTCACTCACCTAATCCAAACTGTCACCTCCAATTAAATATTTGTTAGGGTTTCAGGAACAACCCAGTAACCATCAATAAACACACTGGTCATAAACTGGAAGATGCTGAAACTACAGTGTCACTGTCCACAGTGAAGCCAGTTTAACATCATGATTGACTTAGAAGGTTACTTTTATTTATACAAGTTGACTCATTGAGATTCTAGATCTCTTTTACAATTTACAGTTGGTCATCTGTTGAAGTCAAAATCCTTCTTATAAAAAGTGATGTGGTCAGAATAAAGAAGTTGAGCTGTCAGCCCATGTTACCAGAGGAATGTTTGGAGGAGTCAGGGTGAGGCTTTTAAACCCCGATGTTAGCACCACCAGCTGTGGTGGTAGCATCATACTGAGGTCCTATTTCTCTGTGTGGGGTGGGATAGTAAAAAAGGACTTTAACTTCACCTCAGATCAACAGCTAGATGGTTAGAACTTGAATTCAGTTTGGTGTTCCAAAAGATCAATGATCCAAAACATAAATCAATACAGGTTAAGCGATTGAAAAACCAAGCATTAAGCTTTTGAAAAGGCCCGACCCGACACCTATTCAAAATGTACAGACTGTACTTAAAAATAATTTCTGTAAGACAAAATCAATCAATTCAAATTTGCTTTCCATTTCTGAAAAGCAGTGTATTTTAACTCCATGTGGATTTGGGAAAATCAGCAATATTAATGTTACTAAAATTCCTCAGAATTGTTTTAGTATTATAATTTCACCCTGATAAGTTATAAGTATGTATGTAAACTTCTGACCGCTGTAAGATCAAGTTTAACAGCAGCATGACTACTGTCATTGTAAATCCATACCTTTATTTAGTAAGATAACTATGAACACAGTAAAATCTGTGATTAAATTCCAGTGTATAGGTCAGGATATATCATTTTACTGTAAGGAAATAGATAAGAATAAATATTAAGATAAAAAAAAAGACTGACTAAAATCATGCTGTAGAAAAAGCCATTTTTGATCACCGTGATGGGACACTGGACTATAAAAACATACGAACTGTAAATCTGAAGCAGGCCTTGTGCGCCAAATAATTATCTTTGGGGGTTTATAAAACATAATTTTTTACAAAAAGCAAACGAAGATATGCGACTAAGAGAAAATCACAGTTAAATCTTCTATCTGGGTTTTGCGAAACAGAGCCCTGATTTCAACGGTCCCATGACAGCAACAATAACAAGACCGAAAACAACGTATCAATTCATTGGCTCCCTGATAAATCAGTCAAAGTAAAACCGCACTCTGATTGGCCACTGACTTTTACGTCCCTCCCCTCCACTGCAACCTGTCACCACTTCCTGGTGTGACTGCTGGGAGGAACGCGACGCTGTATCAAAGATGGCATATTCTCAGCACACATTTTGGTTCATTTACGGTTAACATTGTGGAAAAATACGCGACTGGTCGTCAGAACAGAAAGCGGAGAGCGAGTGGTAGCGGCCGCGGGCAGTGTTAACTCTCGTCGCGCCACGCACCTCCTGCTCTCTGAGCGCTAACAGCTACAGTGCTAGCTGGTTAGCGCAAGTAGTAAATAGTAGCCACTCGGCTGAGCTTGTTCGTTGTGGGTTGCTAAAATGGCCACCATGGAGAAGCTAATGAAGGCCTTTGAGTCTCTGAAGTCTTTTCAACAGCAGCAGGGACCACCGACTGCAGAGGAGCTCGTTCAGAGACAGTAAGTGTGTTTTTAGAAGCTAATGACTAAAACCACTGCGTTGCCGTTAGCTTAGCTCGCTAGCGATGCCAGTGTGCCACTCGAGATGGTTAAACATTACTGTATATCACCACACAGTCGGATCTTCCGTTTGATTTTATAAGCTAATTCAGGCGCATTTCTTTATCATTTTAGCAGGCCTGTTTAAAAAAAAAAATCATGGTTACAATAAGCACAACCATGTTGTGGCCAACGCTTAAGGCGATTCACTGACGCTCACACCCCTGAAGGGGTCAGAAGGACCAATTTAGAGCCTCTTTGCTTGTGTTTTGAACTGCATTAGTCAGAGATCTTTGGGTTGTTGTGCTTAAACAGTGTGACTGTCTTCTAACTACAGCTGGAAACCCGCGTAGCTTCAGAAAAAGGGTCAGGTTCATTCATTGGAGTGATGTAATGTACCATGCTGATGAATGTCTGAAAGGATTCCGCTCTGTGTCTCTGTGATGGGTCATATTTAATTTGAGTTCTACTTTTGATTAAATGTGGAGACAAATGTCTGTTTTTTTTTTTTTTTTACTGTATGAGAAGGCCACTTTTTTCTTTTGGGTATTTTAGTGAACTTTAAAGACGAGATTTATGTCGAAAAAACCATTTAACCCGAAAGTGGTAATGATACCCAGTTCATATAGGCCTATATAGTTGAGTAAATAAGACAGCTACTTTGTTTTCAAAGCCAAACGTCAGGGGTGCTCTCTCTCCATCAATTTACATTAAACCGACAAATAGTTTCAGTGACTCCTAAACACAAATGTTACTGAATTTAAAATAAATATTTAAATATTGCCATAAAAAGTATAAGAAATTATCTTTTGAACAGTTTTTTGTGGTTAGAATAAATTATATTTAATTGGTGGCTGCACGTTGGCGAAGTTGGTAGCACTGTTGCCTTGCAGCAAGAAGGTCCTGGGTTCGATTCCCAGCCTGGGGTCTTTCTGCATGGAGTTTGCATATTCTCCCTGTGCATGCGTGGGTTCTCACCGGGTACTCCGGCTTCCTCCCACAGTCTAAAGACATGCCTGTTAGGTTAATTGGTAACTAAATTGCCCTTAGGTGTATGAATGAGTGTGTGCATGGTTGTATGTGTGTTGCCCTGCGATGGATTGGTGACCTGTCTAGGGTGTACCCC
Organism: Girardinichthys multiradiatus; assembly: GCF_021462225.1. Classification (NCBI taxonomy): domain Eukaryota; kingdom Metazoa; phylum Chordata; class Actinopteri; order Cyprinodontiformes; family Goodeidae; genus Girardinichthys; species Girardinichthys multiradiatus. The sequence goes on along the minus strand of NC_061798.1, from coordinate 26,665,693 downwards.
GCCTCTCGCCCATAGACTGCTGGAGATACGCACCAGCTCCCCCATGACCCACTATGGAATAATCAGAATCAGCTTTATTGCCAAGTTCGTGCATACAAACAAGGAATTTGACTCCGGTACACTTTGCTCTTTTGCATTACAGAATATACAAATTTACAATTTACAATGTACAATATACACATTTATAATAAAAAGGTGCATTTGCAACATCTGTATGCTGTTGTTTTGTACTCTATTTAATGTTCAACAGAGAAACAGCCTGGGGGAAGAAACTGTCTCTGTGGCGGCTGGTTTTAGTGAACAGTGCTCTGTAGCGCCACCTGAAGGTAAAACTCTAAACAGTTTATGTGCAGGGTGTGTGGGGTCTGCAGAGATTTTGGCAGCTCTTTTCTTGACCCTAGACCTGTATAAGTCCTGGATGGAGGGAAGGTCAGCCCTGATTATTCTCTCTGCAGTCCTAATTATTCGTTGCAGTCTGGACCTGTCCTGTTTTGTGGATGAGCCAAACCACACTGAGATGGATGAAGACAGGACAGACTGAATGATGGCAGTGTAGAAGATGACCAGCAGCTTCTGTGGAAGGTTGAACATCTTGAGTTGCCTCAGGAAGTTCAGTCTCTGCTGGGCCTTCTTTCGAACAGTGTCTATGTGTGAAGACCATCTCAGGTCCTCAGAGATGGTGGTTCCTAAGAACCTGAAGTGGTCCACGGCCGATACAGTGTTGTTGAGGATGGTGAGGGGGGTGTATGGGGGTGGTGTTCTCCGAAAGTCCACCACCATTTCCACAGTCTTGAGTGGGTTCAGTTCAAGGTAGTTCTGACCGCACCAGTGTACCAGCTGTTCCACCTGCTGTCTGTATGCAGACTCATCACCGTCCTGGATCAGTCCAATAACAGTGGTGTCGTCTGCAAACTTAAGCGGTAGAAAATGACTGACTGACTGACTTTTATGGTTTTTCCTAAATCTGCCTAAAAGTCGCACTCTTTCTGATTAATAACGTTGTCACAAAATGTTTCTGCCTTGAAACAAAAATGCTTTTAGCCTTTATATTTGCATTGGCTAATTAAGGTTGTTTATCAGATATTAAATCAGTTGATTTTGTTGCTAAATAGGTACTTGAAAACCTTAACTATCAGACTACTTTAATTGATTAAAAATTGTCAAGTATATTTCAAGAGATCTACATTTCAGAGCATTTATTTGGGACATTGTGTACTCTGATGTAGAGTGCAGATGGGATTTACATCTAGTTTTCCGCTGTGAATCTGGATTTCTACACAGAAATAATTGTTTTTCTACAAATGTAAAAGGCTAAATTACAGATACAATTCATTTCCTCTCAGCCATATACTTCTCCCTCTTTCTTTGTTACGCTTTGGTTCCTTTTCTGCCTTCTTTCTTGTTTTTGTTTGTTTAAATTTGGTTTATTTATTTGGCGTCAGTTTTAGTTTTTGTACTTTTCTTCTTTCGTTCTCTGGTTATCTTTGACATTCTCACTTTGTGATGCACTCATAGAAAAAAGGAGCAAGCTGCAACTAAAAAGGACAGAGTGACCCACTGCCTGACGATATGTGAAAACATCGTGGCTCAGTCATTGAGGTAGGCCTTTGTAGGACTAAAATGCATTTTAATTAGTTACACCTCTCATCTCCTCTCCAGTGGGAAATCCTACAAAAACATTTTCAGAGCTCATATTTTCAGTTAAAAGTAATTTCTGTCTAATTTTGCTTGCCAGTATTCACTTAAAATGATTGTATGTGTATAAATATAATTTGCTAAGTCATAGTACTTTGTGTTGACTTTATTTTGGCTTTTCTTTACTCAAAACATTGAGTTAGTAGGGACATTTAGTCATTCAATTCCAGAGATTTTGAGTAGTTTGGTAGTTCAGTTTAAGACCTGCTTTTGACAAGAACCAGAGGCAGAGAAAAGAACTACTGTTAGGAAATGTTTTTTTTTTAATACAACAAATTAGTTCCCTTAAGTGGAGATAGCTTCATTAATATTATAATTTTTTTATCAGGGGTATCTGTCATGTTTCATAAGAGCAAAGTGACTCAAACTGGTATAAGAATAGCAATCAGTTGTAATAAAACGTCTTAAAAAAAACCAAAAAACTCTTAAATTAAATCCAAGGTGAGATTTAAGCATTTTTTTTTTTTTACTTTGTCCTAATTCAATTAAAGAATATAGTTACTGCTGCACAGACCAGTGTATTTCATCAGCACGTGATGTCAGCAAACACTTCAAAGTGTCTTTAGCCCCACTTCTGTACATAAAGAAGACCATTTACTGCCTTTGACTTGCTAAAATATCCTTGGTGTATAGTAGGCTAAATTGTACCAATCATATTAGGTTACTGGTTTAGCGGTACAAGGAATGGAGGTAGCTTCCAGGGATGCATGTCAGTGAAGTTATTCGTAAAAGTCTTCAGTTTCGATGCTTAATAACCACCCGACTGTTTGTTTCGTTGGGCCTGGAAACAGAACAACTCCAGAGTTTCAGAAACTTCTAGGGATCGCCATGGAGATGTTTCTTCTCTGCAGTGATGACAGTGAATCAGATGTGCGTATGGTGGCGGATGAGTGCCTGAACAAAATCATCAAAGTGAGTAAGATTGTGTACATTTTCTCTGGAGTTTTTAAGCTGAGTTTTGTTGTTATGTACATGTTGACTTTTAACTGGTTTCCGCTTGGAGTAAATCAGGCAGCGAACAAATTTACTTTGTTTTGGTGCCAACCCGTTTTATTTAAGGTGAAAGGTCAGAAAGTTGAATGCTGAAATTATAGAGGATATTAGATAAAAAGTGACCCATAAGGCAGACCTATCAAAAAATGTTTAACATCAAAACAAAACACAAAATGTATAAAATGATCTGACTGCGTTTATTTAAAACAGAAAAGCAAGAATTATTCCTACTGCCGCTAAAAAAATATAGGGTTGATTTTTCCGGTTAAAATAATATCTAAATTTATTATTTTGTTATGTTGATACATGCAGAAATCTAGAATTAACGTGCTGAATTTATTATTAGTTTTTTAGGGCTTAATGCACTTTTTCATTGTTTTGCTCTTTATAGAGGAACTCTGGGAGTATAATGAGCTGATACTAGAGGAGTAATTAGTTTGGCTGTCTGCTTGTCTAGCCAGCCTTTAATTGGCTGTTTAACAGACATGCTGATCATAACCAGCTGTAGTTTTAAAACAGTGTTAACTTTAATAAGAATGATGGGTGGTGCTCCTTTGGTTTCCACTCCATTACTTGTCATGGTTGGGACGATAAAGATTTGCACTACAAAATAGATTTCACTCCATACCCCTCAGATCTGCCTCAGCTTAGAAGATGCAGAGTGTGCAGAGGTTGCCAACTCTCTGCAAGATCAATAGCTGCCTTCAGAGCATAGAGGGCTTTTGTGGAATGGGTTTCAATGGTCAGTTACATCCAAGTCTTGCATCACTCAGTGCAATGCAGTGTTGGATGCATTAGTGTCCAGGTGCCTGGAGAACGACACTTCCATGACTGCGATGTGTCAAGTGTAAAGTTTGCTGCAGAGCGGGCTATGGTGTGGGGCTGTTATTCAGGAGTTGGGTATAGCCCCTTAGTTCCAGTGACAGAAACTCTTAATGCCCAATGTTAATGTTTGGGTTGGTAGAACTTGACTGGCCTGCACAGGGTCCTGTCATTCACCTGATAGAATACATCTTGGGATAAATTAAGAGTGGAGACTTTGAGCCAGGCTATCTTGTCCAACATCAGTGTCTGACCTAACAAATGCACATCTGGAAAAAGGGTCAAGAATTCTCATAAACATTCTGCTAAACCTTGTGGAGAGCCTTCTCAGAAGAGTTGAAGCTGTTACAGCTGCAAAGTGTGGACTGACATAGAGCCTGAGAAAAATCTGGAGACACTCTGGAGATCCTGGCACTTTTCTTGGCATCTTATTAAAAAGGACTTTAAACAATATGAACAATATGACTTGATACCAGTGAACAGCCAAGCCTGAATGAAGGTAAAGAGCATCCAGATTTGTGGTATTTTGGGTTTAACTTTAGCCTTTACTCTAGAACTTGCATTCACGGTAAGTTCCATTTGTTTAAAAAATATAATTGTATTGGGCAGAATATCTTTTATTATTGCTGGTATATTACTTCTGCTACTCAGTAGACTCCTGACTTTTCTTCACAGGCGCTGATGGACTCGAACTTGCCTAGACTCCAGCTGGAGCTGTACAAAGAAATCAAAAAGGTAATAATTAAGGCTCAGGTCTGGTTTTTTTTTTTTTTGAATTAATTTTAGTGACTACAGAGAAGTTTAAAAGTTCAGTTCTTAGTTTAAAGTTTTCATACCTCAACAGAACGGTGCCTCGCGGAGCCTGAGGGCGGCTTTGTGGAGGTTTGCCGAGCTCGCCCACCTCATCCGACCGCAGAAATGCAGGTAGACACGTAAAGCCTCAAAATGGTTTCTTCCTTCATTTTAATATTTATTTTGACACTCATACTGCTTTATGGCTGTACAATATTAGGAAAACATGTTTTTCTCACTCTTGTTTTTGTTTTCGATCGTTACAATTTACCCTCCACTTATTGTGAGTCAATGAGTGCTGTTGAATGAAATCTGTCTCAAATTTGAGCGTCAAGAGGAGAGAAAGTTTATCCATTTGGTCAGATATATTATTTGCATTCAAAACTTTAAAGCAGGTCCCTTTTGAAGTACAGTAACATACCATATTTTTGTATCCAAGCGATTGCAGTATTGGACACATTACTATTGTAATTCAAGAATTATGCAGCTCTAATACCAATAATGCTGCATTAAAGGTAGGAACAAACAAAAAGCAAAAAAAAAAATCATGCATGCACTTTATTGAGAGTAACCCTGAAGTGATCCTATTATCAACAAACATTAAACCTGAGTCTGTTCTGCTTTTTTTCTTTTTATTTCAACATGCAATGGAAAAACTCTTGTAATATTTATTTGTACATTAAATAACAGTTCGGATGATTTGCGGGATTATTGTGATTAGACTGTCACTACTGAATTTTAGCATGGTAGAAGACCACTTTTTATACAACAGCATACGCAAAGGTTCACATCCTTCGGTCATTATCAATAAAAACGCTATATTCAGTTATTCTCAGCATGTTAGGGTTAAAAGGATGGATAAAAAGCATCACATTGTGAATCTGGTTAAACAGCTGTTGTTAATTTTGTCATATTTGTCCCATTTGCTTCTTTGTCTCTCCCCTGTGGTTCAGACCGTATCTGGTCAACCTGCTGCCATGCCTCACTCGGATCACCAAGCGTCAGGAGGAAACCGTGCAAGAAACGCTGGCTGCAGCAATACCTAAAATCATGTCAGCCTTGGGAAACTTTGCAAATGATGGCGAGATCAAGGTATCTGACTCAGATGAGATTATTTCTTATTCAGCCGTCAATCACTGCATGCTCCTTGCTTATCTACACACCCTTGAAACGTGTTTGTATGTAGTTTTGCAACCCTGTTTTTTTCCTAGGTGCTGCTGAAATCATTTGTTGCCAACCTGAAGTCCAGTTCCCCCACCATCAGACGGACAGCGGCCAGCTCTGCCGTCAGCGTGTGCCAACACTCCAGACGCGCAAGTTACTTCTATACATGGCTCCTCAATGTGCTGCTTGGTATGTTACAAAGATTTGGACTTAATTGAAGCTTTAATTGTCACATGGATCAATTACTTTGACGAAATGGTTGATTTACACACATAATCTGCCTCTTCTTCTGCTCTTTCAGGCCTGTTGCTTCCAGTAGATGACGAACACCCTAGCCATCTTATTCTGGGGGTCCTGTTAACTCTTCGCTACCTGATGCCTCTGCTGCAGCACCAAGTCAACACCAGCAGCCTCAAAGGGAGCTTCGGAGTGATGAGGAAGGAGGCTGAAGTACAGCCGACACCTGAACAGCTCCTACAGGTGAGATCAGCTGTGTTTGTATCAGAAGATTGTTTGTGCTTTTCATTAATAAATCCTGTGTGGTTTTTAAGGCATATGAGCTGACGCTACACTACACGCAGCACTGGGATCACAACGTGGTCACAGCTGCCCTGGAGCTCCTGCAGCAGATGTTCAGGACTCCCCCACTGGAACTTCTGCACATGCTCATCACAGCCGGCAGCATTCCTCACGCCACAGTGTTTCGTCAGGACACAGAGAGCCGCGCACGCTCGGGCAGCATCCTGGAGCTCATAGGTAATCCCATCAATCAATTGGGACAGATGGTTTATCCCTCTAATGCTTAGAGATACGGATCTTAAAATATTTAGTTAGTCATCTACCACTAAGCATACCAATGTGTCTCTCGGGTGGCCTTAATTCATTCACGCATACTGATATAGTGGGTCTGTTCTCTATTCTAACTTCTGCTTTGGTCTAACTTTGTGCCACTGTTTTTGCTCCCTAACTTACCCCTTTTTGTCTGTGTTTAAGTATCTTTCCTTCGTGCAAGACTCCATCAGCTTTTGCTGCTTTTTTCTCTTACATCTTGTTTCTGTTTCCTGTTTTCCTGCCTTATGCAGCGGGGGGAGGGTCTTGCTCCAGTCCACTTCTCCTCAGGAAACAGAGAGGTGACTTGTCTATTCATGTTGTGCTCACCTCGACCAACACTCTGTAGTTTAACGGACGTACTGTGCAACTACACGTTCAATTAAGTCTCTTAAGGCCGTAGAGTTACATCAGTTTTTTGATTCTTTAAAAAAAAAAAAAGAGGCAGGATCTTCCTGCACTTATTTTAATCTCTTTAGCTGAGAATGAATCTAAACGTTCCAGGTAAGATTCTTTCTGGAGAAGAGGATGGCTTGGAGGACGACCCTGAGAAAGCAGAGGTCACCGCTGGAGCCTTCACAGGTGAGATGTACCCACCATCTGTAATAAATTAAATGTCATGTTAATATGAAATTATTTTTTGAAAGAAAGAAGGCTGCGCTCTAGGAAAAGAAATACTGTACCTTGCAATGGTTCCCACTATATTTCACCACAACCACAAACTTTGATGCGTTTTATTGGAAGTTTATGTGACGACCAGCTTTCAGAGTAATTACAGTGCTGTGTTTTGTGGGGATGTCTACACCACCTTTGGCCACGTAGAGACTGAGGATTTACCGGCCTATGACAGCGTTCTGGGTGAATGTATTGTATCATTGTTCTGCTGCAAGGTTCTGCAGCCTATAACAGCTTTTCTTCCAGGGTTGCCCTGCATTTACCTCCGTCCATCCTCCCATCAGCTTATAACAGCTTCCCTGTCCCTGTTGAAGCAAAACATCCCCACATCATGATACTGCCACCACCAGGTTTCACAGTCTAGATGGTTTGTCTAGAGGAATGTGTATTGTTAGTTTGGGTGGGATGCAAAAGACACTCCAACCTTTTTGTATTTTTAGCTGTAAAACATTTGAAAACCATGCAATTTACAATTATTTACTACTGTGTTGTTCTGTGGCACTAAACCCTTTAAAATAAATGTAACGGTTATTGTGGTTGTTATGAGAAAATTTGGACCTTTTAATTCTGACTTGTATCATTTATTTCAGCCCCAGTTAGCTCTGACCAAATGTTCTTATTTTTAACTGTTCTCGTGGACATTCAAACTGCAATAATGCAACATTTGGAATATTTTTGAATTTAATTTCATAGTAAAACATAATTGCTCAGGCACTTTTGAATTGTGGTTCAGCTTATCATCTAACATCACCATGAGAGGATGGTGATGGTGAAGGTGGAATGAGGATCAGGTCTTCCTTGAAGCGAAGGATACGTTAACGCATCGCATATAAACTCTTTAAGAAACTTGAGACTGTATAGAGGAGATATTATTACCTGCTCCATTAAAATGCCTTTTTTTTGCCCGAACGTCTGTTAACTTTCTTTTCTAATGTGTTGTGTGGTTGGATAATTTTTATAGCTTTTGTTTTTGAAGTTGATTTTCCTCATTTCCTGTTTTGGCAGATGGATCCTCTGCTGCCCAGGTGGACATCATCACAGAGCAGCCACGCTCTTCCCAACACACGCTACAGCCCGGCGACTCTGTGGACCTCAGCGCCTCCTCGGACCAGGGCGGCGGAGGTGGGACATCCACATCAGGCACCCCTGAATCGCCCAACGAAAACGAGGAGGAAATGCTGAGTCGAAGCTCAAGCGGCACCAACGTTACCCCGGAAACAGCCGACTACACCACACCGGAAAACGCCATTCCTGACGGCGGCGGTCCGCTTGGCGAAGGCGGGACAGCGGTAGGGACTAATGATCGATCACTTCCACCGAGTGATTCCTCTCAGACGACCACAGAAGGCCCGGACTCGGCCGTGACCCCTTCGGATGTAGCAGAACTGGTAAGTATGATTCTGTTTAAAACGTTTTTCTTTATGAGCAGTAGGTTTCTGTTTAATGGAAACACAGAAGAAAATGTCTTGTAGCCTAGCGTACAGCGTCTCTGAAAATGTGAATATGACTTTAGACAGGGAGCCTACATAGCACTAAACAGTCTGGAGAAGTAGTAAAACCCCCCTTTAGTATTGAGGAATATTTAAGTTTCCTGACATTTTGGTTTAATTAATAAAGATGTGAAAGATTAAAATCTGAAAAAAGGATTTCTATTCAGGTGATCATGTTCACCTTTGGTTTGCCACATCCAACCTTTTTGTCTTTGCTTATTGTGTCCAATATTCATTTGATACATTTTTTTTATTGCGTATGTGGCCTGTCATGTCCTACACATTATGGGAAGCCTGCTGACTTGACTGTTCTTGAGCACACTCTCTCTGACATCCTCTGCTAGGAGAGTTGGCTATAAAGGACATAACTAAACAATCTGACTTTTTACAGAGTGCTGTATGCAACCACAGTAATGGAAAGTTTACTGGAAGGAAAATAGTGCACAAGCAAGCTGTTAATTTGAAAATGCTAATGAATGCAACACTGATCCTCTTTGGTGGTTGAAACATACCCTCTTTCCTTTCACTGCTCTCTGCTTGTGTCTGCAGCAAAGCGTCTGCATGTGATGTACAATGGAAAAAACTCCATCCATCCATCCTTCCTTCCTTCCTTCCTTCCTTCCTTCCTTCCTTCCACCCATCCTTCCTTCCGTCCTTCCACCCATCCTTCCACCACCCTTCCTTCCTTCCTTCCTTCCTTCCACCCATCCATCCATCCTTCCTTCCTTCCTTCCTTCCACCCATCCATCCATCCTTCCTTCCTTCCTTCCTTCCTTGCTTCCTTCCACCCATCCATCCATCCTTCCACCCATCCATCCATCCATCCTTCCTTCCTTCCTTCCTTCCTTCCACCCATCCATCCACCCATCCTTCCTTCCTTCCTTGCTTCCTTCCATCCATCCACCGCCCTTCCTTCCTTCCTTCCTTCTTTCCTTCCTTCCTTCCTTCCACCCATCCATCCATCCATCCATCCTTCCTTCCACCCATCCTTCCACCACCCTTCCTTCCTTGCTTCCTTCCACCCATCCATCCACCCATCCTTCCTTCCTTCCATCCATCCGTCCATCCACCACCCTTCCTTCCTTCCTTCCTTCCTTCCTTCCACCCATCCATCCATCCATCCTTCCTTCCATCCATCCATCCATCCATCCATCCATCCATCCATCCATCCATCCATCCATCCTTCCTTCCTTCCTTCCTTCCACCACCCTTCCTTCCTTCCTTCCATCCTTCCTTCCACCCATCCATCCTTCCTTCCACCCTTCCTTCCTTCCTTCCGCCCATCCTTCCTTCCTTCCTTCCTTTTTTCCTTATTTGCTGTTCCCATCCTTCCACCCATCCTTCCTTCCTTCCACCCATCCTTCCTTCCATCCTTCCACCCTTCCTTCCTTCCTTCCTTCCATCCTTCCTTCCACCCATCCTTCCTTCCTTCCTTTTTTCCTTATTTGCTGTTCCCATCCTTCCGCCCATCCTTCCTTCCTTCCTTTTTTCCCTATTTGCTGTTCCCATCCTTCCGTCCTTCATTCCTTGGCTCCATCCGTCCTTCATTCCTTGGCTCCATCCGTCCTTCATTCCTTGGCTCCATCCGTCCTTCATTCCTTGGCTCCATCCGTCCTTCATTCCTTGGCTCCATCCGTCCTTCATTCCTTGGCTCCATCCGTCCTTCATTCCTTGGCTCCATCCGTCCTTCATTCCTTGGCTCCATCCGTCCTTCATTCCTTGGCTCCATCCGTCCTTCATTCCTTGGCTCCACCTAAACTCACTCACTAGTAGAATTACTGTGAATGACTTGAATTAGCCATTCAGTAAATTGTTCAACATGTGTATATCAGATTCATTTGTGAAGTTCTTCTTGTAAGATAATGAAGTGATGCCCTTTAGAACCGGAACCAGTTGGTGGAAAGGGTTCTCTCATTTTCAAGCTTTCTTCCCACAAAAAAAAAACCCAAAACCAACACTTGTCCTTTCTAACCTTTATGGTTTTGCCCTCCCTCTCTTTATCCTTGTCCTCACCTCCCTGCAGTCGCGCCCCTCCTTGAAGCAGGTGATCCGGCCACCTTTGATCTCGCCAACTCTCACCGAGGGTCCCGACGCCACAGCCAGCGACTTCTCTGTCTACACTACTTCTTTTTCGTCATCATCCTCTCTATCTGTCTCCTCCTCTTCTTCCTTCTATGCCACCTCCTCCACCTCTAGCACTAGTGACAAGGTCAGACGATTTGACAGAAAAGAAAGGGAGATGCCTGCTTGTTTGGCTTCCCTCATTCGTTCTTCTTTCGTTGGCTTGTCTATTTCAGCTCCTGCACTCAGTTTCCCGGGTTGTGATGGCGTCTTTTCCTCTTATTGTCATGGATGATAGATTATGCCTCCTTTTCTTTCCCCTCATTTTGAGTGAGTCTCTCTCAAATGGCGCAGGTGCTTTTGAAAGACAGAAACAGCAATTATCCCCCAAGATGTGACTGGCTTTTAAGGAGGTATAAAACATCAGGCATGAAGTGTTGCTTTTCCTTATTTGCTGTTCCTCAAATTAGGTTCTCCCTTTAATTTGAAGATGCTGCAAACCGCTTTTGTTCCAGCGAGAGCCAAGTCAGCAAAATAAAGGCAACATGTATTTACTTAAATCTAAAGGCCAGAGAGTTGTTTTTTTAATGAAACTTACCTTAAAAATATTCTAATGGGAACTCTTTTCTGTTAGAATAAAAGCAAAAGCTTGCTCTTTTGTAAAACCACCAGCAATTGTGTTTTCAAGCATGGTTCAGTAAACCTTTAACACCAAAATGTCTGTTTTATGTAAAGTTCGGATTCTTTCTTTCTTCCTTGTCCTAATTTCAGTTTATCGGATTCAGTTATTTGAATTTCTCCATGTTTTGTTGCATGCTGGTGCTTTTCAGCCTGGGAGAAACATTGACATTCATTGAAGTTTTGTTTGAAACCTGAAGTTTGGTTTTGTGTGTGAAAACAAGGTTCTCGATGGCAGCGAAAGCCAGTACTCCGGCATGCAGATAGGAACACTACAGGATGAAGAAGATGAAGGAGCAGCAGCAGCATCTTCCTCCCAAGAAGAACCTTCAGAGCCACTCTTGCAGTCAGCCCTCGGTATGTTTCTTTATGCAGCTATACATGGAGCTCCTCAGACATCTTTAATATCTTGATACAAATGTTTTTGCGTACAGCCCTAAGTAAGCCTCATCTGTTTGAGGGCCGAGGTCACAATCGACAGGGTTCAGACAGCAGTGTGGACCGCTTCATACCAAAGGAAGAACCTGCAGAGCCAGAACCGGATAATAAAGTAAACGCATCAACAGAAAATAAATTTATGTCTGTGGCCACTGATCAAAGAAGTAAAATAATGATTTGTTATCGATTGTGTTGTCTTTAAATGTCCTACAGCCGTCACGCATAAAGGGTCCGATTGGACACTATACAGACCAGGGGGCGGAGCCACTTGTGCACTGTGTGCGGCTTCTTGCTGCCTCCTTTCTCCTCACAGGGCACAAAAATGGTGAGTAGCTGCTGCAAGCTCTAGCTCGAAATGGACCATGGATATATTTGCAAAGTTTAGTTGGATAAAACCAAAGTACAACGAAAGTTGGCAAGATGGCACTGCTCTAACAAAATAATTCATTCTGTCTTATTTTTTAAATCGTTTTACTTTTCTTCTTCAGGGTTGATCCCTGACAAAGAGGTGCGAGTGAGCGTGAAGGCTTTGGCGGTCAGCTGCGTCGGGGCGGCAGCAGCGCTGCACCCAGAAGCATTCTTTAATTCTCTCTACCTGGAGCCACTGGATGGCGTCCCAGTTGCAGGTATGACGGTTAATTCAGTTCTCAAGACTGTTCTACTTATGTTTGGCCAGTTAAAGAAAACTGGCTCTCACTCTAAGTAGATGAAGGGTGAGTAAATGTGAGGTTAGTTTAAAGCAGGTGGGAAGGTTTAGGTAAGGTTAGAGGTGTTTCAGACTTTGCCAGTAAAGGTTTAAGTAGCGGAACCAACAATAATAAAAAAAAAAGAAGAAAATCTCTGTCCAATCTTTTATATGCGTAAAGGCTGCATTTACTGTGAGCAGCACAGACATTTGAGATTTCATAGTCAAGAACCAGTTTCCTACATTTTCCCCACTTTCCTGCATGGCGTCATCAGACAAGGAGGAAGAGCTCATTTGTCTTGTAGCTTTGGAAAAACAAAAGAAAAGAAGGTGGTGTATAAAACCATTAAAGCACACTACGGATGAAGAAGGGGAATTCACCGGTCAGTGTGACGCATAGAGTGGCAGTGACACTGCCAATACTCATGACTTGTTGCTCAGAGCAGCCTGTCGCATATAAAACATTCCGATGTGAAGAGCAGTTTATTGTGTGACACTGAGTACAGAAACGCAGTCCTAAAAATTGACTTTTGTCCGGCGTACGCCTGCTTTTAGTTTGGCTGGAGTTCGCGTGGACATCCACAGAGTCAAGTACGCCAGACTATGCGGGAGCCTCAAGCCGACTTGCTTCTTGTACAGCTTCTTTAATGATGCATTTAAAGGCTTGTTAAGCTCTTTAAGACAAACTGATCAGATGAGTGTTTGTGTAGATGAGAGCATTTGTCCCTCGCACACATACACTACAGTAATGATGAGCAGATAACATGCTTAGTGTTTTTCTCCCCCATGCACACAAATGTACTCCGGCAAGCACACAGGGTCCCTACAGGACTAAAACGTACGGGTTTCCTTATAGCTTTCAGGGTAAGTTTGGGAAAAGTTCAGCCAAATGTGGAATAACATTGTTTTTCAGACTCTTCTCCATATTCCATTTTCAGAATATACAAATCTTACCTTCTTTTAATATACATTGTGAAAAACATTGGAGTAATTTTCTAACCATAATTGATGTATGGAAATCGAGAATGGCTGAACGTTGTTTTTGTAGGGTTATCAGTGGACTCTTTCTAAGTAACACTTCTTTGTTGTAAATAAAGTGAAAACACTGGTGGTTCTTGTGTTGAAGCCTTTCGTATCACTTGGCATCTCTCTCACGGTATAATCTACAATGGGAATGCATTCGTCTATCAGGGATGTTTTTCAGCCATGATTTTGAGGCTGAAGTTCTGACCTTTTATCTCAAGAGTTAGAGCTATGATGTCTTAAGAAGCTGAGCTGTTTAAACACGTATCACAGCAAAGCAAGTTTAGGAATGGAGCGGCTAAACTGTTTGCAACAAAGATCAACTCAAGATCTTATTTCAAGAAAATCATGTGATGAGATCTAGAATGAGTGTGACATCTCTGAGATCAGGGCCCAGTCGAAACGGGGAGAGAACGTTTTAAATGTCTGTCAAGACGGTGAGTTTACTCGTCTTTAGATACTTTTATAGGAATTAGCATGAAATTTGGTCATTTGAAGCTACTGACTGAAAAGTTACAAGACTTTGCGATAAATTGTTTTTGATGCGACTTGTTTTATTTTCTGGTTGCACTTTTAAAATAGTACTCTAGAAGAACAACTAGGAAGAGGCAGTGTAGTTTTTAATCCATAAAGTCCTGCAATTTGTATGGAAATTCAGTGTTTAGGACAGTTTGAAAATAAATCTCATCAGTTATTTTAAATGATTTATCGCTTATAATTGTCCTTTAACTTTGTATCAAAACAGGAACAATTTTAGAAACTAGATTTTTACTTTGAAACCGCATTGTGATAATTATTGTTCAGTGCAGAAAACAAAGGGCCAATTTTTTTGTCCGTATCACCCAGCTCTAGTTTGACTGCAGTTCTCTCTGTTCCATTGCAGAGCAGCAATATATCAGTGATGTTCTGGGCCTTGTTGAACACGGGGACCCCCAGATCAGAGGTGCCACAGCCATTCTCTGCGGCGCCATCATCCAAGCTGCGCTCACCAAAACACGCTACAACATTCACACCTGGCTGGCCGGTGTGCAGAGTGCAACAGGTTGGTGTTCTTTGTGCTGGACTTATTGCTGACGTGATCCAAGGCTGAATGTTATTCCTAGACTCTCTGCTCTTCAGGTAATCCTCTGTCCCTGGTGGATTTGGTGCCTTTGCTCCAGAAAACATTAAAAGGCGATTCCTCTGTCACCTGCAAGATGGCATGTGCTGCAGTCAGGGTAGGATGGGCCTGTAGGGGTGTTGGTGCTCTGTGATTTGTGACCGATGTGTTTTACTGAGTCCCATCTGTGTTTGTGGCGTGTTTCAGCACTGCATCGTGACATTGTGCAGCAGTACTCTGAGTGAGCTCGGCCTGCAGCTGGTGATAGACCTCTTTGCTCTGCGGGATTCTTCCTACTGGCTTGTTCGCACTGAACTCTTGGAAACGCTGTCAGAGTTAGACTTCAGGTAGGATTTACTTCTTTGTGCCACTAATAAAAAAAAACAAAAAACAACCAACTTTTGACTGTTGCATCTTTTCTTGTATTAGACTAATCAATTTCTTGGAGAGGAAAACAGAAACTTTACACAGAGGAGATCATCACTACACTGGGGTAAGGGGTCACGTCTTACTTTCTTATTCTCTTTGAAAGTAAAAGTGGGAATATTGATATATTTTATTCCTACAAACAAGTTCCAGTCCTAAATTTGTTGGAATTTCTTTAGCGACTGCGGATCCAGGACAGGGTCCTGAATGACGTGGTCATACATCTGTTGGGAGACGATGATCCAAGAGTGCGACACATGGCAGCCTCTGCTGTTAGCAGGTATACCGGCTCGTTTTATTTCCGATTCCCACACAATTTATATTTGGACTACAAGACCACTGTATAGATCATCACAGCAGTGGCTTATCAATTAATCCAAGATATTAAACAGAATTTCCCCTTTATTTTCTCCTGTACGTCTTTCTTCTAGACTAGTTCCAAGATTGTTCTTTGACTGCGACCAAGGCCAGGTGGACCCAGTGGTGGCGATCGCCCGGGACCAGAGTTCAGTCTTCCTGCAGCTACTTATGCATGAGACACAACCCCCCTCCCAGTTTACAGTCAGCACAATCACAAGGTACCTCCAAACAGAGCTGTAGGAGAAACTGAAAGATTATCTCTGGCTTAGGTATTTTGAAGCTTCAATTCAATTCAATTCAATTCAAAGATACTTTATTGATCCCCGAGGGGAAATTAGAATTCCAGTACAACCCATCTGAACATACATCATGACACAAGACAAGGGGGGTCACCGAGGCTTTGCTGCCCACTCACAGGCGCTGCCCTTGCTAGATGAGAAAAGAGGCCACATTAGGTAAGTAGAGGGAAATTAACTCTAGGAGAGTGCAAGCCTTCCCTGACTGTCTGTGCAGTCTCTATTGCACTTGCAACCAGAAATTTTACGTTAGCTTTATTAACCTGTTTTTTTTATTTAAATAATCAAAATAAACACAAACTTTTATTTGTGGTGTATAACAATCAGAGTCCTAGAGATGCTCTGATCAAAATTTTGTGGCCAATTTTGCAAATGCTCACCTGTGGATACTGATATAAGAAATATAAGAAGGGCAGCATTCAAAGTATTTGATTTCGATCCTTCCCAGTGTTTCCCATAGATTGAGAATTTATTTGTGGTGTTGGGCAGTGTGGAGTGACTTTGTACGGCCCAGCGTGGCGTGGTGCTTGATTTATAGTGAGGGGGCTCCTTTTATACAATTCATGGGGTTCCCCTGAAAGTAAATTTGGATATACAAACTATAAATCACAAACGTTCCTTAATTAGTGACAGCCTAATCTAACATGTCAGATAAAACCTTTTCACACTGAATATTGTGTCTCTGTTACATAGACTGGGGCTCATGTCTTGCGTCTGCCTATGTGGCTGCACTTGTTTGTTCAAAAAGTGATGAGCTCTTTGCTAGCGCTCTTATTTCAATTTTGCCCCCTTTTCACTGGCTTGATTTAGACCTACTCCACTCCACTCGGACCGCTTCCTATACTGTTTTTTTTTTTTTTTTGCCGTACCGGTACCTACGTTTTTGGCCCCTGCTCCGACTGGGGCTGAGTCTGGATTCAGTAGTGTGACGTGAACACACTACTGTTCACTGTTGGACCAGGAGAAATGAGAAGGTTTTTACCAAGGTAGTACAGGGAAATGTTAATAAAACTCAAGAGCATCTACAATAATATTAGGACCACAATGCCTGGAGTGGGTCAAATCGAAATATAATTTGACTATTTACAAACTAGAAACCATGCCTTAAGGCTGAAAGAAAGCGAAAGGACACATCAGCTTTAGGAATTACATGCAGGTAGGGGGCACTGTATTTAATAACATCCTAAACCAGCTGATCACACATAAATTCAGCTCTTCAGACTCACACACTTTTCCCTCGAAACACTCAAAACACTAACAGAGTAAAACAATGGGTTTGGTTCGGAAGTTTATTGACGGCCTTTTAGCGTCTGCAGGATGAGGGATCAGGCAGAGAGCAGCTGTCCGTAATCAGACGGCCTGCATTGGATCAAACGGGAGGACGAGCCCGCTGAATTTGCGGAGCACGAATATCCAATATCCAACCTAAAACTAAATTCACTGCAATCAGAAGCCCGAGGTTTTGCTCTATAAAATCCTTGTCCTTGTTATTGCCATGGCCGAGACAAAAACTTCCTCATAAAGCCCAAAATTGTAACTTCTTCATGCAAACTTTGGAGGATTAACAGTCCAGACGACAGCGTCTTTCCTCTCCGCTTCTCGTGCCACACCCTCCTCACATCAGAACCCCCGAACCTTATTTTATAAGTTCTGGCTGGGCTGTGGTCCAGATAATTATCCCAGTGGATCATTTTATGCATGAAAAAACATGCATAAGACATTCCTGCATATACAATAATATAAACGTTATTAGTATTTCGTTTATTTATGTTTGTATTTTCTATTTATTTATTTTTATCATTTTGCGCAGATAACTTTGATGTTAACAATTTCACACAGTAACATTAATAGCAGCACAGCTCTCTATACTGACAGCTGGAGGCGGAGCTTCAGCTACCATAGCTCCAGCCGTCGGTGAGTTCTTGGAAACTGTTACCGTACCGAGCAGAGAGGAACCGAGTGGGGCGGAGCCGCGCCAGTGGAAAAGAGGCATATGACAGCATGTTTGGGGAAAAAAATCAAATCCGAATTTTATCTTTCTGTGCGGGTCTTAATTTATCTGGTAGAGTCTGTGTATGGGAAACGCTGCTTCCATTTCTGAGCAGTTATTATTTGTGGTTTTTTATACTAGGAGCAAAGAACACATTATGTTGTGTGTGTGCGTGTGTTTTAAGAGAGCAGTTGCCGTAGAAATTGGTTTTACTAATATTACAATTTACAATCGAACGAGACAAAATGATTATGGAGTTGAATTTTTCAACTGTCTAGCTATTAGCGGTTACAAAACAGCAGGGATCCTTTAAATGCCCCAGAGAATATTGATCTTTACCTTAAATCATTCCAAAAAGCTGCCAACATTTCCAAATCCAGCATGTTCCATTACAGGCAGAGTAAAGTAAAGATGGAGCAGAGCTACTTTACTGGTCCAGCCTTCATTTAATCCGCTCAGGTGTTGCTTTCTCTCGCCTGAATAAACCACAGGCGTGTTTCGAGATGTCAAAGACAACTCCATGTCCTGTTAGAAATCTTCGTCCATCTCTGTGCTTCTCCTGACTTTATTTTAAACACCTAACTGATACTAAGCATAGCTAACTTTTAATCTTCTCTCAAAGTTTAACACCAAAAAGCGCCGTTGTCAGAACGGCCTGGTAGCACTTACAGTAGCACGGAAACCTTCAAACATCGGAAAAAGATCCGTTGTTGAGATTCCAACTGAATGGGTCCGATCAAGCTCGGAATTAGCCGATTTTGTTCACCAGCGCATCTCTACAATTTATGGATTATTGCCGTATTCCAGTCTCTCTTACACTGCGGAAATGCACCAAAAATAAAATATACAAAACATTTCTAAAGGTTCCATATTTAAATGTTTGACTTGCATTATAATCCACTCTGAGAGTTCTAAGAGCAACAGTTTAAAGCAATTAACAAACTGATTTGAAACCAAATGTTTAGTTAAATCTTGTTTAAAAACACAATAAAACTGAAAAACAAGTATTTTAGAGAAAAGCTGCATGTGACTCAGCCTTTTCTCTTTCCTTAAGGACGTACCGAGGCTACAACTTTTCCAACTCTGTGTCTGATGTCACGTTGGAAAACAACTTGTCCAGAGTTGTTACTGCGGTTTCCCACGCTTTCACATCTTCTACCTCCAGAGCA
Source organism: Girardinichthys multiradiatus (assembly GCF_021462225.1). Lineage (NCBI taxonomy): Eukaryota > Metazoa > Chordata > Actinopteri > Cyprinodontiformes > Goodeidae > Girardinichthys > Girardinichthys multiradiatus. Next base: position 26,647,009 of record NC_061798.1, on the reverse strand, counting down.
CTAACTGTAAGTTTTCAGGAAAACATTTCAGTCCTTTATTGCTGTCTCTGTTAAAGGTTTCTGATAGTGTTAAGATCTCTAACCATATTCCTTCCTTCTCTGCAGTTTGGCTGCTGTGAGGCCTTGTGTCTCCTGGCATCTAATTTTCCTGTAGGTACTTGGAGCACAGGCTGGCACTGTGGCTACGTTAGCTCTAGCAGCAACTTTTCTTCTCGTTCTAGTCTCGGCCGCAGCAGACACAGGACTCTCAGGTTGGAGAACCTTTGCAACATTATTTTTTTTTTTCTGTTCGTCAGCAAACAAGTAACCTCAGTCTTTGATCATCGTTATAGTTTGTCTCAGAGCAGCAGTGCTCCGGCCTCTTCGACCTCCTCGTCTGCACCGGACTCTGAGCGGAAGACACTGACTGTAGGAACGGCCAACATGGTGCTGTCCTTACTGTCTTCTGCGTGGTTTCCTCTGGATCTCGCTGCACACCAAGATGCGCTTTTGCTTTGTGGCAATCTGCTTGCTGGTGAGAAATCTGTTAAATTTCCCATTTGTTTGGTGTAATTGCTCCTTTGATTTGTAAATTGTATCCCACTTTTTGCTTAATCTTTCAAATAATGAGAACATTATTGGTTTAAATAGTTTTGATACTAATGTTCTCAGCTGTGGCTCCTAAATGTTTACGCAACCCCTGGGCTGGGGAGGAGGAAGGAAGCACTGGGAACACCAGCGCAGGCCCAAATAAAACAGAGGAACCCTGGGCAGCGCTGTCAGAGCGCCCCCTGGTGGCCATGGTGGAACAGCTGTTTTCTCACCTGCTGAAAGTTCTCAACATCTGCGCCCATGTGCTGGACGACACACCACCAGGACCAGCAGTTAAGGCAAGCATAATGAAGAATAGTCCAGATGTTATTTATGTAATCTACAGGATTCCTACACAAACTCATGTATAAACTAAACAAATACAAAGGAAAAAAAATTATAATAGCAGAATAAGGTTCTTTAATATTTTATAATTTGATATAGGACTGCAACTAACAATTAATTTTCTAACTGAATATTCTTTTGACTATTTTTCCAAATAATCCATTCATAATTGGACTGCAAAAGGTGCTTATTAGGAGGTTTTTTTTTACTAAATTTGAACCAGGTAAAGCTAAAGCTTTGCTGCGTTCTGGATAGAGTATATTTAGAATCAAAGAAGGTTGTTCATCTCATATCAAAATGTATTTATTTTTTGTACCATTGATGCCTAATTACTGCTCTGAGTGGGTTGTTCTTTAAGCAAATGGCATGTTTTAGAGTCTGTATACTCCAGTTAACGATTATTTGATTACTAAATAAGCTGACGATTATTTGAATAATCGATTAATCACGATTAATTTTCAATTCAATTTTCAATTCAGTTTTATTTATATAGCGCCAATTCACAACACATGTTGTCTCAAGGCTCTTCACAACAGTCAGGTTCATACATTCCAATTAATCCTAACCACTGAACAGTGCAGTCGGAGTTAGTTATTTATTCAAATTGGATAAAAGGTTTTTCTATCTAAGGAAACCCAGCAGATTGCATCCAGTCAGTGACTTGCAGTATTCCCTCCTCCAGGATGAGCATGTAGAGACAGTGGACAGTCACTGGCGTTGACTTTGCAGCAATCCCTCATACTGACCATGCATGTAGCGACAGTGGAGAGGAAAAACTCCCTTTTAACAGGAAGAAACCTCCAGCAGAACCAGGCTCAGTGTGAGCGGCCATCTGCCACGACCGCCTGGGGGTTTGAGAGAACAGAGCAGAGACACAAAGAGAACAAAGAAGCACTGATCCAGGAGTCCTTTCTATGGGAAGTAAAACTAAATGTTAATGGATGTAGCTCCTTTAGTCGTTTCACCTAGAAAGAAAGAACAGATAAACTCTGAGCCAGTTTTCAAGGATAGAGTCTGAGCGCACATACAATTAGTTACAGTAAAAGCTCAGTCAATCGCCATGTCTAGGAGTGAGAAAGGGTTAAACACTAAAAGACAGGGCTATGTGGATTATCGGTAGAGGGTGAGCATTAAGTTGTTGGCAGCAGAAGCTTGGATGATGCCCCTCTCCAGAAAGGTGTCACAGGTAGACACAGAGTCAGGCCAGGTGTAGCTTCTAGGAAGAGAATAGAGAGAGAACATGGTTAAAAGCTGAAATAACAGCAAATAATGCAAAATCAGAGAGTAGTGTGAGAATGTAGCGAAGAGGGTGAAAGATGTCATTATGTCCTCCAGCAGCCTAAGCCTATAGCAGCATGTTCTGACAAACAGTAAAATAGTCCTTTACCCGACTGCTGAATCGAAGCCAACTTCAGCAGCATGATGTAAATATTTGTGGAATATACAGCTATAATGAAAAAAACATGAAAAAAACTGTCATAAAATCTGAAATTTTATATTTGAAGAAGTATGGAGATTTGAAATTGGAATTAGTTGAAAACCAGATTCTACTTGTTTCCATTTTTCAGTTTTTATGCTCTGTATCATTTTTCTAGGCTGCTCTCCCCTCCCTGAGCAACACGCCGTCCCTCAGTCCTATCCGCAGGAAGGGGAAGGAAAAGGAGACCACCGAGACAAACGCTGCCCCCATGAGCCCAAAGAAAAGCAATGAAATCAACACAGGTCCATCCACACGTCACCAAACTTCAACATGCAAACATTTTATCTTTTATACGTCAATGTTTAAAAAAAAACAAACTGTCAGTGTTTTATGTTGTTTTTAAGCAGGCAGGCAAGCAGACAGCACCGCGTCAGCAGCTGTGAACAAATCCATCACCCTGGGCAGCTTCTGCCACCTTCCTCCCTACCTCAGGCTCTACGATGTCCTCAAAGCCACACATGCCAACTATAAGGTCAGAGCTCCTGTCCTGCTGAAGCAGAGTTCTGCTCATTTGTTGATGGGTTCCAAAGGTTATTAAATTTGTTTTTTTTTCCTTCCAAGGTGACATTGGATCTTTACAGTAACCAGGAGAAGTTTGGAGGTTTTCTGCATGCTGTCTTGGATGTTTTGTCTCAGCTGCTGGAGCTGGCCACGCTCCATGACATCGGAAAGGTGAAGACCGTCACCGCAGCTTGACATTTTTATTTTACCAGTTTGTAATTGTTTTAACATTATGCTTCTTTTAACCAAAACTTGACATCTTTATTTACAGAAAGTAACAACCTGTTTATTATTGTTTGTAGTGTGTAGAAGAAATTCTGAGCTACCTGAAGTCCTGTTTCTCCAGAGAACCAACCATGGCCACCATTTGTGTGCAGCAGGTTTGTAATTTAAGTTTAGATTTAGTTTTTTCCCACTTACCGTGTGTGGAAGCCCTCATGGTTGTAGCTCTGAGCAGTGCGCTACATCCGGTGCTACTCCACACAGAGCGAGGCTGGTTCCTGCCGACAGGGCCTGTAAAGGCGTTGGTTTCCCTGTGCGATGGTTCCATACACTGTTTTATAGGAGCAAAATCATGTAGTCCTTCTTTGGCTGTGTTGTATCAGGTAGAAAAATTAGTTGTAAAATTATTTTACACTAACGATGAGTGTTAAAGTTATACATTAGGTTCATGTTTTGGTTAAATGGCAGATGTGTTCCTACTCTAAAAGTTTAGGATTTATTCCTCAGTTGTTGAAGACGCTGTTTGGGACCAACCTGGCTTCTCAGTATGAAAGCGTGCTGAGTGGACCCAGCCGCTCCCAGGGCAAAGCTCTCCGCCTTGGCTCTTCCAGCCTGCGTCCGGGCCTCTACCACTACTGCTTCATGGCTCCGTATACACATTTCACACAAGCTCTGGCTGATGCTAGCCTCCGTAACATGGTGCAGGCGGAACAGGAACACGATACCTCTGGGTAAGAATGACGCATATTGGTCGTTTCGATTTGTTTGCATAAAGAGTAGAATAAATCATTATGGGCCCCATTCGCTTTAAATATGTGAGTACATTTACAGTGCCCTGTAAAAGCACTGATAGCCCTTAAACTTTTTCACATTTTGTCTGGTTACAACCACATATTATAAGTTTGTTTAGGGTTTTCTTTTATTTACCATAGAGTAACACAAAGTAGTGCATGATTGTGAACTGGAAGGAAAAAACACATTGTTTACATAACATCCTGTGGTGCCTGCCCCTTCACTCTGATACCCCTAAATATAATCCAGCGAAATCATTTTCCTTAAGATGTTATCTACATAGTTAATAGGGTCCACCAGTGTGTAGTTTAATCTTGGTCTGAATCCAGTTGTTCTCTGAAGGCTTTAGAGGTTTGTTCGAGAACATCAGTGAACAAACAAGCACAGCAGACAGGTCAGGGATATGATGTTAAAAATAGAGCTTGGAGCAAGTAGAAACCTACAGAGACAAGGTCATCCACCAAAACAGACAGGCCATGAGCCCCTGGTAACTCTGGAGGAGCTTCCAAGGTCAACAGCTCAGGTGAGAGAGGCTGTTGACAACAATTAGTCGTGGGTTCAACAAACCTGGCGTCTGTGGGGAGTGTCACAGAGACAGCCATTGTTGAAAGAAAGCCAGAAGAAGTCATGTTTAAAATTTCCCTTAAGCCATGTAGAGGACCTAGCAGACATGTGAAAAAGGTGTTCTGGTCAGACGAGACCAAAATTGAACTTTATTGCTCGCATGCGAAACACAATGCGTGGAAGAAAATGAGCACACCATCTCCACTGTAAAACATGGTGGTGGCAGCATGGTGCTGTGGGTATTATAAGTTTTTTTTTAGCAGGAGCAGGAAACTGGTCAGATATGATGCAGAGCTGGAAGGAGCATACAGCCAGAACTACAATGGAAGGGTGTAGATCAAAGGAGCTTCCTGTGTTTAAATGTCCCAGATAATGTCCAGACCTAAATCCAACGAAGAATCAGCGGGAAGACTTGTAAAATTGATATTCTGACACTTTCCATCTACTCTGACAGAGCTGAAGATCTTTAGCAAAACAAAATGGGCAGAAATTTCCCTACAGGGGAAAGCTGGTAGAGACATGCCCTGAAAGACCCTCAGCTGTATTGGCATTGGACTGTAATTCTACATTAGTATCGAATCGGTGGAGCTCAATGTAAATGCAATGATGTGTTGCTGTGTGATAGTCTTCCACATGACATCTAGATAAAATAAAGATTGACTGTAATTTAACTAATTATGAAAAACGTCATGTATGAATATTTTTTGCAAAGCACTATAAAATATGTTTGATTATTTTCTTCTCTTTCACATTTAGATGGTTTGACGTGATGCAAAAAGCATCCAATCAGCTAAGGTTCAACATTGCAAATGCCACACGTCACAGGGGAGACAAGGTGCGCCTAGATTGTGCTTTTTGACAGCCAATGGAATGCTTTAAACATTTCAAAGTACACTATATTGCCAAAAGTACAGGTCCTTCTCAAAATATTAGCATATTGTGATAAAGTTCATTATTTTCCATAATATAATGATGTAAATTTAACATTCATATATTTTAGATTCATTGCACACTAACTGAAATATTTCAGGTCTTTTATTGTCTTAATATGGATGATTTTGGCATACAGCTCATGAAAACCCAAAATTCCTATCTCACAAAATTAGCATATTTCATCCGACCAATAAAAGAAAAGTGTTTTTAATACAAAAAACGTCAACCTTCTAATAATCATGTACAGTTATACACTCAATACTTGGTCGGGAATCCTTTTGCAGAAATGACTGCTTCAATGCAGCGTGGCATGGAGGCAATCAGCCTGTGGCACTGCTGAGGTCTTATGGAGGCCCAGGATGCTTCGATAGCGGCCTTTAGCTCATCCAGAGTGTTGGGTCTTGAGTCTCTCAACGTTCTCTTCACAATATCCCACAGATTCTCTATGGGGTTCAGGTCAGGAGAGTTGGCAGGCCAATTGAGCACAGTGATACCATGGTCAGTAAACCATTTACCAGTGGTTTTGGCACTGTGAGCAGGTGCCAGGTCGTGCTGAAAAATGAAATCTTCATCTCCATAAAGCTTTTCAGCAGATGGAAGCATGAAGTGCTCCAAAATCTCCTGATAGCTAGCTGCATTGACCCTGCCCTTGATAAAACACAGTGGACCAACACCAGCAGATGACACGGCACCCCAGACCATCACTGACTGTGGGTACTTGACACTGAACTTCTGGCATTTTGGCATTTCCTTCTCCCCAGTCTTCCTCCAGACTCTGGCACCTTGATTTCTGAATGACATGCAGAATATTCTTTCATCCGAAAAAAGTACTTTGGACCATTGAGCAACAGTCCAGTGCTGCTTCTCTGTAGCCCAGGTCAGGCGCTTCTGCCGCTGTTTCTGGTTCAAAAGTGGCTTGACCTGGGGAATGCGGCACCTGTAGCCCATTTCCTGCATGCGCCTGTGCACGGTGGCTCTGGATGTTTCTTCTCCAGACTCAGTCCACTGCTTCCGCAGGTCCCCCAAGGTCTGGAATCGGCCCTTCTCCACAATCTTCCTCAGGGTCCGGTCACCTCTTCTTGTTGTGCAGCGTTTTCTGCCACACTTTTTCCTTCCCACAGACTTCCCACTGAGGTGCCTTGATACAACACTCTGGGAACAGCCTATTCGTTCAGAAATTTCTTTCTGTGTCTTACCCTCTTGCTTGAGGGTGTCAATAGTGGCCTTCTGGACAGCAGTCAGGTCGGCAGTCTTACCCATGATTGGGGTTTTGAGTGATGAACCAGGCTGGGAGTTTTAAAGGCCTCAGGAATCTTTTGCAGGTGTTTAGAGTTAACTCGTTGATTCAGATGATTAGGTTCATAGCTCGTTTAGAGACCCTTTTAATAATATGCTAATTTTGTGAGATAGGAATTTTGGGTTTTCATGAGCTGTATGCCAAAATCATCCGTATTAAGACAATGAAAGACCTGAAATATTTCAGTTAGTGTGCAATGAATCTAAAATATATGAATGTTAAATTTTCATCATGACATTATGGAAAATAATGAACTTTATCACAATATGCTAATATTTTGAGAAGGACCTGTATTTGTCTGTCTACTTTTACATGTACATGAGCTTTGATGACATTCTGTTGACATCCTTATCTATAAGGTCTAATTTGTTGATGGACCCACCGTGGCCAGCAATAGCAACTTTACCTATTCTGGAAACATCTTCCACAAGGTTTAGGAGTGTGTTCTTAGTTAGATGACAAAACCAGAACTGCAGCCTCCGCTCTAATTCATCTCAGGTTGAAGAAGGTGAGGTCAGGATTCTGTGCAGCTAGTCAAGTTTCTCCAACCAACCTTTATACACCTGCATCTACGGAGGTGATTGGAACACCAGAATTCATTGATTAGGTGGTGTGACCCAATACCTTTGGCAATATAGTGTATTTCACAGATATGGGTGCATGTTGTATAGGTTGCCTACTTCTGCCCTAAGATTGATGTAATATCTTGTTCTCTCTCAGAATGCTATTCACAACCACATTCGTCTGTTTGAGCCGCTTGTGATCAAAGCTTTGAAGCAGTACACCACCAGTACGTCCGTGGCCCTGCAGAGACAAGTGCTGGACCTGCTCGCCCAGCTTGTGCAGCTCCGAGTCAACTACTGCCTGCTAGACTCAGATCAGGTTAAAAACTTGTCCAGTTTTTCTTTTCTTTTTTTTCTTGCATGCACGTGTCTTTCTATACGCTCACCTTTTTACTTTCTGAAACATGTTTTTAAATGTTGCAGGTGTTCATAGGCTTTGTCCTAAAGCAGTTTGAATATATTGAAGTGGGACAGTTCAGGTATTTGTCTTTTACTTTTTCTCCTTCTGTGAAACTCAGGATCTTCTTTCTAAACTGATAGAACCATTACTCCTCCTCCTGCAGGGATTCTGAGTCCATCATTCCGAACATCTTTTTCTTCCTGGTGCTGCTGTCTTATGAACGCTACCACTCCAAGCAGATTATCAGCATCCCCAAGATCATCCAGCTGTGCGATGGCATCATGGCGAGCGGCAGGAAAGCTGTGACCCATGGTGAGAGAAACACAGGAAGACACGCCATGTAGCAGTCATTGAGATCTCTTCCACATTTAGAAAGTTTTAATTATATTACTACACATTTTTTCAATTAATCCTTGATGACCTAATAATTAATCAGGATATATATATATTTCTTTGCAGCCATTCCTGCCTTGCAGCCTATAGTTTATGACCTTTTTGTGTTACGGGGCTCAAACAAAGCAGATGCAGGCAAAGAGCTGGATACTCAGAAAGAAGTGGTGGTGTCCATGCTTCTCAGACTTGTGCAGTACCATCAGGTATGGCTGCATACGGATGGTGTAGAGGCAACAACAGCAGGCTAATGTTATCAGATATCCCACGTTCTTTTGCCTTCACGCCAAAATGTTCCTGTGCCTTTTTGTTATAGGTGTTGGAGATGTTCATCCTTGTTCTGCAGCAGTGTCACAAAGAGAATGAGGACAAGTGGAAGAGACTGTCAAGGCAGATCGCAGATGTTATTCTTCCTATGATTGCGAAGCAGCAGGTTGCTGAAGAGAAGAATAGTCATCTCTTTTATAAGTCCAACCCTGATTTTTATTTTTTCAGTAACCCAAGATTAGTCACCCTAACTTCCTGATTCCTCTTTTTTTTTTATCATGTCACAGATGCTACTGGACTCACCAGAGGCATTAGGAGTGTTGAACACTCTGTTTGAGACTGTGGCCCCCTCCTCTCTCAGACCTGTTGACATGCTGCTGAAGAGCATGTTTACTATCCCCGTCACCATGGTGAGACACCTCCTCTAATAACATGCACTATATTGTCAAAAGTATTTCCTGACCAATTCAAATCATTTAACTCAGGTGTCCCATTCACTTCCATGGCCACAAGCCTCTATAAATATTTCTGAAAGAAATGGGTTGCTCTCAGGAGCTCACACCAGCGTGGTACTATAATAGGATGCCGCCTGGGCCATTAATCCAGTCGTGAAATTTACTCACAACTATAAATATTCTGGCGTCAGATGTTACTTGTATTATAACTACATGGAAGTGGAGGCAACGATAGCAACTCGGCAACAAACTGAAGCCACAGAAATGGGTGAGGAGATGCATAAATTTCAAGACTGGAAGTCTGTAGCTACAAACCTCCAGTCTTGATGTGGCCTTCAGATTACCTCAGCTTCATGGAATGAGTTTCTCTGGATGCAAAGTACAGTGAAGATGTGGTCTCCATGCCTCTTGGTTTGACAATTCAATGCCTGAGTTCGGGTTTGGCAGTTGCCATGAGAACGGTCTGACTGTGAAGTGTTTGTTGTAGAGATTATTGTGTGGGTCTGTTTTTCAGTCTCTTGGTTCCAGTGGGAGGAACTCTTAATGCTGCAGTATAGCAAGACATTTTGGACAATTGAATGCTCCCAGCCTACAGTTTGAGAATGTACCCTTCCTGTCCCAACATGTCTGCGCTCCAGTCATGGACAAATCTAGGTCCATAAAGACATGGATGGGTGGCTTTGTTGTTTAAGAACATGACTGGCCCTGCAGAGAGTCTTGACCTAAACCCAATAGAGCACCATTTAAATAAGAGTTGGGACTGCTAGCCAGGCCTTCTTGTCCAACATCAGTGCCTGTCCTTACCAATGTGCTTCTGGAAGAATGGTTAAAAAAATTCCATATATACACATCTAAACTTTGTGGAAAGCCTTTCCAGAAGAGTTCAGCCTGTTTAGCTAGGCTTGGAAGATATGCTATTTAACCCTATGGATTAGGAACGGGACGTCAATCAAGGTCACGTCTGTTTGAAAGGAAGAGAAGCGAATACTTTTTGCAATATGTGTATAAAGATATCTGCACAACTTACTCCTCTTGTGCTTCAATAACAGATCTACAGTTTCTCCATTGATTTATAAAATAACAGTTTTTTTAAAATATGTCCGCACCTCTAGGCATCTGTCACTACAGTCCAGCTGTGGGTGTCTGGCATCCTGGCAATACTTAGAGTACTAGTGTCCCAGTCCACTGAGGACATTGTCCTGTCTCGGGTCCACGAGCTGTCTCTCTCCCCACACCTCCTCTCCTGCTACACGATTCGCCGCCTGCATCAACAGAGCCCCTCTCCCATTGACCTTCCTGCTTCCGACACGAGTTGCAACCAGGAAACTAACGGAGATGCGCAGAAGGTTCCGCCTGAAGAAACCTTTGCAAGGTGGGTGTCTCATTTGACTAAAAAATATGCAGAAGTACATAAAAGACGGGGAATTGCTTCAGACGTTTTAAGCTCTATGAAACTGTTGTTGTTTTCAAAATGTAACCTGAGTAGCTGTTTTTTTTTTTTTGATGAGTAAAATGGTAAAGAATATATTTTTTTCTCTCTTTAATCCCTCTAGGTTCCTCCTACAGCTAGTTGGAGTGTTACTCGATGACATTTCTAGCAGACGGGTTAAGGTGGACATTACGGAGCAACAGCACACCTTTTACTGCCAGCAGCTTGGCACATTGCTCATGTGTCTAATACACGTCTTTAAAAGCGGTGAGCACATGTCCCTTAAGTTTCACGTCCGAAATTTTGCAACTTAAAACATACGTTTCTAATGTTTTACAATAAAATTTAAATAGGTACAATTGAACATTTGTGTTGACAGGAATGTTTCGCAGGATCACGGCTGCTGCCAGTCGGCTCCTGAAGGGCGAGAGCGGCAGTGGACAGGTGAGTCCGGAGCCCGGTCTCTACTACCCTTTGGAAGGACTCAATAACATGGTGCAGAGTCTCGTCACCACCCACCCGCCTTTAGTGCTGCTGTGGTGCCAGGTCCTCCTCATAATCAACTACACCAACTATTCATGGTGGGCTGAAGTTCATCAGACACCCAGGTGAGAAGAAACTAGATGGTATCCTTTAATTTACATAATTCTGTCACAGAAAGTTTCTGTAAACAGACAAAACAAAACTGATAAACACCTATGGAGTTGTCCTATGGATAATTGTGTGAATGTATTGAAAGATACACTTACATCAAGCCTCTTCCTGTCCCTTTTTTCCTCTTTCCTGCCAGGGGGCATAGCCTCTCATGCACTAAGCTGCTAAGTCCACACTCCTCTGGGGAAGGAGAAGAAGAAAAGCTAGAGTCCCGGCTAGCAATGGTCAACAGGGAGATTGTACGCAGGGGAGCCCTAATTCTCTTCTGCGACTATGTGGTGAGAATAACTAGCACTATTACTAGTTTGGACTCAATTCTAAACTCATACTGCTTAAGTGGATCTGAAATGCTGAGACAATACTGTTTATGCTGATTAAATTCATATTTTAGAACTGTACTTCTGACAAACAAATACAACAGGGTTTCTATGCACACCAGAGACATGGAATTCCATCCATCCCTCCATGATAGATCGATCGATTGATTGATAGCAGGGAAAGTATGGAACTTTCATATGGAAAATGTGTAGGATCCCTGAACAAAGATGCAATATAACTGCAAAGATGAGACTCAGATGCACGCTTCAAACAGCAGATCTCTTCACTGTGCACCGCTAAAGATCCCATAAGAACCACTTTGTAAATTTTGTTACATTTCAGTGTCAGAATCTCCATGATTCGGAGCATTTGACCTGGCTAATCGTCAACCATGTGCGCGACCTCATCAGCCTTTCCCATGAGCCTCCAGTACAAGATTTCATCAGCGCTGTCCACCGCAACTCTGCTGCCAGCGGTCTCTTCATTCAGGCGATCCAGTCTCGATGTGACAACCTCACTACTGTAAGATAAAATCTGCTTGATGTCTTTACAATTTTAATTTACTACTTCCTATTAACCCCCAGTCCTGTTGTCACCGGATCTCATGTCTTACCTCCTAAACTTTTCATTTCTCCCCATTTATTTCCCTCTGAAATGTGTAGCCCACCATATTGAAGAAGACTTTGCAGTGTTTGGAAGGCATCCACCTGAGCCAGTCTGGCTCTCTTCTCATGCTTTATGTGGACAAGTTGCTCAATACTCCATTCAAGGTTTTAGCTCGCATGGTGGACACGCTGGCGTGCCGCAGAGTAGAGATGTTGCTGGCTGAGACGCTGCAGGTAAATTTCAGAGCTGTGTGAAATGTGTTACGTGAATACATGAAAGTGTAAAATAACATACCAAGATGTTAATGTGCTGTAAAGGCTGCAGGAAAACTCTTTTTTTCATAAAAAAATGTTGAAATGTAGCAGTTTTGCCTCATTGCCTCCGTAAATGCACCACTGCAGAACAGCATAGCCCAGCTGCCTGTGGAGGAACTGGAGAGAATTCAGGAATACCTGCAGACCAGTGGATTAGCTCTAAGGTATTCTTTCAGACTTTCTAGATTCGGGTTCTTCCTCAGCTGAATCATGCTGTTACGTTGCACAGATGAGGATACAATAATAATTTTGTCTCCTCTGTTTACCTGCGGCAGGCATCAGAGGTTCTACTCCCTGCTGGACAGGTTCAGAGCCACCATTGCTGACAGCAGCAGCCCAAAACCTCCGGTTACCTCCCACCCGCTGGATGGGGATCCACCCATAGCCCCTGAAAAGGTTGTTCCTGAGAAGGTAATGAATTGTGATAAACATGTATTAGAAAGTACTTGAATGCATCATGACTTTTAGGAACATCTCTGAGGTCCCATTTGAGTGAATAAAAAAAGCGTAAATCTGGTTGAATATGTTCCCTTTTTTCTAGGAGTGGTATGTTGCTCTGGTCAAGTCCCAGTGCTGTCTTCGTGGAGATGTTTCATTGCTGGAGACAACAGAACTTCTCACTAAATTACCTGCTGCTGATCTGTTGAGTGTCATGAGCTGCAAGGTAACAAAACGCTCATGTTTACACAAAGCACCTGCTTAAAACACCCAGTTCCAATTTAGAATATGAATATGGCTCATAGCTGCAATGATTAATTTTCACATTCACACATATACTAATATGCTAAAACAGAGATGAATTTAACTTAATTTTAAATTTAACATTCAAGCTGTGGTTTTTGTTTTGTTTGTCCAGGATTTTAATCTCAGCCTGTTGTGTCCATCCCTGAGTTTGGGGGTGCGGAGGTTGACCCGGGGTCAGGGGTCTCTCTTGCTGGAGACGGCCTTGCAGGTGACCCTTGAGCAGCTAGCAGAAGTTACTGGGTCACTTCCTGTCCCACACCAGTCCTTCCTGCCACCACCTCAACCCCAGCCATACTGGAACCAACTGGGTGACGTGTACGGTGAGACTTGGGAGAAGGCTTAACATTTATAATAAGAATATAATACTGGGTTTCTATTGATGGTTATGTTAATAATACCGGTTATGATACTGATAGTATTGAAAGCGATGATAGTTGTGATAGTGCTGATAATAATGGTGATGATCTTTATGAGTAATGATAGTGATGATTATAATGATAGAGATAATAACAATACTGATAGTGATGTTAGTAATAATACTGATGAGAGGGATGTTAGCAATGATAATTATCATACTAATGATTATAGTCACATAAAAATGATAAAGGTAATGATAATTACAATATTAACCATAGTAGAAAATTGTTATAAAAGGAAACTATTAATAAGGTTACTACTATTATAATAATAATAAGAAGAATATTAATACTAATAATAATACTTGTGATAATAATGATAGTGATAGTCATTAAATATGATAATGTTATTATGATGATGATGTAATACTTCTATTGATACTTTTATTGATATGGAAGAACAGTATTTAATGTACTTAATATTTGTTATTTTCTGTTGTATTGTAACATAAAAAAAAACAAAAAAATTGTCCTTTTCTCTGAAGTTTTTTTTGTTTGTACATTGCATTTTTCTTCAGATGAGCCAGGTTTTTACCCCAGGGTTTTGGCCTTGTGCAGAGCTTTGTCCCAGTATATGCTGAGTGTGAATCAGCTTCCTTCATCGCTACATATTCCATCTGACAAGGAGCACCTCATCACCTCTTTCACCTGCATGGCTGCGGAGGTAAAAAAAACAAACAACAACAAACATGTTTTGAAAACCTCGACGGCCACCTTGGTTTGCAGACAGGTTTCGTCAAGGTTATCAGACATTGTTTCACCAGGATAAATTAGTTTTCATAATGTTATATTTAAAAAAGCTGATCTTTTCATTTTATAAATTTGTGTGTGAACCTCTTTGTCCAGGTGGTTGTTTGGCGGCTGCTTCAGAACCGATTGCCCCTGAGTGTGGACCTGCAGTGGGCTCTCTGTTGCCTGTGCCTGGCCCTGCAGCAACCCAGTGTGTGGAACAAGCTCTCTACCTTTGAGTACAAGACATACACCTGCTCCCTCATCTACTGCCTACGCCTCATCATTGCTGCTGGTAATTAAAACTACACTGGCAAGCCCGGTGAAATTCTGCCATGGTCTTTATATTTTAAGTTTGTCCATTTTTGCCTTTGCCTCCTAGTGGCCGTGCATCCTGGCGACCGGCTGCTGCATCCAGAGAAGAAAAAGGCTTTAAGAGAAGGAGACGGTGAAGATCAGCTGGACTCAGCCCATCTTGACAGTAAGAATTTTGTTGTTGTAATAAATTTTGTCTTTGTTTTCTGGTTCTTCTGAGTGACATTTTGTTTGTTACAGACAAGTGTGAGTGGCAAGCATGTGAGATCATGGCAGAGCTGGTGGAAGGACTGCAGAGCATCCTCTGCTTGGGACACCCAAGAAACGCTGCGTTTCCCATTTTCCTCACGCCAACGTTGCGAAACATCATCGTCAGTATTTCACGTCTGCCTCTGGTCAACAGCTACACAAGAGTACCTCCACTGGTTAGTGTTTAAAGGAAATGGTGCTTGCAGTTCAGATGCATACCTGGATCGGCACGTTTTCTTTAAATAATGTGTCCACGTGTTCAGGTCTGGAAACTGGGCTGGTCCCCTCAGCCAGGTGGAGAATTCGGCACCACCCTGCCTGAGATCCCTGTTGACTTCCTGCAGGAAAAGGATGTCTTTAGGGAATTCCTTTACCGCATCAACACGTTGGGTACAGATATACATATGCACAATACATATCATTTCAACACAATAATGACTCCTTTTTTATTTTTTCTTTCTTAAATAACATTTAAGGTAGATTTGATCCTAATGTGAGCCGTTTTGCAATTAACTGTTTTTAGGGTGGAGCAGCAGGACTCAGTTTGAGGAGACGTGGGCCACTCTGCTGGGGGTGCTGGTCACCCAACCAATCACAATGGACCAAGAAGAAGAGACGCAACAAGAGGTACACATAACCTTGTAAACTCCTCAAGAAAATTGATGCATTGTTTTTAATTCAATAAAAAAAACATCTGAAAGATACAGTATACAGCCCTGCTAAGTCAATACTTTGCATAACCAACTTTTGCTGCAACTCTTTTGGGAGACGTTTTTGCCACACAGACTTATTCTCAAATAGCTCCAGCTCAGTTGGATTGAATGGAGAGCGTCTATAACCATTAGTTTTGCCAATTCTCAATTGAATTTCGGTCTGAACTTTGACTAGGTCATTCTATCACATGGATATGCTTTGATCCAGTATACTCCATTTTAGTTCTGGCTGTATGTTAGGGTAATTGTGATGATGGAAGGTGAGCCAACGACCCAGACCCAACTCTTTTTCAGGATTGCCTCGTATTTAGCTAAATCCATCTTCACTTAAAATCTGACCAGGTTTCCTGTCCCTGCTTAAGAAAAGAATCCCCACAGCATGATTCTGCCATCTCCATGTTTCTTGGTGGGCATAAGTGAAACGTGGTGTTGGTTTTCCTTTTAGAGGTAGGCCAAAAAGTTAAGTTGAAACATGCAGAAGAAGACTCTTCGACATTGTTGTCTCGTTACCTAGATCGCCTGTGGCAAACTCAGCAGTGCCGTCCTTCTTGCTCTTCCTTCACAAATGCCAGATTTGTGGGGTAAACTGTTGTGACAGAGTGGCCAAAAATGAGCGATGAACCTCTGCAGCTCCTGTAGAGTTACCATAAGACTCCTCGTGTGAGAGCTTAGGGTATCATTTCTGCCATAACCCTGATTTATACAGAGATTAGGTTACACACAGTTCTCTACATACTAATTAATGGTTGAAAGTTGTTAACTCTGGATTGTATCTAGGGGTTTCAGAGTAAATGGGTATTCAGAGTTTTATTTGTCAAAATGATTTGATACCATATATCATATCCTTTTGTTGGTCAATCACATAAAACCCCAGAAAGAACTCTCAAGTTGTTGTAATATGACCGAAACGAGATAGAGTTTGAGAAATGTTAATACTTGGGCAAGTAGAAAATGGTCTGTGTTCATTTCATAGTTCCAGAGTGAGATGTACTCCAATAAGTTGTGACAGATCTCTCTAAATACCATTTTTAACGACACATTTGTCTTTAATACCACCTGTCACTCTTTTCTAGGAGGACCTGGAGCGTACCCAGTTAAACGTGTTAGCAGTGCAGGCTATCACCAGCCTGGTGCTGAGTGCCATGACCCTGCCCACTGCTGGCAACCCTGCAGTCAGCTGTCTGGAACAGCAACCCCGAAACAAAAGCCTTAAAGCTCTGGAAACACGGTAGCTATGCAGTGTTTTTTTTTAAATCTGTCTATGAAGAGGGAGCCTTAAAATCGGACAGAATACGGATGAGGTTTTCTGTGTCCAGGTTTGGAAGGAAACTCGCTGTAATTCGAGGTGAAGTGGAGCGAGAGATTCAGGCTCTTGTTTCAAAGAGGGACAACGTCAGTACACACCACCCGTACCACGCCTGGGACCCAGTACCCTCGCTGTCAGCAGCCTCTGCAGGTAACCCAACTTCAGGACCAGGTCTGTCCTTCGGTATAAAATGGCAGAATACTTTTCGGACCTCATTTCTTCCAGCAGGTACGCTAATCAGCCATGAGAAGCTGCTGCTCCAGATCAACACTGAGAGGGAGCTGGGCAACATGGATTACAAACTGGGGCAGGTATGAGAAAGAAATAGTTAGACTGTAATGCCTGAGGGAGACGTTACTAATGCTTGTTTGATTTGGCATATGTCTCACCAGGTCTCCATCCATTCAGTCTGGTTGGGTAATAACATCACTCCTCTTAGGGAAGAAGAATGGGGTGAGGATGAAGAAGATGAAACAGACACTCCAGCACCTGCCTCCCCACCTTTATCGCCTATAAATTCAAGGTCAGAGAGCACACAGTTACTCACACCAATCTGCAAGTACATCAGTGTTTGCCAAGGCCTGAATGTTACTACAACAATAATCATTACTGAGTGATCTTTACTGTCTCTTTTTAGCAGTTTTTCTATTTTGATTGATTATTGTCCAGAGAAGACAGATTAGGTTTCCTAAACTCAGGGAATGATTCCTTCTCCAGGGATCCATCCACACTCTGAACTTGTATTTTGTGCTTTCAGGAAGCACCGTGCAGGTGTGGATATTCATTCATGTTCTCAGTTCCTCCTCGAGCTCTACAGCCAATGGCTAATCCCAGGCTCTCCCAGTAACAGGAGGACGCCGACCATCCTCATCAGTGAGGTGGTCCGATCGGTAAGCTGGAACCCACCAGTAGATATCTTCTCACCAGCTTGGCTAAAGATCTGTTCACCTGACTTAAAGAACAGTCTACTGTTTCTCATTTCAATCTCTTACGTAGCCATTTTTGTTGTTGGTCGAAAGCAAAAGCCTGCTGTGGGGAAAAAGGTTTATCAGCAAATTAGAAAAACTAAAATTGATTTCAGTTATTTCAATCAAAGACTGAAACTCTTATATAGCCTGATTACACACAGAGTAAAATGTTTGAAGCGCTTGGTTTTGTTATTTTGGGGTTGATGACTCACAGGTAATGAAAACCCAAAGTTCAGACTTGAGGTTTGTCAGAGTGTTATATTAGTAAAGGAACAATAAAAACAGATGGGCAAGACGGGTGAAGCACAAAATGTCACTGCTGAAAAAGGTGACTGTTCAGAGCTGTGTCTCCAAGCATATTAGTGGAAAGTTATATGGAAAGAAAAAGGGAGGAAAAAGTACACAAGTGATAGAGATAACCCCAGCCTTAAAAGGATTGTGAACCAGACACAACTCAAGAGTTTGAGGAAGATTCATAAGTTGTGAGCTGTGGCTGGAGTCAGAGCTTCAGGGGCCATCACACACACACAATATATATGCACGATCTACAACTGATTCACTCCTTGTGTTTAAACCAACCCTGAACCAGAGCCAATGTCAAAAGCCTCTTACATAAGCCAAGGAGAAACAGGACTGGATTTTTGCTCAGCAGTCTAAAGGCCCCTAATTAGATGAATTAGGGCTGGACGATTTGGCCAAAACTTATATAAAAATATATTTCCTAATTTGGTCGATATGATATAGTTCCAATATTAATATCAATCTATAACAATATAAAAGCCTCAGAAAAACTGCTAAGAATGCCCACAACAGATGCCTGTACAAACCTCTGAAAGTTATTTTGCCAGGTTAATAAACCTCCTCCAATATAACATTTTAGAAACAAAAACTGTACATATAGATGAATTTTCACCTTTTACTTGTATTTAGCATTCAAACAAAGGCGTTTGAAATCACCGTCATATAAACATAAAACTCTCAACTTTCGTGAGTTTATTAGCTCTAACTTTAAAGTTCAACTGAAGTTTATTATGTCAGTCTTACAGACTTAAAGGCGCTTGAGCCTCACTAAAGAAATAACAACATTGCTCTGAATTGCTGCAAGAAACAGAAAAAAAGAGTGAGCAACAATTAACACAAATGTTGCTGAGAGACAATGTTGACCTGAATGCACAAGTAAGGTTTTGCCACTTGGCTTACTGTGGGGAAGCTCTTTTGATAGACCTTCCATCAATCCAGTGGATTTGAGTCATCGTCAGCACCTGGAGACAAAAGGTTGGTTGCCGAGCTCCCTCTTAGCTGCCTGCCGTGCACTCAGCCTTCTGTGGTTGGCCTGGAAAAAAAAAAAGCTACCTAGAGACCTCTTCGTTTTCTTGGCTGGTGGCCCTGCTGCAGAAGCATCTCCAATGGTTTCTTCTCTGAACTCCTCTTCTCTTACCATAGCAGCTCTCTCTCCCTTCATCAACTCCAACACAGCCCTCTGTTTGATGTACTCTCTCTTCTCCTCCTAAGTGTACTGAAGCTTGAATCTTGGGTCAACAAGGCATGCCATATCAAGTTGATCATCCATGGCTAGATCCTTGTACTTTGTTATTGGTTCCTTCAGATGGAGGTGTTGAAGAGATGAATCTGGTTTGAGAATGACACGGACCCCCATCTTGTTGGTGTTTCACTAATAAGCTTGTGCTTTGGCAAGTGAAACTCTTCCTGAGCAGCTTGAAGGTCCCGTTTCTTTTTCCAAGAGTAGGAGAAGGCAGCCACCATCTCTTTAGACCCCAACTGCTCTGTCCACTTGCTTGTCTTGGTTAAGAAAAATTCTTGCAATATACCGCTCTCATTTTTATTTATATTTTAACAAAAAAATAATTTATTCATATAGAAAAATCACAGTTCTCCTGCTTAAGTATTTTTGATTAATTTGATCAGATTTTGGAAATTAAACATCTGTTCCCACACCAGTAAAACACCTTTAAATTTAAATGAGAGAATGGCTGTATGTATAATCCATATAAATATGAATGCCTAAATGAATAGCCTATAAAATGACTTAAGTTAAATGAAATCACCTAATCAAATTTTAGGCTAACTAAGTATTAAGTTACGGTACAATAACTCATAAAGGTGAGTACACCCCTCGCATGTTTGTAAATATTTAATTATATCTTTTCATGTGACTACACTGAATAAATGACACATTTGCTACATTGTAATGAGTGTACAGCTTTAAATGCACAGTATAACACATGCTTAATTACTTCCTTATTAAATGTCATTTAACAACTACAGGGGTTGGACAATGAAACTGAAACACCTGGTTTTAGACCACAATAATTTATTAGTATGATGTATGGCCTCCTTTTGCAGCCAATACAGCATCAATTCGTCTTGGGAATGACATATACAAGTCCTGCACAGTGGTCAGAGGGATTTTAAGCCATTCTTCTTGCAGGATAGTGGCCAGGTCACTACGTGATACTGGTGGAGGAAAACGTTTCCTGACTCGTTCCTCCAAAACACCCCAAAGTGGCTCAATAATATTTAGATCTGGTGACTGTGCAGACCATGGGAGATGTTCAACTTCACTTTCATATTCATCAAACCAATCTTTCACCAGTCTTGCTGTGTGTATTGGTGCATTGTCATCCTGATACACGGCACCGCCTTCAGGATACAATGTTTGAACCATTGGATGCACATGGTCCTCAAGAATGGTTCGGTAGTCCTTGGCAGTGACGCGCCCATCTAGCACCAGTATTGGGCCAAAGGAATGCCATGATATGGCAGCCCAAACCATCACTGATTCACCCCGATGCTTCACTCTGGGCATCCAACAGTCTGGGTGGTATGCTTCTTTGGGGCTTCTCCACACCGTAACTCTCCCGGATGTGGGGAAAATAGTAAAGGTGAACTCATCAGAGAACAATACATGTTTCACATTGTCCACAGCCCAAGATTTGCAGCTCCTTGCAGCCATTGAAACCGACGTTTGGCATTGGCATGAGTGACCAAAGGTTTGGCTATAGCAGCCCGGCCGTGTATATTGACCCTGTGGAGCTCCTGATGGACAGTTCTGGTGGAAACAGGAGAGTTGAGGTGCACATTTAATTCTGCCGTGATTTGGGCAGCCGTGGTTTTATGCTTTTTGGATACAATCCAGGTTAGCACCCGAACATCCCTTTCAGACAGCTTCCTCTTGCATCCACAGTTAATCCTGTTGGATGTGGTTCGTCCTTCTTGGTGGTATGCTGACATTATCCTGGATACCGTGGCTCTTGATACATCACAAAGACTTGCTGTCTTGGTCACAGATGCGCCAGCAAGACGTGCACCAACAATTTGTCCTCTTTTGAACTCTGGTATGCCACCCATAATGTTGTGTGCATTTCAATATTTGGAGCAAAACTGTGCTCTTACCCTGCTAATTGAACCTTCACACTCTGCTCTTACTGGTGCAATGTGCAATCAATGAAGACTGGCTACCAGGCTGGTCCAATTTAGCCATGAAACCTCCCACACTAAAATGACAGGTGTTTCAGTTTCATTGTCCAACCCCTATGTATATATATATATATATATATATATATATATAATAAAACTCGTATCGGAATATATATTGATATTGAATTACTGTCCAGCCCTAAAATAAATACTGCATTTCACTTGAAAATCAAGGTCCCAGACTCTGGGAGAAGAGTGGAGACACAGTGGAGTCCGAGCTCCTTGAGGTCCAGTTTCCACAGTCGGTGATTATTTAGGGATTCATATAATCTGCGACTGTTGGTCTTCTGTGTTTTTTCAAGTCCACAGTCTGGAAATGTTAGAGCACATCATGCCTCCTATTGCTGGAGATGCTGATTTCTTTTTCCAGCAGGACTTGGCACCTGCCCACATTGCCAAAGGTACTAAAACCGTGCTACACCTCAACGCCATTCCACAGTTCATGCAAGAGTGACCCCATTCTTGTATTAAGTTTGTACAGGTCCTTCTCAAATTATTAGCATATTGTGATAAAGTTCATTATTTTCCATAATGTCATGATGAAAATTTAACATTCATATATTTTAGATTCATTGCACACTAACTGAAATATTTCAGGTCTTTTATTGTCTTAATACGGATGATTGTGGCATACAGCTCATGAAAACCCAAAATTCCTATCTCACAAAATTAGCATATTTCATCCGACCAATAAAAGAAAAGTGTTTTTAATACAAAAAACATCAATCTTCAAATAATCATGTACAGTTATGCACTCAATACTTGGTCGGGAACCTTTTGCAGAAATGACTGCTTCAATGCGGCGTGGCATGGAGGCAATCAGCCTGTGGCACTGCTGAGGTCTTATGGAGGCCCAGGATGCTTCGATAGCGGCCTTTAGCTCATCCAGAGTGTTGGGTCTTGAGTCTCTCAACGTTCTCTTCACAATATCCCACAGATTCTCTATGGGGTTCAGGTCAGGAGAGTTGGCAGGCCAATTGAGCACAGTGATACCATGGTCAGTAAACCATTTACCAGTGGTTTTGGCACTGTGAGCAGGTGCCAGGTCGTGCTGAAAAATGAAATCTTCATCTCCATAAAGCTTTTCAGCAGATGGAAGCATGAAGTGCTCCAAAATCTCCTGATAGCTAGCTGCATTGACCCTGCCCTTGATAAAACACAGTGGACCAACACCAGCAGCTGACACGGCACCCCAGACCATCACTGACTGTGGGTACTTGACACTGGACTTCTGGCATTTTGGCATTTCCTTCTCCCCAGTCTTCCTCCAGACTCTGGCACCTTGATTTCCGAATGACATGCAGAATTTGCTTTCATCCGAAAAAAGTACTTTGGACCACTGAGCAACAGTCCAGTGCTGCTTCTCTGTAGCCCAGGTTAGGCGCTTCTGCTGCTGTTTCTGGTTCAAAAGTGGCTTGACCTGGGGAATGCGGCACCTGTAGCCCATTTCCTGCACACGCCTGTGCACGGTGGGTCTGGATGTTTCTACTCCAGACTCAGTCCACTGCTTCCGCAGGTCCCCCAAGGTCTGGAATCGGCCCTTCTCCACAATCTTCCTCAGGGTCCAGTCACCTCTTCTCGTTGTGCAGCGTTTTCTGCCACACTTTTTCCTTCCCACAGACTTCCCACTGAGGTGCCTTGATACAGCACTCTGGGAACAGCCTATTCATTCAGAAATGTCTTTCTGTGTCTTACCCTCTTGCTTGAGGGTGTCAATAGTGGCCTTCTGGACAGCAGTCAGGTCGGCAGTCTTACCCATGATTGGGGTTTTGAGTGATGAACCAGGCTGGGAGTTTTAAAGGCCTCAGGAATCTTTTGCAGGTGTTTAGAGTTAACTCGTTGATTCAGATGATTAGGTTCATAGCTCGTTTAGAGACACTTTTAATGATATGCTAATTTTGTGAGATAGGAATTTTGGGTTTTCATGAGCTGTATGCCAAAATCATCCATATTAAGACAATAAAAGACCTTAAATATTTCAGTTAGTGTGCAATGAATCTAAAATATATGAATGTTAAATTTTCATCATTACATTATGGAAAATAATGAACTTTATCACAATATGCTAATATTTTGAGAAGGACCTGTATGCTCTGCAGGATATGGACATACTTTTCAGATGACTGATGTTACTGTAATAAAAAGCAGAATTTCTGGTCTTTGATAGCTATAAGCCATCATTATCAAGAAATGCCTGAAGTATATCTCTCTTTGTGTAATGAATCTATATAATCTGAGTTTCAGTTTTTGCATTAAATTTCTGAGTAAACCAGCCTTTCTTTTAAATTTTAATTTACTGAGATGCTCCTGTTGCTTATTAAGGCTCTGCTTTAATCGGTCGCGCCTTGCTCTGCAGCTGCTGGCGGTATCGGACCTGTTCACAGAGAGGAACCAGTTTGACATGATGTTCTCCACTCTGCTGGAACTCCAGAAGCTTCACCCTCCTGAAGACGAGATCCTGAATCAGTACCTTGTGCCCGCGATCTGTAAGGCTGCAGCTGTGTTAGGCATGGTGAGTGAGACATCACAGGAGACCTTGTAAACCACTGCTGACTACTTCTTGATTCTAATAACTGCATTAACGCTTCTAGGATAAAGTAATAGCCGAGCCTGTGTGTCGCCTGTTGGAGACAACCCTGCGTAGCACCCACCTGCCCAGCCGCATGGGGGCTCTGCACGGGGTGCTCTATGTGCTGGAGTGTGACCTGCTAGATGACACGGCTAAACAGCTCATCCCCACAGTCTCTGAGTACCTTCTATCAAACCTCAGGGCTATTGCTCAGTGAGTATTATTCTCCTCCTTCAACACTCAGACACTGACCTTAGTTCATCTCTAATGAGTTTAAGCAGTGATGAAAGACCCCCGGGGGACCACTGTGTTTAATGTCACCGTGTTAATCCTCCTCCCCCTGCAATATAAGAGGATCTATTAGTCAATTAGTTTTATTTATCCAATTTAATAAGGTAATAGAAGCAAGAATGCTGTGTTTCTCTTTGCCTCAAGATGCTGCCATTGACATTTTACACTCATACCAGCTGTAATTTGCGTTTCCTTGCTTTGTGTCTCTGTTCTGCAGCTGTGTGAACCTGCATAACCAGCAGCATGTGTTGGTGATGTGTGCAGTGGCCTTCTACATGATGGAGAACTACCCTCTGGATGTTGGAGCTGATTTTATGGCTGCAGTTATACAAGTAAGAGTAGAGCTATCCATAATAAGCGTGATATTTTACGCAATGTAAACAAAAATACACATTTTATGCTGATTACAGTTTTTTTTTTTTTTAGTACAGCCTTAAAATTTCAACGGCTTCCCGAATGTGGGATAAATTTACATTTTTCACACGAAAGTATTTATACCCCTTGAAGTTTTCCACATTTTGTCTCCTAATGATTTCAGTATAAATTAGAGCTGCACAACATATTGAATCTCAATCTTCATTGCCATTTCAGTCTGTGCTGTATCACAAAGGGCTGCTTAGATGTTATATTTTGTAGGATATTGTTTTTTTTTTATAATTCATTATTTTTATAAAGTCACTGATGGGCACATGCCAAGCAAATATTTACACATTCACTGTACGCAAATAATGTGAAATTACATCAACTTAAATTTCCACATCGGTGAGAAAACTAAAATTGTTTAACAAAACCTTCGGGGGTGATCTGGAATATTATTACATTTACTACAAAGTTATGTTAGGCCTCTGGAGTATTATGTACTGAACCCACTTTTTCCAGCATGAGTCAAACAAATCTAATTTGTGATTTACTACAGTTGTTACCTTCTCCATTTTTATAAATGTTTATGGTGACCTCACTCCAACCTTGGCCTCTCCTGTGTTCTCCTCCATGTGCTTGTCATTGTCCTCTTGCTTGCAACCAAGAACATATTTTACAAGTGTATGTCCTCATTTTCCAATCCTGTGGTATACATCTGATTTTTGCAGTTTCTCCAACAGGTAGGGGGCGCCCCACCATAGTGTGTTGTTACTGGCTTGGAGTAATGAAGTCATGATTTGGCTCCTTTCCATTGGGCTTTACAGACTGATGTCCATTCTTCCGAAATGCATATCTCTCCCACCTTCTCCCATAATGCCTTCACGTAAAGTGTTAACTGAGATTTTAGCATTTACCAAATATTTATACAATGATGAAATAACACCTTTACCAATCTTACAGTCATATGCTTGTTTAAAAAAATCACACAAATCCAGGATTCATCACAGTCGGATCCCTCGTTTTATGGTCAACATAACGTCTTAGCTGTATCGGTAAAAATCCTGATTCTCTAAGGAATATTCCCTTTTTAAGTATCTCAAAGCTGAGCAATATATCCTTTTTAAACAATATGTATAAAACGGTTAATCCTTTTGTCGCCCAGATCTTAAAACGGGAGTCATATTTGTTTGGTAGAAAATCAAAGAGTCAAAAGCATCCCATTTGAATATTATGATGTCTTTGTTTAATTTGAATTCCTTCACCACATTTTTCCATACTTTTCGAGTCCATTCTACCCATTGATTCTTAGCTTCATCTATATGTCTCTGAATACGAGTGTCAGCCAGAGCCACTTATATTGAAAGGAAAATATTCTTTTCTCAATACTTTTCCACTGGGCCTTTTTATATGATGGATCGCACCAGTTTCACTGCCTTGAGCTGTGTTGCATAATATTATATTATATATTAATCGCCAGATTATTAAGGGATTTGACCTGCACCATCATAGGACACTTGAATATTATTTTATTAGGCGGATTATAGTTGTATGAGAGTATTTGAGTCTTTGTCACAATAATGTTATAGCCTGAGAGCCAACCAAATTGTTCAAATAACTGTCAATTCAGGTAAAGAGCTTGTTGGTTGCTGCAAGTAAATGGATATCATGTCTTACTAAGTGTCATTCATTCACACTTTTGCATATTGATGATATATTTGGCCAGCCGGGTCTGCTGGGAACTGTGTGGAGAGAAAAGGGAGGAAGACATGCGGCAAAGATCTCAAGGTCGTTAAGCGAGCCCAGGAAGGCTGGGTCGAGGACTATAGCCTCTGTATATGGAGGCGTCCGCTCTATGGCCTACACCACGCAACGCCCCAGATGTGGAGAAGTTTAAAGCAGCTTATAAAACAATATACCAAGCTTTTAAAATCTCACCGAGTACTGTTCAGTTCATCATATGAAAACGGAAAGAGTATGGCACAACACAAGACATGGCTGTCTGCCTAAGCTGAAAAGGTGGGTTAGGAAAGTATTTAAAGAATTGGGGAAGCAGCCAAGAGGCCAAGCACATGGAAGAAGGTGCTCTGGTCAGATTAGACTAAAGTAGAACTTATTGGTCTACAAAAAGCTATTTGTGGATGAAAACTAACACTGCACATCACCATGCTGGGCAAGGAAAGCATTAATTAGAGAAATAGTCTATGGTAACTTTGGAGGAGCTGCCGAGATCAACAGCTCATCTGGGAGGATCTGTCGCCATGACAGCTTTTAGTCACTCAATCCGCAACTCTGGCTTTTATCAAAGAATGGTGAGAAGAAAACCACAAGCTATCCCATTTCCAGCTTGCCATAATTCTTGCAGAGGACACAAGCGAACATGAGGAAAAACGTGCTCTGGTAAGACGAGACCAAAATTTAAATCTTCGGCCTACATGCAAAGCACCATGTGGCAGAAAACAATCGCTAAACATACTATGCCACTGTAAAACATCGTGGCAGCGTCATGCTGGTCAGAGATGATGGTAAGATGGATGGAGGTAAATACAGGACAATCCTGGTAGAAAATCGGTTAGAGGGTTAAAGAGACTTGAGAAATCTCCCCAAAAGACTTGCAAATGTCAGTGCAGCGCAAGGTGGTGCTGCAAAGTACTGACTCAGAAGGGCTTAATACAGATGTACTCAACAAGATTTAGTCTTCTATTTCTAAAACTCTTTTAAAACCATGTATAGGTTTTCTGCCACTTACAACGATGTGCTACTTTGTGTTGGTGGTCCATTACAGAAAATAAAAATAAAATACAGTGCAGCTTCTGTTTATGTGAGAAAATGTGAAGAATTTCAGAGGTTATGGGACATACCTTTACAGCTCCTTCTACCTCCTGTTCTTTTATTCCATGTTCAAGCAGTTTACAAAGGAGATCATGGTCTCCTCTCACAAAACAAAGCATTTCACTCCCCCTTCAAACATACATTTAAGAACAAGAAGCTACTTCACTTTAACGTGCTCCTGTCCTCTGTAGCTATGTGGTGTGATGGTGTCAGCCAGCGAGGACTCCACCCCCTCCATCATCTATCACTGCGTTCTGCGCGGATTGGAGCGCCTCCTGCTGTCGGAGCAGCTGTCCCGCGTCGATGGAGAAGCTTTGGTCAAACTCAGCGTGGACAGAGTAAACATGCCATCTCCTCACCGAGCCATGGCTGCCCTGGGCCTCATGCTCACCTGCATGTACACTGGTAAGCGAGGCTTTGACATGACCGCTAGCGTAAGCCCTGCATGTACAACATCATGACCGGTGCTACCATTACTGCTGGTTGGCTTACTCATCTGCACTGATGAGCCTCTGATACATTCCTGCTTCGCCACAGTGAGGTTATGCCACCCATTTAATCTCTCTGCATTCATCCCTGATTCAACTCTGCCTAATTGCATGCAGGTTCCTCCACTGCTTCACATGGTTTTCCATTACAGCCTAATAATGAGTCGCATATATGAACATAGAGGGCAGTAATCCAGCGTAGGAATAAAATGCTTCACTGAGGTTTCACTCTTTGTAGCTCCAGATGTTCTTACAGATAGAAGAGCTCATGGCGAAGCATCTGGCTAAAGCATTTCTTTTCATTAGGTAATTAAAAACACACATGGATTATTTCAAGCTAATATTAAACTATAAAATATATTCAGAATGATGTAATTTCAGCCTAATTCTGCACAAAAAGGCAGATGTTAGTTTATAAACCTGCAAATAAACACAACATGAGCTCTTTCAGAGGAGCACATATTGAGATTACACCTGAGATTTATTTAGTGTTGACCTCAGCTGGTTCACAAATGTGCTTCAATAAACCTGGCACCACTTCTACCATTCATCTCTACATGTTCTCACTATCAACTTTCATACTTTTATCTGTTATACACAATCTTTTTTATAATTTCAACCATTAGAAAGGATTTTAACCAATAATAACCATCCTCCGCATCATAGACTGTGTTGCTACACCTGCATGTATTAGTTATCGGACCTCTGATATATCCTACCTCTAACCCCTACAACGGCCCCTACTAACCGTAGAACTTTTTTACTATTATGTTTGTGCTAATGGCACAAATATTTCTACTTGCTCAGAGCAAGCCCTCAGATTCTGAGATTACGCTCTCGCAAATTCAGACTTAATTTAGCTGTAGTTTCTCTGTGCTGTACAGTATGTTGCAAAAGTATTCATACTCACCTTTATTTACATTTTGTAACATAGTAGCCACAAACTTAATATATTTTTATGAGGATTTTATGTGATAGTCCAACAGGAAAATAATTCATTGTTCTCCAAATGGTTTGTCGTTTTCTCATTCTTTTTTTTTTTTTTGTAATAATTTGATTCCAGTGACTTAAAAATGTACGTAGTTAGTAAAAAGTTCCCGTGTGTAAATTAAGCTTAGCATAAATGAAGCTCTGGGACACTATTAGAGAACAAACAGCATCATGGAGAACAAGGAACGACCCACACAAGTCAAGATGGAAGTTGTGGAGAAGTTTCAAGCAGGTTATTGGGAAGAAGCTGGTAGCGACAGCCCCCAAAAGACCTGCCTGTTTAATTGCTGAGAATCCTGATTGTACAGAATTGTGATTCAGGGGAGCTGAAGGCTTTTCAGATTTGTATTTGTAAATAAATCAAACCATGCATCCTTTTCCTTCCACCTCACAAAAACACACTATTTAGTGTGTCACATAAAATCTGAATAAAATACATTAAAGGTTATTGTTATAATGTCACCAAATGTATAAAGGTCCAAGAGGCAGTAATACTTTAGCAAGGCACTGTATGTTCAAGTCGGGCGTATCTTATATGGAAACCAGACCTTTTGAGATTTCAGCAGCAGTTTCTTACTAAAATTCTCCAATATCATTGCTTCAAAAAAATTCAACTTTGGTTTTTGGTGTTCAACGTTCTGAATCATGTGATGACGGTTGCGAGCCTCACTCTAACCTGTCCCCCCTCCCGGTTTCAACCGGTGACACCCATCCCTCTCGCCCTCTCAGCGGTGCTCGCGTCGGGTTCAGATGCGACAGGGGTTAGAGGTCAGGTTGAGTGTGCTGTTGCGGAGGCGGTTGGCGTCACGGCGGGTCATGTTGGTTTCTCCTCAGGCAAGGAGAAAGCCAGCCCCGCCAGCCGCCCCGCTCACTCTGACCCACAGGCCCCGGACAGCGAGTCGGTCATTGTTGCCATGGAGAGGGTCTCTGTGCTCTTCGACAGGTAAAGCTTTTTCATTTACCACTTATTGTACCGTACGTATATAGCGTTTATAAAAAGCCTTAATTTGCAACTCTGATCTTCATTTTCAGAACTATTTTCTTAGTTAAAATGACGTTTCTCTGCCAAAACATCTCTTGGCAGAGGAGACATTTGAAATGTTTTAATATATTTTCCTTTCATCTGGTGTTCCTGCAGGATCAGGAAGGGTTTACCCAGCGAGGCTCGGGTTGTGTCGAGGATTCTGCCTCAGTTCCTGGATGACTTCTTCCCACTGCAGGACGTCATGAACAAAGTCATTGGAGAGTTCCTGTCCAATCAGCAGCCATACCCACAATTCATGGCCACTGTTGTCTACAAGGTCAGCAATGGGTCATAAGGGCGTAGAAATAAGATCAAACATAAGACCAAATTCCAGTTTACCAATGGAGTATTCATTTCAAGATTATATTTGTCAAAGGGTATTTTCGTATTGAAATTTATTTAAATCCACTTCCAATTTTCAAGATTTGGTAGTATAAGCTGCTCTAGGTCAGTATCTTTTAAGTGTTTTAAGGTATTTCTAACACATATTAAAAACCAATTGTGTCAAGTTGTTCTTCCTCCTCCTATTTCTATATTTTCTTGTTTCCCTCTCTTTTACCCATTTTCTTCCTGTCTCTTTGATTCTGTCTAGGTTTTCCAGACGCTCCATGCCACGGGCCAGTCTTCCATGGTACGCGACTGGGTGCTGCTGTCTTTGTCCAACTTCACACAGAGGACACCAGTAGCCATGGCCATGTGGAGTCTGTCCTGCTTCTTTGTTTCTGCTTCCACCTCCCAATGGATTTCTGCCCTGTATCCTTACATGAAGTGGGGTAGATCTAATGAAAAGGACAGTGATTGTTTTTCCATTTCCTCCTGGTGAATTTTTGATTACTACTGCCCGCTACTTGGACATTCTGACATTAGACTCTTACATCGTCAGCCATTTTGCATTTAAAGACTGACTGGAAGATAGAGGTCACAGCTCTTTGCAACATGAAAGGAGAAGAGTCGATTTTGAGAGGTCAAACAGTTCAAACTCTTACTTTTAGGCTTTCTCTGAAACCCTCCGTCACAATTTGACTCTGGTCTGAGTTGGCTGTTTGGATTCTTTGGTGTTGATCAAATATCTGCGGGAACCACTTAATGTTTCCTGTAAACTGGCTGCATGTTACACAAGCTAACCAGACAGTATGATCTGATAACCTTCAATAAAAACAACACAGCTTCACAGAATCACTGTAGTTACTAAACATTTATAGCACTAATTGCTTTAATAAAAAGTAACAATTATAACATACTGACTGATATAAATATATAATTTATTTGTGATTTTGACATTGAGACATAGACGAGCAAAAGTCTGCTAAGTTTAGTAGTAGGTCTTCTTAAAGAGTCACGAAAACTTACATTTAATCATTTTAGTTTTAGACCTATTTTTCTTAAATTAAATGTTTTTTGGTCTTGGCACCAGTTTTTTGATTTCTTTCATTGAGAAATAGGCATAAATTGTTTGTTTTGTGTGTTGTACAAATTATTGTTTTATGACACAAGGGCAAAACTAAAATTTCCATAATGCAGAGCATCAAAGGACCAGACAACTCTGGCAGAAAATAATTGTTGCTTGATATTCAGCCTTGCTAGCAAACAAGTAAAAGAAATCTGCTGTCTTGTCAATATTTGTTTAGGGCACGGACGTCCAAAGTCGGTCCTTGAGGGCTGGTGTCCTGCATGTTTCAGATGTTTCTCTGCTTCAGCACGCCTGATTTCCATTTATGGCTGATTAACAGGCGTAGGTTGAACTGCAATCCAGCCCTCGAGGACCGACTTTGGCCCCCCCCTGGTTTAGGGAATTGAAATCAAAGCCTTAATTTTTTTTCTACCTTATCCATGTCCAGCTCCTTCAGGAGAGTGTATAATTTTATAAGGTTAGGCTGAAAAAAACAAAACAAAATGTTGTTGATACAGGTTATGATGCTTACTGTATGGGTTACGATATAAGGGCCTGAACATACCTCTATGCATTTGTAATATGTGAGCTGCTTGGAGAGCACCAACACAAACAAACCTGTTGTCATCCATGGCACTGCTGTCAGTTGTAGTGTTTTCACTCCAGCCTCACAGGAGGCAACAAACCATCTAGTCTAGTTGGAAGGAAAAAAAGAGGTAGGTGGTGTTTATTCGGTTTTAAACCCTAACTCTGTTTTATCAGGCAAATTTTTCTTTCTTATAATAAAGTGAAACATTCAGCAGCCTTATTTCAGCCCACTGACTAGCAGTGTGCAGCAACAGGCAGAATGAGACAGTGCTGTGTTATTCAATGCTTCAATGGAGAAAATTCCAGTTTCTGATTCTTCGTTGAGGAGGACTACACTGCAGGAACATCATGACGGAAACATGTTGGGATTGTTGGTGCTAGTAACTGGCCCAATAGCTGAGACAAAGAGTCGGCATTAAAATGCCTAGCTTATGTCAAGGTAAACCATTTCCTCAAACCTCATTCGTTGATTTCATTACTGGGGGAAAAGTTGGATTAACAGCATAATGTCCTACTGAGTTGGACTTGCCATTTATTTTATGAATCCCATCTCCTAAGTGCCTTAAGAATAAAACTGTCCTCGCCCAGATTGGATTGTTTAAGGAGGCCAGGAGCGACCCTGTTCAGAAGAAATATGTCCCAGCTGGTCAAATGTCGTGATTTGTTGTCCTTAACTCCCGTCTCTGTTAACCAGACTTCCACATGTGATCAGCCGGATGGGCTCCAGTGAGACTGTGGACGTCAACCTGTTCTGCCTGGTCGCCATGGATTTCTATCGGCACCAGATCGACGAGGAGCTGGACCGCAGGGCTTTTCAGTCGGTCTTTGAGACCGTGGCCTCGCCGGGGAGCCCCTATCACCAGCTGCTGGGTTGTCTGCAGTCGATCCACCAGGAAGCATCACTCTGAAGAGAGCACACTGAGACAGGCAGGCAGCCACAGAGCAAAGGCTCGGGGGCAAAGTGAATTAGAGAGAGAAGTAATTAAATCTGCATGTTCGGCTCCCTGATAAATTGTGATAGAGGGAAAGAACAGGATGTTTATTCAACAAAGCTACTGAAACCAGTCTCTCGCCATCTTCACCTTTTGAAAAATGTAAACCACTGAACCCACTAGTGTGAATTCACAAGTATAAAAATGAATAAGGAGATTTTAGATCTGTTAAATGCGAGAGACTGAATTTGGAAGAGCAAATCCCTGCCTCTGTGAAGAACGCTCTGCACCCTCCCCACACAGCACCTTTTCTTTAAAAGAGAAAGATAATGTAAATAAAAAACATAACAGCTTTGTTTCTTTGCTGTTAGGAATTGCTTTAGTATTGTGATGTCAGTAAAGTAAAATAGAGACAAAGTATTCGCTATATTTAAAGGTTCAATGCATCTATTTTTCTGTGAATTTTGTTAAAAAAAGCTTAGTTGGGACTTTGAAAATGGGGCTGACACAGACAGGTCAGAATGCCTGCTTAATGTTGTTAATAATTATTCTATATTTAAGTTGTGTGTGTGTTTATTCAGACATGCAGAAGGTAAAGAAAAGTAACTAATTTCTATGTAGAAATGCTAATCATGATTTTCCTTTTCCAGTTAATGCAGGGAACTTAAGAAGTACATATTACTGCAGAACGTGTAACTTATGTCAGCAAGACGCCATACCTACTCTGGAAGTTGTATGAAGCGGGCAAAAAGTTAAACAGGTAAATGCTGGGAATGAGATAAAGTCAGGGTTTGTGAAAGTTTTGTCATTTTAACAGTTTAAACCCCCATTTTATTGCACCACACTGGTCAGCAAGAAACATACATATAATATGCCTTTTTTTAATCCAGTAGCAGGTGGGTGCAAAGCATTTGCTCGTATGGTTTTATGAATTTACTTAAATCTGTCCAGATTTCTTTTTATTTTATAAACCACAGACCTGAATGATTCTAGATGTCCATTATTTCTCCTTTTTAAGTTTCAGGATGTTGGATGTGACTTTATTACTATTGTTGTCATCAGACTGGAAAGTAGTTTCCATTCTTACATGTAAAAAAAAAAAAAAAATTACATATATAAATGACTGTACACTAACCTGAAAGCCATGGTGCATGATAAAAATAAGAACCATGTAAAGATGCGAGCGTCCACACGGTCTCAACACTTAACACACAAAGTATAATGTAAAAGTCAGTGAATGCAGAAACGGTAGAAGCTTAATAAAGACTTTGAGCTGCCTGGGAGTGTGCTCTGTAGATACACTTGCCTTAGACAAGACTGAACATGTTCTGTACACTGACTGCATGCCAACATTACTGCTGTGTTTAATATTGTATTCTTGTGGGTTCTGTTGAGCGGAAAAGATGCAACACAATCCAAAGGGAACGTTTGGGACCTTAGAGGCCGACAGCAGCTTTGACAAATCAAGTGATGACCAGAAAGGTGTCGCAATGCCACAGAAATGTAGTTTTCTTTCTTTTTTGTAAGCTTTAAATATTCTGTCTCTGCTAAATATTACATCAATATCGACCACACTCGGCATTTGCAGTAAAAACTTGAAGTTCTGTACATGTCGTTTTAGTGCTTTCTTTCTTTATGCACATAATAAAACATTATAGCGATTTCCAACTTCAACAGCGCTGACTGGTTTCCTCTGCTCAAGGTAAAATAATGTATTCAGACAATAAAGGAAGCTGCTGCAGCTGTTGTGTAAATTCCAATGTGAGGCCTCACCGAAGAAGATTAAAGCAGTTTATGCTCTGTGTTCAGTGTCCTTTTGAGTCCCTGGAGTTAGAGGAATGCAAGTTGTCATTTTTTCTTCTGTACTACTACCTAATTAAATTATTAGGGAAAACTTGAGTATGTTCTTCTTAAGACTGCATTTTGTTATCTGAACCTTGCAAAAGAAGTGTTAAGGACCCCTGCGGGGTTGGGAGGTAATACGATTACCCTGAAATCTTCTCTGGGTTTGGTTTTTGGTCTGTAGATGAAATGTCCTGTTGAGCTGAATGAACAACCTTCTAAAAGTTAGATTTTCTTTGACATGCCTTGTGATTATGACTGTCTTAAAATACTCTCCCCTTCTCAAAATATAGATTTAAAACCAGATATTTAACTACACTGTATAAAACGATAATTTTTTCTCACTGTCAAAACAAAATCAGAAATTCTTCCTGTTTACTGCCATTTAGGATTAACAGAATCATTTCTAGTTGCTAAATGCCAGAAAAATGAAAAATTATTTCTCTTTTTAAACTTTCTTAAAATTCAGGAGTTTACATTTCCTTAGTTTTTGGAGGAATTGCCTTTTAAACTGTGCGACTTGGGTCAGGTGTTTAGAGTCTCTTTCTAACAATAGAGTGCAGGGATTTATATTGGATTGAGATTAGTGCTTTGAATCTCTGGCTGATGTCTTGATATTGCTTTAGTATTTCCACATAAAGTTTTCTCATTTTGCCATCTATTTTGTGAATGGCACACATCATGCTACCACCACCGTACTTCACAGTTGGGATGCTGTTCTCAGGCTTGCAAGCTTCCTTTTTTTATGAAAATGTAACAACAGTCACAATGATTTGGTTTCTTTAGACAGCACGACATGTCTCTGAAAATTAAGGTTTTTGTCCCCACATACAGTTTTGAAAGTGTTCCAACTATATAGTGTGTTTACTTGTTAGTTTTTCTATTTTTTAAACCAAAAAAATTGCATTTGTTGAGTTTGTAGAAATCATGACTGAATGATTTTGGTTTTCTTTTGGACTTTGAACAAAACCTCATCCCTATTTTATATTGATGCATTTCTCTCAATTCCCTGTGAAGCTATGATCGAGTTCTCATTTAGTTTTACTATTCTAAAGAGGTGATTTCTCTTCATATGGTATGCAGCAATAAATTATTTAAAGACGTTATCCTATTTTGGAATTGTATAATGACAAGTCATAACTCATGATCAGTGACATGACAGAATCAGCCTGTTAGATTTGAGCTGTTTAAACATATTTAGGCCTATTATTGCTGCCTACTGGAGAGCAAACTTGCCAGTCCATTCATGTTAAAGAGGGAATAATCGCCCAAGCTGAGCAGGCCAGAAAACTACATGTGCTCGCTTAAGGATCCAAACGTCTAATCATGCGATGGGTTTTATTTTCTTATATTTAACACACCTTCCGGCAACTCAATTAAAAGACTACAGAGTATGGAAGAATACTCCTGTTTTACTGCACCCGTTAAGATGGGTGGTTTGATTAAAAGGGATTAGCAGGATTACCATGAAGCTGCCATATGGTCCATGAAGTTCTGACTTGATGAAAGCAAGAGAACGTCTTATGGGTAAACTTTGCCGCTGTGTCTTGGTGAATTTAGCATAAAAAGCATTTCTGCCAAAAAATATTTCACACTTCAGTGCAGCCTGTAACATTTTCAGACTAAACATAAAATTAAGAATTGAACCAAGCAATACATGGAGTTTGACACGAAATCTGACATGCAGACTAGTCAATTAGCTCTTAAACATGCCTGACCTGTCTAAAAACTTAGACACCAAAGCTGAACTAGTTTGACAAAAATGTTAGAATCTAAGTCCACAATGTTGATTGCTATGCTGTGAAATCTATTATTAAAAGAGATATTTTGTTTCAGTAAATAAATTCAAAAAGGGATGGTAAAATCATAGACAGAATGAGACATTTTGTTTATTTCTGTTAAAGATTTTTGATACAGAATTGTGTGGCCATGTACTGTACAGTACACTGAATACAGTACTGAGTACTTTGTTGGGTACTGCAGTGTGGGCAGTTGCCAAGCTCTGCTGAAAAATGATATCTCCATAAAGCTTGTCAGCAGAGGGAAACGTGAAGTGCTCTTCAATCTCCTGGTAGATGGCTGTGCTGATTGCTAAAACGGAGTGGACCAACACTAGCAGATCCCCAAATCATCAATGAATGTGTACACTTCAAGATTCTTGTACATGTTTTCTGCCACTCAACTTTCTCTTAAAATGCTTGGATACAGCACACTGAACAGCCAGCTTTTCTTGTGCAGGGTGTTTAAGACCAAAGGCAACAGTCTTCTCTAATGGTGTAAACCATTATATATAACATTTCTGTATTAAAACTCATTTTTAATTAATCTTATGTAATTGTCAGGAAAAAAAAAAAGAAAAAAAAAATCATTAGAAACAGGAATAAGCCCTTAAACTATACCACTCTATTAAATCAATATGAGTTTCACTGTTTGATTTGATTGACTGAAACAAATTTATCTGACTTTGAACAGATTTGGACACAATCTGACATAAATCATTTTTTAACATGCCTGAACTTGTATAAAACAGCTCAAACATTTGTTGTTTTTTTTTTTGGCAAAGTAGTTCAGCTTGATTCTGAAAGTACACAGTACAATACTGCTCTCTGTTCTGAAAAACGTAATAAAATCCCAATATATCCGATGTAAAACTAGAAAACTTAAAAGCCCCTCCGCTAATTTTCTTGCTTGACTGAGTCAGGGTCCCACCACGTCTGCACGCCCTTTTCCCTGCTGCCCACTCTAAACACACCTCCTCCCAGTCCTCCTCCTCCTCCTCTTCTGAGGCTACTTCGCCAGATGGTGTAGTCTTTTTCTTTTGTTTACCCATCGCCTCAGAGTTTACCTAACAAACCCTAGCGACAGAACTATGGTATGTCTCTGAGCAACATCACCGCTGGACCCAGACACGTAAGTCATGTTTCAAATCTCCGCATGGGTCAACCCGCTGGTGCAGACATATTTGTCAGAATATTAAGGGAGGACAAAAAAAAAAAAGGACCTGCATCCACCTCTTTAACTTGGCCATCCCAACTCGGACGTATTATTTTTTTAGCCAGCTGTTTTCGTTGTAAAGTTCATTTACTCCCACTCTGCCTTCAATAAAAAACGTGGTGCACTCATAAAGAAAATGGCACCTCCTGAAGGGTGAAGCTAGCAGCGGTTTTTTGCCACCTGTGGAATTAGTTACCGTCAGAAGTTTAAGTGTGATTTCTCAGGCTAACTTTTTGGTCAGTTTATCAGCGCAGCCCGTTGAATGACATCCGGGACAGCCAATGACAGAGCGGGACGGATCTGTTTACAGTTCCGTTGCCACGGCAACAGACCGACATTCCAAAGATGTGGAACAAAAAGAGGCGGGACATCGAGCTCTAGCACGGGCGGGTGTTCGCTACGGTTTGACGGCAGGCAGGCAGGCAGGCAAGTCGACGGAAAGGGGAAACTTTTTGAAAATGATTTAAAACACATCTATGCGACAGAAGTCATCGATTTTAAAACATCTCCTCTGTAACCGCTTAGAACCAGTTCTAACTCTACTCGCATGCTCAGCTAATCAAGCTAACGGTCATCCCTGTGAAACTATAACTTACGAACAGAGAGCTGTCTAAAATAAACTAATGGTTCGAGTTCAAAAAGTTATACAGAAGTTAAAAAAACAACAAAAAAAAACTGTCCCAAAATAGTTGTAGAGCTCAGGTGTCTCTTCGTAGGTTTACCTGGAGAAACGCATAGGTGCGTCAGTCTCCCCCCATCACTTCTGCCTCCTAATAAAGGTAAAACGTAGATACTCGGTGGATGTATGGAAACATTACAGGTGCATCTCCCTAAATCCGAATATGGCCTAAAAGTTTGGTAATTCAGTTCAAAAAGTGACACTTCTGCATGATTCTTTACAAACAGAGGGATTTATTCCCGTTAATTTG
This sequence comes from Girardinichthys multiradiatus, assembly GCF_021462225.1. Taxonomy (NCBI): domain Eukaryota; kingdom Metazoa; phylum Chordata; class Actinopteri; order Cyprinodontiformes; family Goodeidae; genus Girardinichthys; species Girardinichthys multiradiatus. The sequence goes on along the minus strand of NC_061798.1, from coordinate 26,608,745 downwards.
ATTGATTATGGCTTACAGACAGTTAAAAAAAAACAAAAAAGTGTCTCTGAAAATGAAAACGTTACATAAACCCAACATAAGAAAGGATTTGTGATACGGAAATGTTGGCCTACTGAAAAATATGTTAATGTACTGTACAGTATGAGCAGTCAGTAGTCTGCCAGGATGTTCAGGAAACTCAATTTGCTTTAATAGCAGCCTTCAGCTCGTCTGCATTGTTGGATCTGGTGTCTCTGTAGACCCTCTGTGGGGTTTGGGTCACGCGAGTTTGTTGGCCAATTAAACACAGCGATACAACAGTCATGAAAACCAGGTATTGGATACTTCTGGCAGTGTGGGCAGGTGCCAAGTCCTGCTGAAAAATGAAATCAACATCTCCATACAGCTTGTCAGCAGAGGGAAGCGTGTAGTGCTCTGACATTTCCTGACAGAAAATCTCAAACTTTTCATGTGATAAAACACAGTGAACCAACACTGGCACATGACGTAGCTTCTCGTGTCATCACTGACCGAGGAAACTGACATTGGACTTTAACCAACTTGGCTTCTGTGCCTCTATTCATCCAGACTGTGGGACCTTCATTTCCAAATTACATGCAAAATGTAGTTTTATATGTAAAAAGGACTTTGGACCACTTAGCAACAGTCCAGTCCTGTCTTTCCTTAGCCGAGCTTAGACTCCACAGTTGAAGTTTCTGGTTGAGAACTGGCTTCACATAAGCAATACAACAGAGCATCTGTGTGTGGTGGCTCCTAAATCCCTGCACTCCGCAGCTTGTGAAATCTTCAATGGGCTTTGCTTCACAATCCTCTCAAAACTGCTGTTATCCCTGTTGCATGTCCTTTTTCTACCTGACTTTTTTCTTCCACTGAACTTCCCAATACTATGTTTGCAATAAGCTCTCTGTGAACAGCCAGCTTGTTTAGCGATGACATTTTATAGCTGACTCATCTTGTAGTTCTTGCCATTGACTGTCTGCTGAACAACTGTCAAAACAACAGTTTTTTCCAGCGATTGTGTTGGCCAAAACATAACATTTATGTATTTAAAATGTTTTTTAATTGGTCTCCTGTAATATTCTAATTATCTGTGAAAAAATATATAGGCTTTTCATTAGCTGTAAGCCATAATCATCAGAATAGCAGAAAGAAATGCAAGAAATAGGTTTGTAATAAAAATATATAATGTACAAGTTTCACTTTTTGAAGTAAATAAAATAAAATAACTTTTTGATGATATTCTTATGTAATGAGATGCACCTGTAAAGAGTATACATCTATAAGGCCTTATATTATTCATGAGAAACTCATTCTTTTTTCTTCCTTTCTGTCTCAGGTGTCTTTTGCCTGGAGGTAGGACTGACACCGTGATGGGACCACTAACGTCATGTTAAAGCTTGAACCCTGCTTCTCACCCATGTGCTGCATTCTGAGCTGCTGCTTATCGTTGCGACGCAGTCCAGCTGTTAAGACATTGAACATGCCTCCAACCAAGGACGTAAAATGATCAATTGAAATCCATCCGATCAATGGACAAGAAGAGGTTTCCTGGCACAATGTCCAGGCAGATGGATTTGTCGTCCAAGAGACGCCCCTGTGTTGGAAGTGGGCTGACCTTCCCCCAGCCTCCACCGCTCGCCTCCACCGTCCAGTATGGTCGTATTCAGGCTGTGGAGGTTGCGAGAGGAAGAACAGGGTATGGCTTCACGCTGACAGGCCAAAGTCCTTGTGTCCTCAGCTGCGTCCTTAAAGGAAGTCCCGCAGACTACGTGGGGCTGCGCTCAGGGGACTGCATCCTCTCCGTCAATGACATCAATGTCTCCAAGGCATCGCACGAAGATGTTGTCAAACTGATTGGACGCTGCTCTGGCATTTTAAAGCTTGTCATTGCTGAGAGCGACCGTCACAGGCGCCACCCTCAACGCACTGCTGGCAGTCGTCACCACAGCAGCAACATGACGGCGGCGGCTTACCTTGATTCTTGCTCCAGTGATGACGAGCTGGATGTCTTTTACAATAACGGTGCGAGCAACAACAATAACATCAGGCCAGGCTGTGGAACGAAAGGAGGTTGGTACAAACCAAAACTCGATTCCAAGCAGCTTGGCATCAACAGAGCAGAGAAGGTGGTGGCAGAGTTGCAATCTGGAGGGATCTTCAACATGATCTTTGAAAACTCCAGCCACTCCTCCAGCAGCTCGGACAAGGACAGACCCGGGATGAGCTTGTCCTCAAAGCCACGGCAGCTGTCTGATCCGGACTTCAATCCATACCGGAACGCCTCCTGTTCCCAGAGCAATCCCAACCTTCTGTCTGAGGAGGAGATGGCCCAGGTGCTAAATGATGATTCGGTCTTCTTGGAGTCTGACTTCCGTCACCTCCACCTTCACCACCACGAAGAGCAAGATATGGATGTAGGAGAAGGTGCTGACTTTGGTCTAGAGCCCAGCGAAGAAATCCTTAACGTAGGGATGATCGTGGGGTATCTCGGCTCCATCGAGCTCGCCTCAACAGGGACCAACTTGGAGAATGACAGCCTGCAAGCCATCAGAGGGAGCATGAGGCGCCTCAGGGCCGAGCAAAAGATTCATTCATTGGTCCTCATGAAGGTGCACCTGACGCTTGTAGATAAACAGATTTTAATTGTTTTTTCAGGGTGGTGCTGCAAAGCAGAAAATAAGAGTTGGGTCTGATTTATTGTGGATTTCCTCTATTATTACATACAGCCTCAAATATATACATATATCCCCACTGGCATTTTGATAAATGTCCCTTAGCATGATGCAGAAAAAAACCAAACTCTTCCTGTCGCCGTCATCAAGCTTCTGGCATGATTCTGACTGGATGTTTGACCTTCTAGGTGGAAGTGGTATGCCTCCTTTAAATTGGTAGGTTTCATCAATCAGACTCAGCTTTTAGGCCGTCCACAGATTTTCATTTGGGTGCAGGTCTGTTTGAGAAGACCAATTTAATGTATTTTCTACTTTCCAAAATCAGGTCTGATGAATGGTCGGGAACAAACTTACAGCTGTGTCCAAGTTTTAACCATCTGGACCAGGCTTTCACCTCAGATGGAAGGAAATGGTCAGAATGTTCAGAAACAACCCAGGAAACATCAAGGCTCCAGCCTATTATAAACTGGCAGATGCTTGTTCACCAGTGAAGCAAGTTTGCCATAATCGTGGCCCGGGAGGGTGAAGGCTAAGCCTTTTGGAGAAAAGATTTACGATCAGACGAGATAAAGATTGAGCTGTTTGGCCACAATGAGTCAACGTGAGGCTTTCAAACCTAAGAACACCGTCCCAACTGTCAAACACAGTAGTGGTAGCATCAGGCTGAGGGTCCGTTTCAGTGCCAGTGGTAGGAATGCGTTGCACAAGGAATGAAAAAGAAGAACTACCTCAAATTCTACAACTTCACCTCAAATCAACAACTAGATGGTTGAAACCTGGACACAGTAGGGTGATCCCAAACACACAATAAATCTTGGAATTGAAAAAGCAGATTTAACATCGAGTTTCTGGATTCGCTGAGCTCAATCTTGTTGAACATTTTGTGGACTGTTCTTAAAAGCTGGGTCGGTGCCAACAAACCAACCCGTTTAAATGAGATCGTTCATTTCTGATATCAAAAATGGTCAAACGTCTAGCCAGAATTTTGTCTGGACCTTGTTGTGGTTACTGCAGCTTGCTGAGGGCATTTATCCCAATTTAAGTGGGAGTATAGTTTTCACAATGTGTTGACTAGAAATAAAACCACAGGAAATTCAAACGGATCCTTAAAAGCCCAAATGAATTTAGATCACAGAACGTCTTATAGTTATATAAAAGGTCCTTTATCCTTTAACTATACTTTGTAAATGTGTAACCCTCATTAGTTTACCTGGCAGTATAATACATTCATTACATCCAAACAGGTCATGCATGACTGCGTGCTCCTGTGCAGTGACAGAGGTCAGGTCCTGGCCACCTACCCTGCAGAAAAACTAGCCTTCAGCGCCTGTTGCCCTGACGATCGACGATTCTTCGGACTGGTAACCATGCAAGCCACGGACGAACATGACGATCAGCACTTCAGCAGCGGGCGAGACGACGAGGGGGGCTTAAGGACCTCGTGTCACGTGTTCATTGTGGATCCGGAACTGTGTCACCACCAGGTAAATATGTTTTTAGAGATACTGAAGCACTTTTTAATGTGTTTTATTATTTTGAAATCTCAAACCAATGAGATACTGCTATAAAGACCTACAAAATAAAAACAGCGCCCTGCAAAAGTAATCACACCCCTTGAACTTTTTCACATTTTGTCAAAATGCACCCATACGCTTTAGTGTGTTTCATTGGAATTTGATGTGATGCACCGATGCAAAGTAGGGCAACTATTGTGAAGGGAAGACATATCTGAAAAGGGGAGTTGTAACACATGCATTGTCCTTGATCTTCACCATTCTGTTGTATCTCTAGCTGTATAATTAGGGAAATAGTTTTTATTCTGGAAAGAGTTAACTCTGCAGTCTCTTGTTGATGTCTGGTGTTAGTTTTACATGCAGGTCAAAAAGTTTCATTTTGGACTCTTGGACCAGAGCACCTTTTTCCACGTTTGTTGGGTGCCATAGATGGCTTGTGGGAAGCTGCAAACATGGTCTCTTGTGGCAGGTTTTTAACAATGGCTTTCTCCTTGCTACAAAGTCCTGACTCAGGGGGGCTGAATACAAATCCTTGATGTTTGAGATGTTTTCTGGGATGTTTTCCCAGTGCATGAATTGAAAACTTAAGGTCCGTTTGATCAAGTGTAAGTACGTAAGTAAGAGTATTGTTTCTGTTGTATCTACAGGTCCATCTGGGGGTAGCCAGGAGGTTTGGCTTTGAGTGTACCCCTGATCCGGACACAGGGGGCTGCCTGGAGTTCCCGCCCAGTTCCCAGCCTCTACTCCAGTTTGTTTCTGTCCTCTACCGAGACATGGGGGATAATATTGAGGGGGTTCGGGCCCGTGCTTTCCATGATCCAGACAATGATGCCCAGCAGAACCACAGCACCAGCAGCAACAGCGATAGTGGAATCGGCAACTTTTTACCTGAGGAGAAGAGCAACAGAGTCCTTTTAGTTGACCTTGGAGGCCCTCCCAACCACAACCACATGTCCGGGGCACGCCACTGGGACAGCCCGCCTTCATCTCAGCAGGCCTGGAGCCCCATCCTCGGAGCTACTGCCTCCCTACCGCCTCCTCCTCCCCCCCCTCCTCCAATGCTTAGAAATGGTCACTACCTTCATGATCCACACCTCGCCGACCTCCCTCACCCTCTCCCCCTGGCTCATCCTGACCTGCCAAGCAGACTCTCACGAGGACTCAACCCACACCACTACTCAGCTGGGAAATTGGGAGGAGCTATGGGGGGAGGAGAAAGGAGAGGAGCTGGAGGAGGAGGAGTAGGGGTGGAACCTCAGAGGTGGCTGCCAGTCCATGTGCTGAGAGACTGGCGTCAGCAGCACCACCACCACCACAGCCACTTCCAAGGTTTGAGCAGCGATCAGGAGTCCTACGCCGAGTCCACTGACGGATGGTCTTCAGCCAACTGCAGCACCCTGCCACCACCTATGAATAAGATCCCTGCCGACCGCTACCGGGCCCCGCTGGCCCCAGGGGACCACATGCATCCACCTGGTGTCAGTCACCCGCCTCCTCCTCCTCCTCCTCCTCCTCTGCCTGCAATCCCCCACAGCCACCGGCTGGCTGCTCAGAAAGATGAGTGGGCCAAGAAACTGTTCGGTGCAGGAGACCGGGAGCGTAACGGAGCACGGAAAGTTGAAAGAGAGAAAAAACGAGAGGTAAACTCAAAGGAGGGAGAGAAAAAGGTACGTCTTTAATCGAGTTAGTAAAATAGAACTCTGAATTTTATCACTTGTCCGGCTCATTTTTCATTCAGTCTAATTCAACTAAAGTCAACTTTTCCATGAACGGTGCACACAGAAACGTCCTGATCTGTGTCCGTTTGAGGGCTGTGAGAGAGTTGTGTTAAAAGTGACTGTGAGATGAGAAAGCCTGGTCACAGGTTGCTCCCCCACATCACACATTCCTGTTGTGGAAATTTACTTTGACTAGAGAGCATTCAAGGCTGCAGATTATTGAGACTGGATAGGTAGGGTGTGCTCACCCTACCTATCCAGTCCTCTCCTCAAGGTCTAACATTTACTGCATAAATAATACGTCTTTTTCCTCAGACATTAAACCTCTCAGTTTGTTTGAAAAATCCCATATTTACCCCAGCAAACAGCCTGATAATACTGGGAATAGGAGCACATATAGGTGGCTTATTTTGCAGACTTGGTAAAAGTGGATGGAGAAGTTATTTATCCTCTCTGCTCCGGTATCAGGTCATGTATTATGCAGTAAGCAGACGTCTGCCGTCACCTGAAAACCACCTGTCTTCTGCAGTGCAGCAGATTCCTCAGTCATTTAATTGATAGAATTTCTAATTATTGTGCATTCTTTTACTGGAAATCATTTAAGGTAGTTTCCAAACAATGTCTATATGTGTTTATACTATTTTTAACAAAAGAAACAAAAGTACACACTTTTAATTCCTTTGGTTTGATATACCAGAACACGCAGAGTCTTGCAAATGTATTCATACTCTTTGAACTTTTTCAAATCCTGTTATGTTACACCCACAAGCATCAATGTATTTTATGTGATCAACCGACACAAAGTAGCTCATAAATTGAAAAGTGGAAGGTAACTGATTCCTTTTTTTTCCAAGTATTTTTACTAACACAATTTGAAAAGGGAGTCGATACTTTGTAGAGCCTCCTTTCACTCCAGTTGCAGTTTAAGTCAGTTTTGTCTTATGTCTCTACCAGCTTTGCACATCTAGAAACTGACATTTTTGCTTTTTCTTTGGCAAACAGCTCAGATTGGATGGAGATTGTCTGTGAACATCAGTTTTCAAATCTCGCCATAGATTCTTAAATGAATTTACGTCTGGACTTTGACTAGGCCATTGTAACACATAAATATGCTTTAATCTAAACCATTCCATTACAGCTCTGGGTGTATGTTTAGGGTCATAGTCCTTGTTGATGGACAATGACCCTAAACACACACACTTTTTCTTTCATTATTGCCCTGTTTGAACCTCCATGAATCTTTTCATCAACTCTGATCAGCAGTCCTTGCTTAAGAAGAGGGTCCCCATAGCATTATGCTGCCCCTGCTGTGTTTCACCATGGGGATGAAATGTTCCATATCTGGTGGCAGACTGCTTCTCAGTTACGTGCTACTCTGTGTTGCCACCCGAAATCCAGATAAAATATGTTGAAGGCTGTCGTTGCAAACTGCCGAACTGGGACAGAAGTTAAGGGAGTATGAATACTTTTTTTAAGGCAACCGTAGCAGAAAAGCCTTCTGGTTCTGCCCTGGGATTAAGAACAAGTAAATATACACTCATTAAAAAGTCATATTGCAGAGTGCAAAAAGCTGAGTACAACCAGTGATTCTCTAGCTTGTTGAATCTCTTTTCATTGCAGTAACCTATATTATTTGTCTTCCTTTGTGACAGTATCAACATTTTTTCTTCAGGTCGACTGTTCTTTACTTTCCTTCAGTTTAAGAAGGTCTGTTTGCTTTTGTATAAGCAGAGCTTTTTTAATGTCTGGATTTCAGGCCATTAAAACACCTTGATAGTTCTGTTTTTTGCCATTCAGTTGTAAAATTACTGCTGTTGTGCTTGGGATTGTTGTTTTCCTGCATGACACAATTTTGTCTAAGCTTCAGCTGTGGCACAGTGTCACACTGACCTCTGTAACAGCTTGATATGCACAGGAGTTCATGATCATCTCAGAAAGAAGGTTTCTCTCTGTCCCAAGCAGCCATTCTGATATACTCTCATTCTAATTGTATTGATATGAACTTTTAACATTTAACATTCGGACTGAGGCCTGTGCTGGTTAACATGGAGCTGTCTGTTTTTGTTTTTTTAAACACGTCATGGCACCTCACTATCTTAGCTTGAGGTAAACTTGCAGGGATCCTCACTTCTGGAAAACATCCACATGTGAATAATTCCTGTCACTGTGGAGTCACAGTGTGGACACAAAATGGCCTTAAACCCTTTCTAAAGGGGCATCGGCAGTCATTGCTGATGGTTTTACATCTTGGCATCGTGTTAACACACAGCTGTGTGCTTCAAAATAGGCATGGGATTCTCACAGTAGGATAATCTGCAATAATAAAATACTACACTATTTATACAAAAATGTCTTACATGATCTAATTCCTTTTTTAACACTGAGTATTACTGTCATAATATTTATATAACAACAATTGTTACAGTTCTAATGTTATCTTTAACATTTATTTATAGTTTTGTCTGCTACACAGACTAAGCCAAAATATGGAATAAACACCTCATCATTTTTGCTGTTTTTCTCTTTATAGAGAAATACTTGGAGAATAGCAAGCTGATATTAGCTTGGTAATAATCAGCCTGTCTGTTAAGGGAAGCCTGGCTGCATCACCTTAATATGTGTCTAACGGCGCTCCTCCAGTTTCCGCATCATGGCTGTGTGCATCTTTCACGACTGGAAATATTTCCAAACAGCTATATTTGTCTGTCCTGTTAGCGATGGAGAGGTGTAACAGCCTTCTTTCAGCCAGCTCACCAGCAGTGTGCAGCAGTCAGAAAACTCAGATCCTGGTGCCACTTTCTCTGGCATCTCAACGAAAGCATTTTAAATGACAAGAATTGAAGGATGTCTAGTATTAGTAGTTGTGAAATTGTCATTTTTTTTTTTTCCAAATCTTGGTATCCCTTCACGTGAACCAGCGTATAGGTGCCATGAACTTTTAAAATTATGTCAACACTTTCGTAATTCTAGTGGCAGCAGCAAGGGTGTACTTAGTTTTTTCCTCAGTACATCTGTATACAGGAATTGTTTTTAGATGATGATTGTACGTTTTATATCATCCTCTTTACTCACATTTACTGTCTACAGTCTAAGAAAGACGAGATATTTTTTAAATTAAAAAGGGTTTACTTATTTTTTTTTTTTACCACACCTTTATGAAGTAAGCAGCCTTGCCTATCTCTCTAAAGTTAAATATAGGACAGATACTGGGGAGAGTTTCCCTTAAAACTGGGGGAAGCTGATTGGTTGAGAGGTTCCTGGGACCCTACTGGGGACAATCGGAGGAAGTGTCAACAATGCCAAGGCAAGGTAGAGACGGACAGGGACAGGAAGATAGACGTGAACCTTTCTGAACAATGTCCTCAGACGGAACTGCTAAAGAGGCCATAATTATCAGGGTGAGCAATGTTTTCAGCATAAAATCTTCATCCCTCTGTGGCAGAAACCCTCCACTCTCGAGTATTAGTCAGCGATTTAGCACGGTTCTTATACATTAACTGCTAGAGAACATTTACTCATAGCAGTGTGTCCATTAACGGGTAATGTTTGCTCGATGTTTAACACATGGTGGCACTGTCTCACCTTTTCTGTAGGCTTCCTGCACACTCAACAACTTTCCTGCTTTTCTCACAAGGTGCATGAACACTAAAACGTGGTCATGCTCGTACGTCGTACACAGTTAAAGTCTAAATAGCCTCGGTTTGTGGTAGTTTCACTTGCAACAAAGTTTTGCCTTCGTAAACATTTGATGATTTTTATTGAGAAGCTGTGGCTCACATTTGACCACCTGGTTACTGTTTCTGAATGGATAGATAATAGGTAAAGCCATTTGGTTACTCATTTTTCTAATTTATTCTGGTACATTCTTACTCATAAAGTTATGTTAAATATATAGATAATGGCTGTGTTTTTTCTTTGGAATAATGTTTTGTTTTTTTTTAACAGGAAAAAACAAAGTGTTTTCTGGTTGTTTATGTTTATCAATGTGGAGAGCTGTATTGCTGTAAACAGGACAGCTGTTCTTTATGTGATGTCAATCATGTGTGTTTTAAGGCTGAGGATAATATACACAGATAAGAACTTTGAGTTTTCCTCACTAACTCCATGTTTTCTCAATATTCCTTAAAGCTCTCTCCTGTTGCACTCAGAATAACCCCCTGCTCTTTATCACTTTTCTGTTTAACCCCAAATTATGCTTCACCATAAAATGACTTTGGATTTTTTTTCCATAAGCATGTAAGACTAATTGGGTTAAAAAAAACAAAAAGGTCGTGTCGGAGTGCTTGTGCCCACGCGATTAATCAAGCGTTTGAATCTTTATTATCTGGATGTACGCGGAAACGTCCTTGCGGACAGATGTAGGGTTGACTCGGTATCCAGGCAACACCACTGCCGATGCCTGATGAAATGCAGCGACCCTCTCCTAAAACAGGCAGTTTGATTCATCTCGTGTCTGTCCTCTCAAACCTGTCAGCATCCTTTAATTGCGTATCTCCCACTATCACCCGGGGTCCACTCTAACATGCTGTCTCCTACAGTGCAAGGAGATAAGGCAGATGTTACTTGTGGAGGTTCAGAGAGAAGACATGTTATTTCTGTGTTTTGGAAATGCAACAGTTGTCAGCGCGGCACTTAATTAATCCCCGTCTCCTCTGATTTACAGCAGCGAGATGACGTCGCTGTTAAATGGCTTCGGATCATAAATGTTCTTTCCACTGTGACTGACGCTCTTAGGTGAGACAGTTTATGGCTGCGGCTTCCTGCAGGGCTGCTGGAATCTAATTCCAATTAGCTGTTTCCATGGCAGTACGTCTGCAGACGTCATAAAGTTTTAATGTTTTTAGTACGCTGCACTTCATGATTAGTTGGGATCCTCAGATATCCTCAAACGACGTGACACATGCTGTGCATTGATGCAGGTGTTTTTATCGTTTAGTGCAACAAGCTTTGCTTCTGTGCCTTAAGACTGTGGGATGGGTTCAACAGCTGACATGTCAGGTGATTGACAGGACTGCACTTGCTTGTGCCATGTGAAATGTAACATGTTGGTGAAAAACATGCGCTCATATTAAGAAAAACATACAGGTGCAGACAAATTTATTGGTAGCGTTCCAGCTGATTGAAAAGAGGCTGCATTTCTCCTGAAATGTCATTCTTTTAAAAGCAGTTGTTGAATGCAGATTATCTGGATCTGTGGTACTGGGACTGCCTTTACTTAGAAGAATATTGGGCATTAGTTATTTGGGAGGGAAACATGAATGAAGTAACTGTGATTAAGAGCTCAAAAGACACATTCCTCCCGAAGAGCAGGAGGAGGGTTTGACCAAATTTATGGTCAACTGCAGATTATTAGGACCTCTGTTATTACATGCAAACAGCCTAATTTTATTATCTTGACCTCAGGGTCGGTTTCGCGGTTTGACGATGGGATTCCCTCCTCTGCCCCAGCGCTCTTCAGCCAGACGCTCCTTTGGGCGCTCCAAACGCCTCAGCATGGCTCGCTCCCTGGACGACCTGGAGGTGAGTAACATTCACGCTCACACCTACTGTGTATTTTTTTTTATCTTTGCCACAAAGTGAACAGTAACATAGAAACAGTAAACAACCCATTACCATCACATACAACATTGTAAACAGGATCAAAATCAGTCAGTAAAGGAAAAGCATTCAGCCTTGTTTTTTTCTGACAGAATGTTCCTAACCCTGGCTGCTGGTCCATGAAGGTGGTTGTTAACTTTTTATAAATGAATCCTCTTAGGGGGGAATGATAGACTCCAGCTTTGTAGAGAAGTTTGTGTTCCTAGAATTAAAAGGTCTCTCTCTCCTGTACTCTTGGAGCATAGCAATGTCTTCTTAGGACTTCATACATACCGACTGAGAACTGACACACACTCTCTGGCCTCTTTATTAGGTACACTGATTGGATTCCTTAACACTAACAGCGATTCTGCAAATCACATGGCAGCTACTCAGTGAATTTAAATGTGGTGAAGATGATGTGCTGAATTTAAAACAGCATCAGAATGAGGAAGAAAGGGGATTTAAGAGACTTTCAATGTGGCATGGTTGGTGGAACAAGGTGAGCTGGTCCGAGTAATTGGAAAATGTGGATATACTGGGAGTTTCACGCTCAACTATCTCTCAGGTTTTCAGATAATGGTCCGAAAAGAGAGAAAATCTCCAGTGAGCACTGGCTGTGTCTGCAAGACTGGCTTGTTGATGTCAGAGGTCATAGGGAAATGGACAGACCAGCTTGAGATGATAAAGGGGAATAGCAGCAGAAATAACCACTTTTTACAACCAAGGTATGCAGAATGCCATCTCTGGACACACAACCGCTCCGACCTTGAGGCAGATTGGCTACAGCAGCAGAAGACATCACTAGGTGCCACTTCTGCCTGCCAAGAACAGAAAACCTTGACTACAATCAAACAAAGACACAAACTGGAGAAACAAATCATTGCAAAAATGGTACCTGACGCAGTGAGTCTCGATTTCAGCTGCAAATTCAGATGTCAGAATTTGACATAGACAACATGAAAGCATGGATCCATCCTGCCATGAATCAGTGTGTCCAGCAGGTAGCCGACCACAGTGCTTCCATCTTCTACTTCCAGCAGGAAAACGCACCATGTCACAACAAAGATCAAATCATGGTTTCTTGAAAATAACAATGAGTTCACTGTACCTCAGTGACCTCCGCAGTCACAAGAACTTAATCCAATAGAGCATCTTTGGGATGGGTTGGAACGGAAAAATGTGCAAATGTGCACCTCGTGCAAAAAATGCCGACAAATTTGCAGCAACTTTGTGATGCTGTCATGTTTGTGTGGACTAAGATCTCTGAGCAATGTTTCTGACGCCTTGTTGAGTCTGTGCCACAAAGAACTAATGCAGTTCTGAAAGCAAAAAGGAAGTCCAAGGTGTACCTAATAATGAGGCCAGTCAGTGTATAGATCATTGTTAGAAGATACAACATTTTGAATCATTCATCCTCTCTCTAGTTCATCCAGCTCAATCACTGATCTTATTGATGTGTGCAAGACAAGGCCTAAATCTGATCCCAGCTGTGTTTTTGCAATAAATTATTTGGCGTACTGAATTACCTGACTTGAACTTAGGTACTGGATCACGTGTGCAGCTCTACTTAGTGTAATATGGCTCCACTGTGACAGGAATTATTCTTCTGCTCTTCTTTTAGCTTGAAGAAATGACCTGGAGTACAGTCATTTGAGAACCATGAGTTTTGCCTAACAATATGCCTATTTAGATCTTCTTTCAGAAAGTCAAGATTTGGCCTGTGTATTACAGTATTTGGGTGGAGAGATACATGATGCTACTAATAAAGGCTTCTGCTTTCAATATTTTGTTCTTCGTTGCATTTTTTGTTTTACCAAAATACAATTCAAAAAACTAATACTGGAAGTAAAAACGTAAATTGGAGTGTTGCTGCCGTAGAGGCCTGTCTGGGTGTTTATGTCTGAGGGAGAGTCTTACCGTCTCAAGTCCCCTTCATAACAGTAGCTTTGGCTTTGAGATAGAAATCAAGGTAAAGTTAAATGTTTCCGCTGTTTAGTGGTGACTGGGGCACCCTGGGAGCACACAGGCCAAACCCACCACTGTTGCTTGAATAGTGATGTTTTTTTTCCTATACATTTTTGTCATTCTTCCTTTGGTTGACTGCAACAGGAAGCCAAGTGAGAGATTGAGGGCCTAAATCTGTTTTGAGGCAAACTTGGTGGTGCTCAGTTCAGTTTTTCTGGAAATGTTTTTAAAATAAATTGCATCAATGTAGGTGTAAGCTTTTTCATATTAATGTAGCTTTTCACAAAGCTCCAAGAATCACAGTTTGCTGGCCTGCTAATCTAAGTAAGATTGCAAGATGTTTACGCAAAAAGAGCGAATCTAACTGCACCAAAAGGTGGTGCGTCTTGACCTGACGGAACAATGACATGAATCGATATGGGAAGAACTACATACCTGAGCTATATGTATTCAAATTCACCTATTTCTTTTTAGCATGAATCGTCTGTTTTAGAGCTATTTTAAAGTATCTCCATTGGATCTTAGTTGGGATTTTCACTATTCCACTCCAAGACCTTCTCTGTCATTTAGCACAGTGAGAGATAGAGCGGGATCCTTCAGATTGTTGTCCTGCTGCATAACCCAACTTCCTTTAGGATTTCCTTGATAACAAAAAACTATGGTTCCGTCAATTACAGCATGCTGTCCAGGTCCGACAAATCAGCCCCAGACCCTCCCACTACATCAACCATGTTTGACTGACTCCCACCAAAGATTAAATGCTGAAACTGAATCAAAATTCGAAGTTTAAGTCATGCAACCAGCTTATTGCGGCATGGTATTATTTTGAATATTTCCCCTCTTACATGTTTGCTTGATTTCAGTTCAGTTATGCTTAATATTTCTGACAGTAAAGACACAGAAGGTTTTGAAAACATTTTTTTGTGGTTCCAGTTCTCAAAAACCTGGAAATTTACCAGGGTGTTCACACCTTTGAGAAACGCTGGATCTCCTTCATTAAAGCTTTTATTTACTTCTGCTTTACTCAAAACATGAACGTGGACTGTGTTACTTCACATTTCCTTTCATCAGGATCCATTCAGAAGAAGCTGTGAAAGACTTTCCTGTGAAGACAACCTGTCACATATATTATATTAGGAACAGAGGCAGCTTCGCATTGTGTGTGTGTGGGAGAGAGCGGTTGGTGACACCGCTCTAAACAGGGGTTTGCAAATATTTGACAACAACCTTATGCTTACTTGTCTTGTGTGTTGCTGCTGATCTTTGGGTTATTTTGTTTTGTTATCATCAGCTTTGTGGGAAGCATGCAGTTCTGCACAGTTAAACTGCACACTGTTTGCATGAGTTTTACTGGCGTGAGAAGATAAAAACATCAGGGTTTTTATCTTCTTAGCTCCTCCTGCCGTGTCTTTTCTACCCCTTTTCTTCCGGTTGTTAGGCCTTTTTCTCTTGCCGCACATGCTGTAATATTCACAAACAGAGAGAGCTTTGTGTTGTGAAACAGGGGGGGGGGGGGGGGGGGGGACACAGTTTGTGTGTTTGCGTATTTGCATGGTGATTGTGGTAGGGGGGTAATTGGGTCCTAAGTGCTGGCCTGCTCTTCTAACAAGCTCCGATGAGCAACAGGCTCACGTTCAACTCATTAGTTAGGAACTGACACAAAAGGACATACATTATGTAGACTCGCATACATGTACACATGGCACAGATACACACACCCAGAGGCTTTCAGATGTTAAAGGCGAAGCTGAAATATGTCTTACTACTGAGTACGTAGGACTGTATGTACCTGCCAGCCAGAGCCTGAGGCTTGCTGTTTGTCTAGTGACAGCTGCAGGTATGCAGTAGAGCGTAACCATTGAAGACTTTCTATATGATTCCTCTTGACAACAGTTAGACTGAGAACTCCTCTGTTTGTTTCTGGATAGTGTTTTACATTTCATTGTCTTCCGCTTATCTGACATTGGCTTGCGGAGGCAACTGGTCCAGGAGTGAAGCCCAGACATCCCTCATCCCAGCGACATCCTCCAGCTCATTCTGGTGGATGCCCATGCATTCCCAGGCCAGACTTTATATTTTGTCCCTCCAGCCCTTTCAGGGTCTTCCCCGGGGTCTCCCCGCAGCAGTGGGACGTGCCCAGAAAACATCAGAAGGGAGGCACCCAGGGGACATCCTAATGAGATGTCCAATCCAGCTCAGCTGACTCCTTTCGATCCGGAAAAGCAGCTCCCCCCAATGACAGAGCTCCTCATCCTATCTCTAAGGCTTAGTCTAACCACCAAGGTTTAATTAGTTTTGTAGTTTTCACTAGTTTTTATTTTTATTTAGTTTTGACCTTAGATTTTCAATTCTATTGTAGTTTTAAGTTTAGTTTTAAGCATTTGTGTGTTAGTTTTGTTGTTTTTTTTGAAAATGCTTTGTTTCAGTTTAGTTTTTATTAGTTTCAGTTATAATTTTAGTCTTTACGGATGAGGGTTTGGCATGCTCCTTTACCTTCTCAAGGTAAACTAAGTTAGCCGTTTTTTGCAAGCTTTTCAAGTGAACTTTAAGGTTCAATAATCTTCTTTAACATGTTTTAGGTATGATGATATGAGCTGTGCTGTGAATAAGGATTTGTAGATTTGCAGATTTCTACTTTTTGCTTTTTTTTGTCACATTTGAAGGATTAACATTCAAAGTAATTTTAATATCAGTCATAAATAGCCTAAGTAAATACAAACTGCAGTTCTCAACCAGTGATCATGAATTAAATGTACTTAACCATCAAAGCTAAGACCAGTTTCACCAGCCACACCTAGACCGGTACAGTCAAGAAATTATTTTAATGAAACCTGTCTGACAAAGTAAAGCAGGATAAAAATATCTATGCCTTTTTTTAATTTCATGTGAAGGATAACAATAAAGATATCGTGTCTAATTTTATCTTAGCTTATCTCTTCAAACATGGCAGTGGTAATGTGATGGTCTAGGGGTGCTTTAGCACCTAAACATCCTGCGATAATTGATGGAACTATGACTTCTGCTCTCTACCAAAAAATCCTGAAGGAGAGTGTCTGACCATCGCTTCATGAGTTTAAGCTCAAGCTCACTTGGGTTATGCAGTAGGACAATCCGCCGAAGCACGCAAGCAGTTCCGGCTCTGAATGGGTCCAAAAACCGAAATTAGGACTTTTCAAGTCAAAGTGTGGAATTACATACAAATAATAATTTTTTTATTATTTTATAAATATAATTATTTCACTCCATATCTATTTATTTCATGACTCCCATGCAGGAGTCTAATCTATTATTATATTAAATATTATGAAAGTATATCAAATAATTATATTTATTTTTAAATACATTTATAAAGAAAATGACATTTATTTTTTCTGCATGAAGTTTGCATGTTCTCCCCGTGCATGCGTGGGTTCTCACCGGGTACTCCAGCTTCCTCTCACAGTCCAAAAACATGACTGTTTGGTTAATTGGTCTCTCTAAATTGCCCTTAGGTGTGTGAATGAGTGTGTGCATGATTGTTTGTCCTGTATGTCTCTGTGTTGTCCTGCGATGGACTGGCAACTTGTCCAGGGTGAACTCCACCTCTCGCCCGTAGCCTGCTGGAGATAGGCCCCAGCTAATTATTTAATAATGTATTAAATAAATAAATTGTACATTGATTTATTTCATGCTATATTTATTTATTTAATTTTGTCCCTTTTGGCCCTCCATAGGCTTTAGGTAGGCCATTTATGTCCAATTTGACTGAATTAACACAACTAGCAAAGAAGAGGGTGGGCATCAAGGTTGACACAACCAGTTTTTCACATACAACCATGTCGGTTTTGGTGGCTCTTTAGCTATTTGAAAATTGCATTCTGTGTTTACTCGGGTTATCTTTCGCTGATATTTAATAATACTTCGAATAATTTAATCATGACGAAAAAGCAACAAAAGTAGAATTCTGTGAGAGAGCAAATCTTGTTTTGCCAGTGCAACAAATCTCCCCTGCAGGCAGCTAATTAAATTAACTTTCTCAAAGGGCAACGATGCACATAAAAAAACTGAAAACATTCATGTGCTAACTTGTGCTGAATTGGTCCCACGTGTGTTGAAGTTTTCACACAAGTACTACTGGAAAATAACATTAGTCACAATTAATCATTCAGAGATCAAGTATAACTTGTTGGAAAATCAAAACAATTGGCTGATTGTGTGACTGGTTACAAACCAGTCACACACCTGGCAACATCTCTATGAAATGAAACGCTGTTCTGTCCTGTTATTTTTCTTGGCTCTCTAACAAAGATGTTGACAGTTTTAAATTTCAAAAAGTGTGTGTGGCTCGCTGTCTGTCGCCGTCCATCTTTTTTTTGATTGCATTTGTTTTATTGGCCTTTATTTGCTGGCATGATGTTTCTGCTATTCTGGTTTATGATCGCAAGCTCTTTTACATGTTGGACCTTCTCATTAGTCTATTTTGAGCTGGAAATCTGTCTTTAATGACACACTGGCTTTCCTGCGTCGCACACGTCATTTTTACGCAGACAAAGCATCCCAGGAGATGGGAGAAAAGGAGGCGGTGTTCTGGTGCGGTAAAGGGCATTCTGAAGTCCTCTGAAAGGCATTTCCGTTCCTGCGGGAGTCATCGGTCCTCTCTGCTTAGGATTTTAACCTTTGGTTCTTGAAGGGCAGTATGCCAGGCTCACCTGTTGGTGACTGCCCCTCTTGCTCGCAGGACCTGGCACTTCCAATTGCAGCGTTGAGTTCTGCAGTTTTTCGCACCAGAATCGGGCCTCTTCAGTGGCTATGGAGGAGGTGATCATTCATTCAGCTCTTGTCAGCGCTAGATCTCTAACAAACAAAACTTTCATGATGAATACTTTTTTCACTTTATATGTCTGACGAAGAAGTGGCTCTTGGCCGGTGAGGTCACCCCCTTCTCTGAACTTTCTCCTCCAGGCTGTGCCTTCATCAGCTCTTCCTGGACTGCAGGACACTCTGGTGTTTGGATCCAGATTCCTGTGTCGGCACACCGCTTATACAATCTTCAAGGTCCAACTTGTGGAGATAAAGGGTAAATTGCCGGTGGTTTTTGTGATGATCCTTCGGCCTTCTTCAGGACTTTTTTTCTGGGATTATGCAAATTTATGATTGTATTTTGACCGCGGGTGATTTTAACGTTCATGTCTATGTGAGACCTAGCCATTGGCTGGAGACCTTTTAAACTTGATCAGCTCTTTTACCTCGACTCAGTTAGTGAGTGGCCCCACTCATGAAAAGGGGCCCACTCTGAACTTGGTTCTAACTTCGATGGACATGTAGTTGATATATGTGACTCTGATCATCTGCCGGTTTTATTAGAGTTTAATCTTTCTACTTCTGCCCTTGGCCCGCACACCACCACCAACAAACAGGCGATGTAGCAATTTTTGGCTTCTTTTACAGACTCTGAGCTTCGCCCATTTGAGTTTCCCCAGGATGGAGAATGTTGATTTGCTCCTAAATGGTTTTAACACTATTTGTACTGTCATTTTGGATGATATTGCTCCTTTTAAATCCAGACGCTGTAAAGCACTTACAGAGCCATGGCTTAATGATCACCTGCCGGCATGCCGAGAGACGCTGGAAGAAGGACAAGCTTCACATTAAAAGAGAGAACTTCTTTAACTGATTATCAGGCTGCTGTTAAAAGTGCTAAAACTCTATTTATTTTTAGGTCTGTGTTTGATAACAGCAAAACCCCCAGTTCTTTTTAATTCACTGACGTCTCCCCTGGGTCCTTGTAGTTTATCTTACCTGGTTCCTTCTGTTTTACCGTGTGAAAAATGTTATTTAGTGTTAAAGTGCTTGCTAGCGTGCGTCTTTGTGATCCGAGGAGACAGAGCTCCTTTTTTGGTTGATTGATTTATTGAATCAGAATCTTCTCGCCGATTTATGGTTTTCATAATGTTTTGATCTGCCAATAACTATTTTAACTGATTCTGTTTTTTCTTTTAGAAATATAATATAAAAATAAAAACAGAATTCAAAATGCAAAAGTGTATTATTTATATACATTAGAAGGAGATGCACTGCTATACCTAATCTATGAGAGAGTAGTTGCTGTTAAACAGGGTTTTTCTATTGTTTAGAAAAATAAAATATATTATGGAATTTTAAACTGGCTTTTAGCATTCAGTATTATTAGCTAACTTCGAGTCTTCCTGCAGTTACAGCCTAAACTACAAAGTGTCAACGTGACTCGCTAGGGCTTTTATATGGCGTGTTCACTGATCGGAAATAAGATCTGACTTTTGAGTTCATCTGATCAAGCTGAAAATTGGCTGATTCTGGTCACTACCTGATATATAGTTAAACAAGAAAATAATCCACATTTATGGTCGTAAAATAACTATAGTAATTCCTCCAGTAATGGTTTATGCACAAAAAGCAATTTCATGGCACTTTTAGGGTTTCTACACACTCTAGTAAAGCATGGAAAAATATGAAACTGATTTAAGTATTTTCTGGGTCTGGGTCAGTTGGGAAAACAAAAATAGAGTTTGGGAAAATATTTATATTTAGAGACCTTAATTCCTGTCCCACTGTCTAAAATTTTCCTCCATCCTTCCATCCGTCCGCCCGTATATACATACACACACATTATATATACATACATACATACATACACACAGTATATATATATATATACATATATATATACAGGGGTTGGACAATGAAACTGAAACACCTGTCATTTTAGTGTGGGAGGTTTCATGGCTAAATTGGACCAGCCTGGTAGCCAGTCTTCATTGATTGCACATTGCATCAGTAAGAGCAGAGTGTGAAGGTTCAATTAGCAGGGTAAGAGCACAGTTTTGCTGAAAATATTGAAATGCACACAACATTATGGGTGACATACCAGAGTTCAAAAGAGGACAAATTGTTGGTGCACGTCTTGCTGGCGCATCTGTGACCAAGACAGCAAGTCTTTGTGATGCATCAAGAGCCACAGTATCCAGGGTAATGTCAGCATACCACCAAGAAGGACAAACCACATCCAACAGGATTAACTGTGGACGCAAGAGGAAGCTGTCTGAAAGGGATGTTCGGGTTCTAACCCAGATTGTATCCAAAAAACATAAAACCACGGCTGCCCAAATCACGGCAGAATTAAATGTGTACCTCAACTCTCCTGTTTCCACCAGAACTGTCCGTCAGGAACTCCACAGGGTCAATATACACGGCCGGGCTGCTATAGTCAAACCTTTGGTCACTCATGCCAATGCCAAACGTCGGTTTCAATGGTGCAAGGAGTGCAAATCTTGGGCTGTGGACAATATGAAACATGTATTGTTCTCTGATGAGTCCACCTTTATTGTTTACCCCACATCCGGGAGAGTTACGGTGTAGAGAAGCCCCAAAGAAGCGTACCACCCAGACTGTTGCATGCCCAGAGTGAAGCATGGGGGTGGATCAGTGATGGTTTGGGCTGCCATATCATGGCATTCCCTGGGCCCAATACTTGTGCTAGATGGGCGCATCACTGCCAAGGACTACCGAACCATTCTTGAGGACCATGTGCATCCAATGGTTCAAACATTGTATCCTGAAGGTGGTGCCGTGTATCAGGATGACAATGCACCAATAAACACAGCAAGACTGGTGAAAGATTGGTTTGATGAACATGAAAGTGAAGTTGAACATCTCCCATGGCCTGCACAGTCACCAGATCTAAATATTATTGAGTCACTTTGGGGTGTTTTGGAGGAGCGAGTCAGGAAACGTTTTCCTCCACCAGTATCACGTAGTGACCTGGCCACTATCCTGCAAGAAGAATGGCTTAAAATCCCTCTGACCACTGTGCAGGACTTCTATATGTCATTCCCAAGACGAATTGACGCTGTATTGGCCGCAAAAGGAGGCCCTACAACATACTAATAAATTATTGTGGTCTAAAACCAGGTGTTTCACTTTCATTGTCCAACCCCTGTATGTACACACAATATATACATACATACATACATACATACATACATATACACAATATATACATACATACATACATACATATACACAATATATACATACATACATACATACATACATATACACAATACATACATACATACATACATACATATACACAATATATACATACATACATATACACAATATATATATACATACATACATACATACATATACACAATATATACATACATACATACATACATACATACATACATATACACAATACATACATACATACATACATACATACATATACACAATATATACATACATACATATACACAATATATATATATATACATACATACATATACACAATATATACATACATACATACATACATATACACAATATATATATACATACATACATACATACATATACACAATATATACATACATACATACATACATACATACATATACACAATATATACATACATACATACATACATACATACATATACACAATATATACATACATACATACATACATACATATACACAATATATACATACATACATATACACAATATATACATACATACATATACACAATATATACATACATACATACATATACACAATATATACATACATACATACATACATATACACAATATATACATACATACATACATACATATACACAATATATACATACATACATACATACATATACACAATATATACATACATACATACATACATATACACAATATATACATACATACATACATATACACAATATATACATACATACATATACACAATATATACATACATACATTTACACAATATATACATACATACATACATATACACAATATATACATACATACATATACACAATATATACATACATACATACATACATATACACAATATATACATACATACATACATATACACAATATATACATACATACATACATATACACAATATATACATACATACATACATATACACAATATATACATACATACATACATATACACAATATATACATACGTACATACATATACACAATATACACATACATACATACATATACACAATATATACATACATACATACATATACACAATATATACATACATACATATACACAATATATACATACATACATACATATACACAATATACACAATATATACATACATACATACATATACACAATATATACATACATACATACATATACACAATATATACATACATACATACATATACACAATATATACATACATACATATACACAATATATACATACATACATACATATACACAATATATACATACATACATACATATACACAATATATACATACATACATACATATACACAATATATACATACATACATACATATACACAATATATACATACATACATACATATACACAATATATACATACATACATACATATACACAATATATACATACATACATACATATACACAATATATACATACATACATATACACAATATATACATACATACATACATATACACAATATATACATACATACATACATATACACAATATATACATACATACATACATATACACAATATATACATACATACATACATATACACAATATATACATACATACATACATATACACAATATACACAATATATACATACATACATACATATACACAATATATACATACATACATACATATACACAATATACACAATATATACATACATACATACATATACACAATATATACATACATACATACATATACACAATATATACATACGTACATACATATACACAATATATACATACATACATATACACAATATACACAATATATACATACATACATACATATACACAATATACACAATATATACATACATACATACATATACACAATATATACATACATACATATACACAATATATACATACATACATACATACATATACACAATATATACATACATACATACATATAC